>NC_134796.1:50350039-50425039 GCF_046742065.1 Oratosquilla oratoria
GTAAATATATATATTGTATATCATATATCTCATTTTGTTTATATATATATATATATATTTGTGTGTTTATATATATACATATATGTGTGGGTGTATATATATATGTGTGTTTGTATATATGTATATATATATATATATATAATATATATAGATATATATGTGTGTGTGTGTGCGCGTGGGTGGGTGTTTTTGTATACGTGTGTTTATACATATATAATTATATATATATATATATATATATATATTGTGTGTATATATAATATATATATATATATATATAATATATATATATATATACATATAATATACAGTGAATGGTTCCCAGTGATCAATCAATATCTTTTTCAACTACATATCACTCTCTTGATAGCGTATTGGGTTACGTCAATGTAACTTTGTTACGGATTAGCTGGGTTCGAACCTTCGGCTCGTCTACGTTTTAATTTCCAACGGATGCCTTTTTCGAGCGATTCTCAGTCTCGTTTTCGATGGTACGGAATTAAAAGTGATATATGGTTGAAAGATATATATAATATATATAATATATATACATGTATATATATACGTATATATGTATATATATCTATATATATAATATATATATATAATTTTGTGTGTGTGTGTGTATGTATGTTTATATACATTTATGTAATGAATCTACTTTGAAAATAAAATGAAAGGGGACCGAACGTTTGCGTCAATGTAAAACATTTTCGAATGTACAGAGGAAGGAATAATTGACAATATATATACAAAAGAAGCACACTAGGGGGAATTAGGACAGGTTCAATGTGACCTCACTCTATAAGCACTGCCGGACGTTTGAGCCGGCTACTGTCAACAGTTTTGTATGTTACAAAGTTATCTAATATTTATATATTCCCACACTCAATTTCATGTTGTTTGGAAATGAAGCTTTTAAATAACACTAATCTATGATATTCCTCTCATTAATGTCCTTAAGTCATTTTTATTTGTGTTATCCCTAGCAATGCAATTATTAAATTCCCTTTAATATAAAACAACCCACTTGAAACTTGCCCTGTTCTGATGTTATATATATGTTGGTTTATTCTCAATTTTAAATCCAATATAATTAAAGTTAGTTTTTGCAAGGGATACTATAAACACAGCCTTCATTACAAGCAGGTGAAATTCACCTGATCTAATTTTCTCTAAAAAGAATAAATAACATCTTGGGCATCAAGTCGTGTTGCATCTACTCCAAGGTGAAGGTCTTCTTGTAAACCACGATAAGTGTTTGTTGGTGGGCTTCTTTGGATATCGCCAGTTGATGAATCCCTCGTCAAAATTAAAATGAAGACGATTACAAATTCCGTCACTCTATCATCGTCAATGGACTCCAAGAATTCTTCGGCATGGTAAACTATTACCATCGTTTTTTCCCGAGGATTGGTAACATCAAGGAACCTCTTTACGATGCTTTCATAATAGAGAAACCAAAGAAGAAGCTTGAAAAGACCCAAGCAACAAAAGGTCATAGAAGATATAAAGACTGCCCCCCCGCATCAGCCATTACGCTTTCATTCCCCTGTCCTCTCCTCTTTTTGTCCTCTCCTCTCTTTGTCCTCTCCTCTCTTTGTCCTCTCCTCTCCTTGTCCTCCCCTCCCCTTGTCCTCCCCTCTCCTTGTCCTCTCCTCTCTTTGTCCTCTCCTCTCTTTGTCCTCTCCTCTCCTTGTCCTCCCCTCCCCTTGTCCTCTCCTCTCCTTGTCCTCTCATTCTCATCACAGACGCAAGCTCCACTACAGTCTGGTGTGTTGACGACAAACCATTAAGAGTACGACTCGACCACTGGGATTCTTCAGCAGAAAGCTGCGTAAAATAGAAATAATGTACATAACTTTCGACCGCGAACTACTTGTTGTATAGTTTGCGACTCGCCACTTGAGAAATCTCCTCAAGGCACCCCATTCACACCTCCCTCCGCACAGACCACAGACCAGTGGCGCGCACTTTCTGTAAGCCGGGTGACACTTGGTCCCACCACCAACAACGAAATCGTCTCTCCAGCAACGCCGAGCTCAGCTGCTCTATCAAGTACACACAAAAAAAATCATCATCTTCATCTTCATCATCATCATCATCATCGTCGTCGTCGTCGTCATCGTCATCACCATCATCATCATCATCATCATCATCATCATCATCATCATCATCATCATCATCATCATCATCATCATCATCATCATCATCATCATCATCATCATCATCATCATCATCATCATCATCATCATCATCATCATCATCATCATCATCAATAATCATCATCATCATCATCAATAATCATCATCATCAATAATCATCATCATCATCAATAATCATCATCATCATCAATAATCATCATCATCATCAATAATCATCATCAATAATCATCATCATCAATAATCATCATAATCTTCATCAATAATCATCATAATCTTCATCAATAACCATCATGATCATCAATAATCATCATCAATCAATCATCATCAATCATCATTCAGTAAGCGATCGCCATCTCAAGAGTAGGGACTAGCACCATCCACCTCAGAATCAGCTAGGACGAGGTGCCTTCCAAGAGGAAGGCACCGAGAATGACGCCGAATCCAACGCCATTGCCAATTTACAGAGGCAGGACACTCCCTCTCGGAGACAGCGACCGCACCACCCTCTATGATGGTTAGCAACGTTCCTCCACGTATCCCAATCCAAATCCATTCTCCTTACCAAAATTTCGACGTCACTTACGTTTTGTGACGCCTACCTGAAGGCCCGAGTGCTAGTCTGGCGAAGAAGAGAGTCACCCAGTGGGCTCGATTTGTTACATGTGTGACATGGAACCACACTGAATCGGGAACAGGAGAGTTTCTAAAGCCCATGTTGACATTGTTGGTCCCCTTTCATAATCGGTTAGCGCTCAATACCTCTCGATTGCTACAGAGCATTCTAAAAGTTGGCTTGGAGCTGTCGTCATGAAGGAAGCATGTACCCAAGGCTGCGCAAAAGCCTTCCCACATGGTTAGGCTAGATGTCTTGGCGTCCCAGGGGACATTGCTTGTGACGGGTGCCCCGTCGTCATATCCCCAGCTATTAAGGCACAGATCCTCCCCTGGGTCTTTGGCATGCGAACATCATCCAGCGCGTTCCATCCGCTGGAATGGTGTTTGGAGAAAATCTTGTTATTCCAGTCGAACCTTCCCCTGCTCCTCACCGTCCCGTGCCAGAGACTCTGCTCTCACCTCGCGCCCCCAATGCGGATGATCCGCCTCCTACTTCGCCCTTTGAAGAAGGCCCTCCTCTCGCCTCGTTTCGAGTGGGAGAGTCCCATTCGCCTACACCACAGCCTCAGCATCTAATCAACCAGGGACTCCTTTGCAAAGAGTCATTGTAACCCTCTTTAGTTACCTTTGGAACTTCGCTTAGGGAAGTCTGAAGATAAACAGTGGTAACAACAGCTTATCGACAAAATTACAAAAATATTATTCTGCACACCATATATAAATATTCATTTTACAATTTAGATTTTATCATATCATACAGAATTAAGAATAGTTGTAATTCTAACCATCTGGATGTAATTTGAACCTTCTAACATTGTGTGTGTGTGTGTGTGTGTGTGTGTATATATATATATATATATATATATATATAATTGTGTTTGTGTGTGTACGTGTACGCTGGTATATATTGAAAACACATTACGTAAACGACAAAAAATAGAAATATAGTTCACCAAATTCATCAATATAATTAAAGTAACGTATTAAGCTTAACAAACATTTCATCATCTAAATATCATTCCGTCGAGCTGTACAGCCAAAACGATGTACGGTCACTCTCCTTTTCTTCCAATCAAGGAAAGCGACGATTCCGACGATTCTGTGCAGTGAGGCCTTTAGGATATGACGTCATGTCGACGCAAACAAGGCATTTACCCATTTCCAAGCGAGCCTAACCTAACTCTGTAAACTTGACCTAACTATTACTCCCTTTTCCTTTGATCGCTTAACCCAACAGCATAACCTTGTTGACTCTCCATCGATGAAATAGTTCCAAATATGTTTACATCACGGCAAAGGAAAATAAAAACAGATCACTTCTGCTTTTGTTCACAATCGAATTGCCTTTACACTCGCCTCCAGTGAGGCATGCCATTGGCTCATCAAAATAATTTCGTTTTAGACAGAAACGGCCTTCTGAAGAGTGCCGTTGTAGAAGAACAGCTAATTAAGCTGATAGGCTAAGATAATTCCTTTTATGGATCGAAGATGAGTGACGCTGCGGGAATCCTGGGCATCAAAGCCAAGTGTTTCTGTTTCATCTCGAAAGTACTTCAACACAAAACTTCACATACGTCTCTGAGAAAATCCATCCATTAACATAATAAGCTTAATTCTAATATAAACATTCAATCAAAATTCTCCGACACATAAAAGAGAGCTCTACTAAAAAAAAGAGAGGAATACGATAAGCAAGATGAAAGATAGACGAGTGAGTTGAGAGTGAGAATGAGAGGGGGTGGTAGGAGAAAATTCTAAAAAGGAGTACAAGGAAAAAATAGGAGAGGAAAGAGGAAAAAAAAAACCAGGAAAACGAGAAGGGAGATGGGTAGGAGTATCGATGGAAAAAGAGAGGGTGAGAGTAAAGGATTTATATACATATATATATATATATATATATATATATATATATATATATATATATATATATATATGTATATGTATATATATATATGTATATGTATATATATATATGTGTGTATATATATATATGTGTGTATATATATATATATGTATATATATATACACACACCAATGGCTTCTTCCCCCGTACAAGGGATGTAGCCAAAGAACAAAGGCATAAAACCCACTCCCACTCATTCCATCCCTACATACTGCACTCACATTCATCTCCCTCCCTCTTGGCTCCTCCTGGATGATGGGTCATCCCCGCATCTCGCCCATTGCCCTGGATCAGAAGCAGCGCAGCAAGACACAGCACATCCACAGCAAGGCGCTTCATTTAATCGACGACTCCACCTATGCGTCCCCTCGTGCTGAAAAAGAGAATGTGGGGAGAAATTCCTTTGAGCTGCATCAAAGTATCAATCACACATACTTCCTCACCCCCCATCCCCTACCCACTCCCATGCATCACAACATTGTCCATACACAACTATTCCCCATTCACCCCTATCTTCTGTCATCTCTCTTCCTTCTTCAACAGACATTCCCCTCTTTCCCAATGCCCCTTTTACCCCATCCATCCATCTCATCCTTGGTCACCCCCTTATGTTCACTCCTTCCATCTCTGCCTTCCACACGTCTTTACTAATATTTCTTCATTCACTCTTTCCATGTGTCCAAACCATCCCAATACTCTTTCATCAACCCTGTCTTCCAACTCCCTTTCCACCCCCGCTCTCCTCCTCACCTCATTGTTTCTCACTCTATCCAGCCTAGCAACCCGTACCATACCTCTCAGAAACCTCATCTCGCATTCAAACCCCTCCTCTCTTCCTCTTTTATGTTCCATATTCCTCTTCTGCCAAAACAAAGATGGTGTCTCAAGCAACCGGAACGGCTACGTATGTTTATAGCTTTTAGGAACATTCTTTATCATTAATTTCCGCCAAGAATAACATATATTACATTAATGCATATAATTTATCAAATTATTTTAATCTTTTATTTGTATATATATATATATATATATATATATATACACGTGTGTTTGTGTGTGTGTATGAATATGTGTGTGCTCGTGCGTGTATGCGCGCGCGCGTGTAAATCCGTGTGGGCGTGCGTGGGAATATGTTTTTTCCTCCCACTTGATATCGTCCCTTTTCCCTTTCCCTCTCTCTCTTATTCTACTTTCATCCCAAGCGATCTCTCTGCCACTCCATACATCCATCTCCCCGGGCAGGAGGAGGAGGAGGAGGAGGAGAGGTATTGCCCTTGCCACAAACCACTTTCACCTTCCCTCTTCCCCTGTAGCTCTGCCGCCTCATTGGTCTTTGTCTTTTATTGATTTCGAACTCGGTACTTCTTTGCCTCCATCGATCTGACCAACCCTGTTGTGGGTTCTCCTTTTGCTCTGAGCCCTTTTGGACTTTCTCTCTATTGTCGTTACTTGGAATCTAATTACCGTCCTCTTTCGTTAGAGGTTTTCTGAGACCTTTTAACTCCTCCTGCATTCTCTTTCATCTCTGTTCTTTGGCCCTCTCTTCGCCTTTTCTCTCTTTCTCTCTCTTTTCTGTTTTCATCGTTTCTGCAGATTGCAATCTCGTTTGTGGTCAGTTGATTTATTATTATGATTTCCCTGCTTTTGGATATTCATTTTGTACGCCTTTTTACTTTTACTATCTTGCTGATGAACTATTATATCTTAAATTCGTTCAATTTATTTAGTATTGTAAGTGATTCTATAAACTTTTAAGTATAATTTTTACTATCTTTTCTTAGTCTCCGTCCACCAACCAGGTCAGATCTTATTTTTTTCAATTCTCTATTATCCAACTTTGCTTAAAAACGCTTACGACTTTTTCGTTACTTCTCCAAATATTTATTTTCATATTTTTTATCAAGATTCTTTCAGGACTTCCCTTTCTTTTAAGGACTCGGCATCTCTCTCATTTTCGTTATTCCTCGAATTGTTATCATTATCTCTCTCATTTAGGAAACGTCGCAGCTACTGCGTTTTTGTCATCGATCATTGCCACGGCTGCTTCCATCACTTCTTGCTATACTCCAGTTTTAAATATAAACTTTCTATCCTTCGTTTTTATTGCATTACCCAGTATAGCACAAACTTGCCAAATTGATCTATAGCGTAATAGGGACGAGAAACAAAGCTCCCTTCTCCAGCTGCCCTCCTGTCCTGACCCTTTACACCTCGGAATGATCATTACCATTGGTGTATAAGGAAAGGAGGGAGTGTGTGTCTTTATTGAAGGAGGAGAGAAAAACGTATGATTAATGGATGGTGGGGGGGGGGGTCCCGCCGCAAGTCGTCGTAACTTTGTCCCTCTTCGTTTTGAGTAAAAACTGTTTCACCATCAACTCGTTTCGTTTTTTGTTTTTGTTTTTTCTTTCTCTCTCTATTCTGTCCAAAGACCTTTTTTTCCAGATAGAAGACTTTTGGGCAAAACCACTTAAGTCATTTCCGACCATTGTTTTACGGAAGTTTATCAGCAAGAAGTTTAAATAATAAGACAAAGTAACACATAAAATTAACTGAATATAAAAGAGGGATAATGATGATAAAAATGTACATCTAGAAGAGCTACTTTATTACAGTTTGTCACACTATACTCTCGAATGTACAACCACTACCTCAGTGGAGGGCTAAGAATCGTTTTTATGCAGACTTTATAAAAACGAGTGCGCTGGTGTCGTTATCGGAAGTGTGCTGGTCCTACATTCGCTTAGTTGTGGGTTTGAGTCCCGCACTTCCCTCCGATTCCCAGCAGGGACTAGTACTTTCCCCAAGCACGCATCTACTAGGGCAAAAGTGAAGGCTTCGGCCGCAGTTACTCAGCGTCTCCTGGCGTAGGTTCCTCATCTTTTAACAAAGGAGGATCCACTGTAAGGGTGGATTGTGCTTACAGGAGGCGAATGTATGGACGGCCTTGTTTGAGTACTGTGTTGCCGGAGCACGGAGCCAGGCGAGGCTAATAGGTTACCGACATACGTATGTATGAATCCTTGCTACCACCACAGCCACCAGCCGCTTTTTGTTTCGGCCCAGGGATTTGAATCAACAGAATTTATTGCTGGAGGCAAAAATGGAAATTGCAATTTAATGCCAGGGATGTAGTGGACTGCACATGGGCGGGAGCCAAAAGAGAATGAAATGCACCACACAAAGTAGAAAAAGGGGACGGGAGGGAAAATGTGTAAATATTTCGTCGACCACTGTCTAAAATTCAAATGACCATGAAATAAAAAATCTGGAAGGTAGATACAACAAAACTCTTCTTCTCTGTATTGTAAACGACGCTTTAAGAAAGTGTTGACACGCTTGGGAACGGGAATTCCCGCCTCAGATATGACTTGCATGACTAATGATAATCCTCTCAAGTGTCACTGAGGTGCTCTATTTACTACATCACGCGACTTGCCTGAATGTCCTACCTACAAAAGCTCACAATAACCTAACACTTTCTTGCCTTTCTTCTAAAAAAAATGATTAAAATAAATAAATAAATAAATTCATTACGTCTCTTGTAAGGAAACGCAGAACACCTTTATTTCCATTTTCTTCCCAGCTGATCATTCAAGACACGAATCCTCTTTCCAGTTTATAGTTAACTTATAGTAAGAACACGTTTTGACGTGACGCCTCTGTATTATCACAGGTTCGAACCAGGTAACAGTCATTGCTGGGATTGGAGAAGAGCGCGGGATTCGAACTCGCAACTAGGCAAATGCGAGACCAGCACGCTACCGACGACGCCACCATCACTGAGGAGGGGATTTGAGGGATCCCCGACCAGGCAGAGACTTTTGATGATGACTTTGGTGGGGCGGCGTCGTCGTGTGGCTTCCAATAACTTTGCGCAACATTCTCAACTTAAGACCCTCCAAATCCTGTTTCCCATTTTCTCTTCTTCAAGGAAGGGGCACCGCCGGTTGGTTTAAGGGGAACGCCCTTGTTTTGTCTACAGATCTGTTTTCAAGCCCCAAAGATGGGTGTTTGTTTAAGGCTTTAAACATGACACACACACACACACACACACACACACACACACACACACACACACACACACACACACACACACACACACACACACACACACACACACACACACACACACACACACACACACACACACACACACACACACAGATATATATATATATATATATAAACACGCATTATTCAATAGATCAATAGTACCACCACGATTACTACCGGCAACAATAGCAGAAAGACTAACACTAACACCAATATAAGAGCATAAGAACGTAGGAAACTACAAAAGACCATAAGGCTTATACTAGGTAGCTCCATGTCCCTTACCATCTGTCAACCTTGTCCATGAAATTCTCATCTCTTAAAACAACCAATTGTTTCAGCGCTCACTATAGGCTGATTACGACTATTCCAGTCGTTGGCCATTCTGTTGGTAAACCAGTTCTTGTCCATTTCCTTCTTAAACATATTTTTTTCCAATTCAAATCCAACACCAATAGAAGCGCCAACATAAACAACCACGTATTCATCCTTTTAGTATTAGTATTAGCAGTGAATATTTTCCTGTCTTTTTTTGTTTGTGGGGGGGGGCTTTACATGTAGCGAATGGGAGTGGAGTATGTGGGGATGAAATGGGTGGAAGTAGATTTATGCCTTTGACTTTGGTTACCTCCCTTGTAGGGGGGGGGGAGCCGTTGGTACGTACAAGTAACACTGAGAAATTTTCAGACACCGAATAATTCCACACTCTTATTATTGTCGCGAGTTGTGCCTCTTTGCTGACTCGGTCTTCAACAAACGTTGCTGCGTCGTTATCCTTTCCTTCTGTCTCAGAATAGGTCCCCATCCTTATTTATATATAAATCATTAGTTTCAGCCGTGTGATAGACACTTTTTTACTCGTAGAATTCGCTTCTCTCTATACGTTTAAATATGTTCTAACTAAAATATCTAGAAATAGCCCTAACCTCATGATTTTCTTTATGACTGTTACATAAATTTCTTTCATAAAAACAAACATGGTACAGATCATTTCCTCTCCTCCTTATCTGATGGTCGGTCATCATATGGGAAGTTGGGAAGGACTTTTGCTTTTGTGGAAGACGTAAAAAAGATTTTTGGTAGTTTGACACAGATCTTTGACCCCCAAACTTCTCTTTTACGATCTCTATCATCTTCTGTACCCTCTCATCTCGTCACTGATTTCCTCTCCGTCCGGCCAACCTATGGCTTCTGCTGTTACAGACAACTTCTCTTTCCACAACTTTGTCTTTTCAGGTGTTTGCCAAGGCTACGTTCTATTTCCAGTTTTTGTTTTCTGTTCATAAAAAAAATCTAGTGCGCGCTGGTGGCGCAATGGGAACCGTTGTAGTCTCACGTTAGTTATGGGTTTGAATCCTGAGCTTTTCTCCGATTCCCAGCAGAGAAAGTGGGTGGGTGGGTAAGTGGGTGGGCAAATGGGTGAGTGAGTGGGTTGGGTGAGTGAGTGAGTGAGTGAGTGGGTGGGTGGGTAAGAGAGTGTTTGTGTTTGCGTTTGTTACCCTCTGCAACAGCCCAAGTGCATAGGCCCAAGTTGACGGCTTCGGCGGCAGCTCCTCGGCGGTTCCTGGCGTAGTAGTAGTAGTAGGCTCCTTACCTTAACCTTGATTGGATAGTTCCATCCTAAGGACACCATGTTTCGCTTTCCCACACCATTCTCTAAATGTCCTACTACGGCTGTTCTCCAGAACTCCTTGAGGGGCATTCACAGCACACCTTCCATTTAGTCTTTCTGTTGACCTGATCGGAACAGAGAAGGGGAATAATGACCCAGTTTCTTCACTTTTCACACACAAGAAATATACAACCTGATTCCCTATTCCCGTTTTCTTTCTTCTTTTTAGTGGTTTGCAGTTTTTTTATCCATTATCATTATGAAACATCATCATAAGCCTAAACTGGAGAGGTTAATAACTTAAGCCGCTGGCCGATCGGGTTAGAGCGTCGCTACTTGTGGCGGCGGAGGTCAAGGTGACGGCAGTTCGAATCATGCCGCCAGCAAGCTGGACCAAGGGCATGGCTCATTAGATGCCACGCCACAAAATCCTCTGCAAGGAGCACCGTCCTAGCCTCCTGATGGGGGAGTTCACTACGTTGAACCGAATCATAATTTTTTTTCTTGTGCGTTCTTACTTTGAAACAACAACCGGCTTGTGTACCACCATGGAGAAATGGAAAGTTTGTCACTTCCATTTCCACAATGTTAAAGAATCCTTGCGAACGAGGGTACGCCAGAAGATCGACTGATGGAGCACATCCCCCCAACGTCTCCTTTTGAGATGAAGACAAGGTCATCATATTAAGACAACAGGGCAGGACTCGCAGTAATAAATTTAGATTGGACAATTTTAGATTTAAGAAGGAAATGGGCAAGAACTAGTTTACCAATAGAGTGGTCAACGAATTGAGTAGTCTTATCAACTATCGATTGTTTTAAGAGAAAGTTAGGTAGGTTTATCGATGAGGATGATGGATGGTAATGGACATGGAACTACCTAGTATAGGCCTTATGTTTTTGGGTAATTTCTTTCATTAATCTTGTTTTTCCCATATATATTTATGAAATTGAGGAACAGATTTCCTTGAATACAAATTCTGTTGAATAACACAGCATGCTTAATAATGGTAATCCTTTAATCCTCTTAGCTAATGAAAAAGAAACATAATATTACAAAAAAAAACCTGATGTATACAAATTTCTGGACGGAAGGCACAAGATCAGCACATGAAACCACAATGCTTAGACAATAAAAGTGACATAATGTGGAAACACATTCAAATTGAATAATTGGAATAGGGTGAGAATAGAATTTTTTATCTAGAAACAAATACACAGCAAACGATGTGTTCAAGTTTGGAACAGATCGAAACTGGCAAACCCACCCACCCATCCCGCCGCTACCCTGCCTTTCGCAAGACCCCTCAGCCCAGCTCCCAGTGGCTAGGAGGCCATAACCAGCCTGGAGTGAGCAAGTGAGAGACAGGGTACTCTGCGGTGCTTTGTCTCTTCAGTATGGTAGTTGGATCTTCGCTAATTGGGTTCTGTTTCCAGACTGATTCCATGTTGATATTGTGATGACCTCGAGGCCCTACCTGCAGTTGGAGGAAGGGAGGGAGGGAAGGAGAGGCAATTGGAATGTTGGTCAGTTGAGGGTTCCGTGCGTGGCTTGTTGACTCTTTAGGAGTAGGTCCTATCTCTATCGTTCCGACTGCGTCCAGAATTCCCTTGTTGAAACCATATACAAAATGTGTGTATACACGGTGCATATAATTATATATATATATATATATATATATTTATATATATATATATATATATATATATATAATGTATAATATAGTTATGATGATGATTATAATAATAATAACAAAAATAATATTGAATCAAGAAGGACTAAAAAAAAAAAAAAAAAAGCAATAGGGTTTTGATATTTGGCCTGCAGCGAAAAACCACAGCAGCAGTTTCCTGACGCTGTCTACACCCTAGCAATTGGCGAGTCTCAATCCAATGAAGCCTCACGCGTTTTGTTCGAACTTTTATTGAAGCAACAACATATATGAAGCCTGACTGGGTCCAGGCACGCCATCTGTCTGGGCGCAGGTGCGTGGCACAGCCTTGTTTTATTCCGTCGGATGCATATAATCATCGAGAACAAAATAGAGTACGGATTCTTTCCTCGACCGCTCTCTTTCGAGTGTAAACGAAAATGCCCCAAAAGCGGCAGGCAGAACAGGGAGATGATAAAGACACTAACAAACTCGTTCTGCCTCGGCATTCGACATCTTTTTTTGTGCCTTGCATACGTTCAGTCATATGTTTTTTTTCCGTGTTCGTGAATCATAATATCTTCCACTTGTCGGATATAAGGTGAAATGAATAAGTGAAATATGCAAACATCATAGCTGGATTCTTTGACACGAACATAGATAGATTATTCTTTATTTTTTTTACCTTGATTTACATTTGAAAATAAATAAGAAGCATTCATCTTCATTAATACGAGATTTTTTTGTTACCCCACATATGTACCCGTTCTTTTCTTCTCTTTGTTCTCTTTGTTCATCCTACTTAATCTTGTAAAGAGCAAATATTAAGTCATGGGCATCATATGGGTGGGATTACACACGTATGAAAGACAGAATTCAGTTCAAATAATGAATAGCAAACTTGATGCTAAAAGTATTTTGATGCCAGGATTATAAGTCAACGTCATATAAATTTCTTTAATCTCTACGTTCTGAAAATTAGTAACGGCAATAGTAATGATGCTAATATTAAACATAGCAACTATATTATAACCATAACAATAGTAGTTATAGTAACGACACTGATAATGATAATAGAAAAAGTAGAAGATTTCGCATACATCGAGATTATCAGAAGAATTGGCTCTTGAACTGAAGGACACAGGCTCTGTTGTTGTAAAATTGTTTGGGCAGTTTCCGATTGCAAAACTGTTTTGGCAGTTTTCAATTTCGCCTCATATTGCTTTGAACACTGTCAACAAATCATTTCGAGTTTATAATCTGTCTATATACACAAATGAATACATGTTAAAAATACACGACGCAAATGTTTACCGTCTGTATTTTTGTTTTTATTTTCTCTTGACTAATTGTATGTGCAAAACAAATATTCGAATATGAGCACATATGTTTCAGCGAGAATTTGGATGTGTATGTGTGTGTGTTTGTGTTTGTATGTATGCGTGTGTATGTGTACATGTACGTGAAAATGGAAACAGACTTAAGTATCGTCACGATGGAACCAGAAACGCATACATTATTGAAACCAGGCGAGTGAGCAAATGGACGACATCAATTCCTTTTTCTTTTCTTTTTTGCACATGTTTCATGTACAAAAAGCATAAACAGCTTTACTGCTGTATAATTTGTAAAGAAGTGCTGTTGGAAACAATTTGTAATGAAGAACAGAAAAATTATGTAGATATTTTATGCCACAAAAATTAGTGATTTGCGTTGCTGGAATTTGACCCAGAGGACGCATTCTACACTTGGGTTTTGTATATCTTTTAAAGATCAAAAGTTTAAAGCAAAATATATGCATTTTTCTTAGCTGATGAAGAATACATATATACAATATATATATATACAGATATATATAGATATATATGTGTGTTATTTCCTCAGTTTTTGTCCCCATTCTAGGATAGAATAACAAAAAAGTTTCTAGCATAACCCATAGATAATTTTATTGTTAAGGCTTGCAATTGTTCCGATATTTTTTATTACTATAGAATGACGATAGACTCTAAAATGCACAAAAGTAATCAAATGTTTTTACTATCACGTATTCTCTCCTCGTAAATTTTATATATTTATTTTTTAGATATTAGTAACATTTCATAATGGGGAATATTGAAAGCTAGCATAAATTTTATGAAATTTAGTTTTCTAAATATTGGTAACAAAATTACATGGGGAATATTCAAAGGTTGCATATTTTTTTCAAATTGAATTTCCTGAATATTGGCAAGAAAGCTGCATTATGGGGAATATCGAAAGCTAGCGTAAACCTTATGAAATTTATTTTCTTAAATATTGGTAACATAATTGCATTATGGGGTATATCGAAAGCTAGCATATGTTGCCTGGTGACAGAATTAAGTTCTGTGTTTATGATATGGAGAACAGAGATTTTTGTTCATCTTATTTAATTTTTTTCTTCTATTTTTGTGTATATATTTTTCTAGTGTAACATTTCCTTTCCAAACTGATTTTGATAATAAATAATGTAATGTCGGACAAAGGGTAAACAACAATGAAAAAGTATTCCTTCAGCTGCCATGCATATGTATCCGCATATTCATATAAATATGCATATACATATGCATATAAATGTGCATATACATATGCATATGCAGGTGGGCTCGCATATGCTGGCAGGTATGCATTTGTGTTTTTGCAACATGGAAGGATTTAGGGTATGGCTCTTTGTACTTCAAACGCGGGCAGAACAAAGGTGGAAAGGGGTAACATATCGCCACGGAATACAAGAAACAGACCACGAGTTCTCTATGATAAGACTGGATGTTAGGCTTGAATATGGTAACCCGTGAAATTGCTTTTTGTTCAAATGCGGGAACGTCGAGTAGATTTCGATTTTTTGCACTATCATCTACATAATACCTACTAGGGCAGGAATATTTAGTAAAAATTTCCTTTTTTATTAAAAAAATGACTTGTGAACATTACATACATCAAAATTATGAAATTATATCATCATTTTTGCATTGATACTATCAAAAGCATATTTTCATTATAACGGTTCTAATGTCTATAGAAGGATATCAAAACGGCAACAAGATATGTGTTGGCACAGTACATTATGTGTCAAAGTTGAGTGTTTGTAACTTGAAACTCACTGACCTCAGCTTAGTTGTGAGCAGAGATTAACCTTTAACAAAAATCAGGTTCAGTATTGAACAACTACTCGTTGCAGACCCTTGCATGAAGCCCAGTTTCATAATCATGCGATTATACCTTTCCTTATTAAAAAGTAATTTTTATGCGAGTGGGAGTAGGAAACCCATTATTAGTTTGAGTTTACTCCTGATTAGTTTCTTAGATGCTTTTCCAGGGGAAAGAAACTAGTTGGGAATAAACTTAGATTAAGACTCCTGTGTCTCCTAGTCCCGTTTACGTCAACCTGTCAGACTGTCTCACTCCTCATATTTCAATACACGGCGGCAGTTACCTTATAATAAACTTGATATCCTTCAAGATGAAATATATTAATACAGCAACAGAGAAAGTGGGACACGTGGCAGGTACGTGTAAAAGGCGATCCTGGGACACATCTCCCTGCCCACCATCTTCAAAACCAGCCAACGCTTTTAACAAGGGGCAAGCAAGGTCATCATGTTAAGACAATAGTACAAGCCTCGTAGTAATGGATTCAGATTGAGCAATTTAGGTATAAGAAGATTAGCAAGGATTGATTTACCAAGAAGGTGGTCAACAAATGAAATGGACTTAGTAACCATTTAGTGAACGCTGAAACAACTGGTTGTTTTAAGAAAAGATAGATAACTTTGTGGATTGGGATGGTAGGCGGTAATGGAAATGGAACTGCATTGTGTAGGTCTTACAGTGTCTTGCAGTGTCTTCCATTCTTGTGTTTCTGTGCTCTACGTGAGACTATCTGCTCGTGAATTCAAGGCAATATCCAATGAGAAACCATAAGGCGATGTCGGAGTCAAGGATTATTTTCTAAGTGGAATGGTGTCGCTAACTTTCCGAAGCCTAACTTTAGATAAACTGGAATTAAAGTAGTCTTTATTCAAAGGTAATCTAGAGGTGGCTTATAGTTTGGATTTAAACAAAATGGTCCTGACTTTTTTTCATCTGTGACAAGTCGGAACATTAATTTTCAGGTTGACAGAAAAAAAAAGGAGGGCTCTGAATTCTTTTCTGAAAGGAAGACATTTTTTCTCTTTGTTATCAGCACCGAACGATCAGAATCAGCAGAATTGCACATCTATTTCTTCTTTATGGCGTCACGATTTTTTTCTTCATTCTATCGTATTGCCACTGGCCCTGCCTACCTCTACATGTCGCCGCATCCCCATAAATTTACCTTTTCTTTCTATTTTTCATTCTATTTATCTTCTATTCTAAAGACATAAAAACATAAGATTAAAAGAGGTTTAAGAGACCATAAGTCCTATACTAAGCAGTTCCATGTCCATTGTCGCCTGCCATCCCCATCCATAAAGTTATCTAACCTCTTAACATAACCAGTAGATTCAGCACTCGCCACATACTATTTGCAAACCAGTTTTTACCTATAGCCTTCCTAAATCTAGCTCTTATGTACATACTCTTAGTCGTCACGATTGATAAATTTAGACATTGTATGAATTATATATAAACGATGTGGAATAACGTTCATAAAGTAGTGCCTTGCTACAGACCACGTATTGGACTGGAGAGCGGAAAATATATCGCCTTTAGTGTCCGGGACGACAATTTTATCACAGAAAAATCGACAGACTCAGTGTAGACCTTACCAGCTATGTTTAAACAACACTCTCCTATGCAAACACTCGAGACTGAACCCCGATACTATATATCACAACAACGAAAACTATTCTGTTAACAACCATAATCTTATAACAAAATTTGATTTATAAGAATATTATGTTGCAACGACATGGATGTGTGTATATATGTATACAGCTTTTAGAATAGAATTAACCTATGAGATTATTTCTTATCATATGTGAATACCACCATTCCTCTCCACTGCATAGCTGATATGATGGCAGATTAATGTTCTACACTAAAGCCCTCGCGTGGGCAGTTGCCTACGGTCAAGCTGCCAACTTGTATTTTTAGCTGTGTTTTACGAAATCAGGACGCCTATTTCAGCTTTCCATAGAATCGCGCTTTTTATAGCAAACGTGTACTTATATATAAACAAGTAAAGGGGAAAGGAACCTTCGGTGTATAGATAGATGTACACACACACACACACAAGCATATATATATATATTCTCACACATGTTCACACACACACACACACACACACACACACACACACACACACACACACACACAAGCATATATATATATATATATATGCTACACTATTACCCTCAGCTCACTACAAGAAAATTGAAATTAGATGGTAAATTGGTATATTTTTTTGCCCATGTAGCAAACAGTTGCGTTTCAGAACAGTCCTACATTGTTCTCAGGAATAATGGAATAATAAAACTCACACTGGGCGTGCATTTACATCTCGCTCGTGCCATGACCTCGACAGTCTTTTATCGACTTCAGAAATAATAGAATGAGACTAATACTTGCACATCTGCACGTTCGTTCTTGCTACACAACGGAAGCGACAAGTCCTTATATAATCGCGTTTCCTTGCCTCTCCTTGTATTATAGTTGTATTGTGAGGCGACATATTTGTTCTTACCTCTGCCAACAGCTGCCAGCTGACAAACACACCTGAGGTTGACGTACCTCGTCTCCGATGAGTCGACGGAAACAAATACAATCAAATGTGTTCTATGGAATGGATCGTTGAAATGAACATCGAGTCAAGTCATTCAGCATAATTTTGTTTTGTATATTTTTGGCTCGTGGCCGGGGAGGGGGCGGGGAGTGGGGGGGACTCTAACTTTGACGGGGTCAACAAGAAAAGTTTGGTAATTGAGCATCCCTGCCATCATTCAGCGGCGCATTTGTTGTCATCAAATCATCAACTAAGCAATCTTCGATATCTGTAGGATTAAGTGATGGGAGGAGTAGATAATAGCTTCAGCTAAATTACCTGTGTCACAGATTCTCCATATATCTTGCATATAAATCCAGATGTTTTTGTCTTGCTGTCATCATGTCTGCCCGAAACGGAATCTACAACATTTCATGAACCCGTTTTGGAAATGTTTTTCTTTCAACATTGGACTTGAACGTATCAAAATCAGCGTGTATCACTGAAGGTCACAGTTGTAAATTCCTTGCGGAACAAATGTCAGTTAGGCAATTCCACGCAGTTCTACAAATCATTTACCATTTACGTGATGAAAGAACATACACCAGTGGAACATTTCGTACATTACGAAAGCCATCAACTTTAAACAACTCTTGAAGGTTTCATCGACGAAGATTTCTTCAGCAGAGTTCACCAGAAGCTTAAGGTTGTTGTATATCAAAGAACAACAATTCCAGGATCTGAACTATTTCAATAATAGAAGATGCGTCCTTAAGGGTAGTTTCTTTCAAAGAATTAAAATCTTGATGCACTTTCTAAGATGTTTTAGTTACTAGAGAACTTACCATCCATGTTGGTATAAGATTTATGCCACCAAACATGTGATGTCGCCAGATTCCAGAGTGTCATCAGAAAATGTAAAGCAACTTCTGTTCAAAGCATCTTGGAAAGTCTCGCCATCACCACTTAACTTTCTTTTCACTTGTACACGGAGAAGTTGCTGTCCATCATATGTCCTTTCATCTTTGACATGCTGTGATCAACTACCGTAATAACGGCATCCTTTTCCATGTGTGTTCTAATTCTATCTTTACATTTTTCTTGAGACATCGTCAAGGAATACATTAACTGTGTATATATAATATATATATATATATATATATATATATATATATATATATATATTAAAGATAAAATAAGAAATGTGCATTGGCCCCAAAACAGCTATACTACACCTCGTCATACCCTATTTCGAGCGTGTCTTGTAAATTATTACATACATTCATGGTCGTAGCTTTGGATCGTCGGTCTGAAGTCGTGGTAAAAAAAAAAAATCTGGGCTCCATGGGAAAAGAGCTGGAGAGAGACACTCGTGCTGAAAGAGGCGTGCAAGGTCCCTTTGGGGAGGGGGGGAGAAAGGGGGGCAGTGGAGCTGAGGGAGTGGATAGGTGGGGAGGGGGGTAGGTCAACTTTTACTCTTTATTGGTATACGTATCCATATATCGACTTGTTTATTTATATATCTTGTATGTTTATTTATCTATTAATTTATTTACTTACATTCTTTATTTACTTATTTATTCATTCCCTTGTCCATTCGTTTCTTTATACTTTTATTTGTTTTTTGTTTATCTATTTGTTTTTGTTGACTCGTTTGTTGATTCATTTATAAATATATCTAATCATTTATTTATTCATCTATCTCTCTACTTATCTGTGCATATTTTTATTCATTTACATATTTATGTATTTATCTAATTCTTTATTAATTTGTTTATTTATTCATACATTTACTTATGTATTCATTTATTTGTATACTTGTTTATTTGTATGCTTATTTGTTTATCTTCTAATATATTCATTTAACTATTTACATTTCTTTTAATTGACATGTGCAGAAAGTGCCGTGCAAAAATAATGGCAAGCCACTGATAATTTTTGTGTTAAATTAATGTAGATAGGCTATCAGAATAGTTGTTGTTTTTTCAATTAAGGAACTAACAGTGATATAAGATGTACCCGGGGACACATTTTGCAAGGCACAGACGCAACAAGGGGGACTGAGGCGGTATCCATCTCGCATTTGGCCAGAACTGATTTACCAACAGAGCGGTTAAAGAGGGGAACAGAGTCAGTAAACATGTAGGGAGCGTTGAAGTTCCCGCTTCTTTTAAGAGATGGTTAGATAACTTCATGGATAGGGATGACGGGTAAGAACAGACATGGAAATACCTAGTGTAGGATTTGTGGCCTCTTGCAGACTCGTCCATTCTTATGTTCTTATGACCAACTAGATAAATCCTTTTAGAAATAAACAGCAGCACGCATTATGTCCTGCAGACTTACTGGAATATTGTACTCATTTGGCACTCTTAAGCTTTTTTTTTTTTTGTTATTGCTGACCGTGCCAGACTGCTACCAAATGTCTTAGAAAGACGTCTAGTGAATTCTAGCTTGACAAGGAAAGCCCGGGATGTGCTATGGTTTTCTGGAGTGGAAGCATTGGTAACATCATCACTCTCGGTAGATACTTTAGGCCTCTGAAAAGAAAATAACTCAGAAATGAAAACAATAGATTCATCAAAGTGTGGAATGACGTCGATTCTGCAACTCGGAGCCAGGCATCATGTGGATGAGTTTTTTTTTTACAAATTCCTCGTTAAAGAGGTATGTAACGACGACGAAATTTAGGGTCTCCATTGTCACGGTGATGGTGGTGATGGTGATGATGGTGTGAGTGACGATGGTGGTGGTGACTGTTGTGGTTGTGACGGTGTTAGTGGTAGTGGTGTTGGTAGTGGCTGTGATGATGGTAGTGAACGGTCTAACTTACATGTGTGATAAAATTCCAATTTCCTAGAATTGTCGATAAAAGATTAATTCAGTAATAAAAAGGACATAAAAATTTGGCGTTCCACAATCGGTCATCATTACGAGAAGAGCAATGATTCTTTGGTTGCAGAAACTGTTGAGCGGGCAACACGCATCCTATGGATGACGTCATACGGCGTGTAACTTCCAGAAAACAAATTTCTCGGTATTTATTTGTTTATGAAAGAAGAAAGGAATCCTCTTCTTGACTTCAGATACAAATGATACATTTTTCAAACATATGTCAATTACTCTTTGACTACCAACACATACCAACTCCATGGTATATCCTTCTTTGTGTTACCTTTTTGACAGTTGGATTAAACAACTTAACTACTGGTACTCGAACCCTTGACTGTACGTGAAGGATTCCTAGTGGCGGAGTTGTTTAATCCGTTTATCAAAAACTTCACAAGTTGGTCGGATGGCTCTCCTGAATATAAGGCTGCTCGGGGGGAACGAGTCTGCCTATTGCGCTGCTTCGGTCGACATCGGGGAATGAAGAGGAGAAGTTCGGAAACGTTCTTCTCGTGTCGTGGCGAGCAGCGCCTCCCCCCCCCCTTGTCTCGTGATCAAAAACGATGAACGGTCCGTGGTTCGACTCCCAATGGTAAAGTTCTTCAATCCTCCTTTCCTCCAGCACCATCGAGATCAAGGGCTCGGAAAACATCATCATTATTAGTGAATCCTACACCCCCCCAAAAAAAACATGTATAATCCAAAATTTATCGGCTATGTACACCATTAGACTCTTATATCCCATTAGAAGAAGATTCAGCCAAAGTAATTGACAATCTATATCTCTTGATCTTCCTCCGCTCAAAATACAAATGCAACAACCGAACAGTCATTAGCGGCGAGGACTTCGATTCGTTGAAAAGGTCGATAAAGATGTGGAAAAAGGAGGAGGATGGGGGCTTGTCTTCTCTCTCTCTCTCTCTCTCTCTCTCTCTCTCTCTCTCTCTCTCTCTCTCTCTCTCTCTCTCTCTCTCTCTCTCTCTCTCTCTCTCTCTCTCTCTCTCTCTCTCTCTCTCTCTCTCTCCCTCCCTCTCCCTCCCTCTCTCCCTCTCTCTCGTGTCTCAGTGTCTGTTTCTAACCAAAATATGAATATCTGGGATGTAAAAGTCAGACAGAACTGTGGCATCAAAATTGGCTTTGTTAGTCGCGAGGTGGTCCGCGCCTAAGACGACTCGCATAATTGATCCACACTCGGTCTCATGTCGAGCCGAGAGCCCCTCCTCACTCGCGCCTTCTGCGTCGGAATCCATGCCCGGCCGGCTGGGCGCACGGAGAAAGCGCCTTCTTTAACTTTACACAAAGTTTATGCAAAATATAGTACGATTGTGTGTGTGTATGTGTACGTGTGTGTGTGTGTGTGCGTGTGTGTGTGTGTGCGTGTGTATGTGTGTGCGTGTGTGTGTATGCATGTGCATACGTGTTTATATCCTTACCATCTTCAAAAAATTCCCAGATTATACACTCTAATGGCCAGAGGATGGCCATAAATAAGATGAAAGGCAAAAAAGATAAAAAAATAATAATACCAGGAAAACATGTAGATCAAATTGGCATTAACCTTTTAACGACACAAGTTAACCACAGTGCAAAATAAAGACAGAACAAAATACTACAAGTTTTGGAACCCAAGCAACGAAAATACTTTCCGAAATTAACATTTGTTTCCATTGCCACTAAACTCATTTCTTTCTTTTTCTTTTCAGGTAAGAAATAATCTTGGTTTGTGATCTTGGATATTTGTGAGTATTGCTTTCTTTATGATCCCTAAAAGTTCATTTAATTCATTTAATTCATCTGACACAAGAACATATTAGCTTGATAAAACTACTTAGCTTTAGTCAAAATAAGAATTGTAAAATTATTCGTAGCTCTTCAACATTTTTTTCTCGTTTCCCTTTATTATTGATTTTCCTTGTGTATAAATACCTGGATATATATACATATATATAATTATGTGTATATATGTATTCATATATATATATATATATATACATATATAATATATACATATATAATATATATATATATATATATATATATATATATATATATACATATATCACAAACTTATGTCGTAGCACATAGGTAAAATTATACTAATGACCCACTCCAAAAGTGGGTCATTGATATATACAAATATATACTGTATAAATGTAAATATCTTTGTATATATAATAATATATAAATGACATATATGATATATATATATATATATAATATATAAATATATAAAATATAGTGCGTATGTGTGTGTGTGTAGGACGATGTTTTCCCTGTGGATTATTCTTGTTAAAGTTCTGAAAAATGCGCTAAAAGTTTTCCTTTGACTGAAACTTAATGAAGGAAAAATGTAAACTCTATACGGTAACTCGTTCATGTGTATTCACCAAGTGCTACCAACTTTTTCAGAAATTGGTACAAAAAAGTGAGTAAAGAAAGCAAAATAAAATCTGAGAGAAAATACACCACGAATATAAAGGGTATGGAAGCGACATTATGTACCTACTCTACCTTAGTGGTAATTCGCGGGTTGTTTTGATGTTCCTGGAGGTTCTTCATAAACAATATGATGGGGCACGTAAAGATAAGCCCTCTTTTCAAGAACTTCTGGCGAACAAAACTTTTGGAAAAAAATGTCGTTTACCACAAAGTTAAACTTAGTCTCAACAGGCAAATCAAACGCCAGACTATCTGCCCTTTACGTCGTGTTTACGGCCGTAAGAAAACAATTGCATATTATATATGATATATATATATATATATATATATATATATATATATATATATATATATCTATATATATCTACGTGTGTGTGTTAGTGTGTGTGTTTGTGGTGGTTGCTTTGTTTGGTGCTTGATGGTGCCTTAAACGCAAGTGTGCTATTATGGTTCATGCGTTCCTTGATAGGGACATTTCTGTGGGGCTGATGCCATGAGGATGTTGGCAGAATATTGACTATGGTGGTATGTCTTAGAGAGCTCGTTTAGTATTCCGGTGGTGAATGTGCTTTCATCTCAATGTATTGTGTCGTATAGGTTGCTGTAATTTTTTTTTTAAGCTACGTTCAGTTGGTTGTGCTTGTAACGAGATGAGTAGGAGCGGTTATGGGTCTGGCAAAGAACCTCTTATTTTTATTCCTGTAACTATTTACACGTATGCATATATTTTTATAATAAACACTGGGAAATAAGAAACTTATTCTGAACGTTTTCGTCTGTTTTAAGACATGATCTGTTTAGTATATGTATCACTGTTCGTCACTTTGTGTTTCCTAAAGATGTCTTAAAATAACCGAAAACGTTCTTTCTTATTTTCCTTATATTTTTCTGCAAATCTTTTTTGGCGTGTCTTTGTGAACTGCTTCAGTATGCACGTATGTTAGTATGTAGATATATATTTAAAAGTATTTAATGAACAGTAGACTCAAATACTGTAAGGAATCATATTTTTTTCTTTAGCAAAGCTGTGTCTTTGCATCGCTCGGTGAACTTCCTGTTTCTTGCTATATTTATTAATCCACTATGGCATTCATATTTTTTTGCATTCTAATCCAATTCTAATTCATGTTATTCCTCTTTCAATTTCTTATGACCTTATTTTTGTTTATATTTAAACCCAGACTTCCTACATTTACGTCCCACAATCTACCAACTCCTGTCTGGAATAGATTCAGTTGCAAAATGTGTGAATATACATTACAGCTTCTGCATTTCATAACCCCCGTTAGGTACATTTTTATTCTTTCATTTCTTTCCTTTTTTCATTGTGCACTACATACATGTAAATAAGACGCTGCCGCACACCAGTACGTCACCCTCGCCTCCTCCTTGACCCATTACATCTCTTGTATATGCTTACGGTATCCCAATGATGTGTTCTTTATTGCCTTAGCAGGTTACTTTCCCCCCCCCCCACCACATCAGAACTTTCCACGTTGCTGTCCTGTCCATAGTATCATAAGCCTTCTCCAGGTACATGCGGCGCTCTACAGGCCATACCTACACCCACACGGGTACTCTCGCTTATTTGTTTTGATGTCGACAACAATGCTTATTTTTCGCTATCGTTTTTGTTTTTCTTCTACTTCTACTCCTTCTACTCCTACTCCTACTTATACCCCTTCTAATTATACTCTTTTTACTTATATTCCCCCTACTTATACTCCCTCTGCTTGTACTTCATCTACTTGTACTCCCTCAACTTATACTCCTTCTACTTATACTCCTTCTACTTATACTCCTTCTACTATACTCCTTCTACTCCTGTTTATACTCCCTCTACTTATACTCCTTTTTCTACTCTTACTTATACTCTGTCTACTTGTGCTCCCTCTACTTATACTCCCTCTACTTGTACTCCTTCTACTTGTACTCATTCTACTTGTACTCATTCTACTTGTACTCCTACTTGTACTCCTGCTTATATTCCTTCTACTTCATCTTCTTCCCCATCTACTTTTACTTCTATTCCTTCTCCTTCCGTTCCTTTTACTTCTACTCTTACTCTTACTCCTACTCCTACTTCTACTCTTTCTACTCCTACTTCTATTCCGACTCCTACTCTTTTCTACTCGTTATTCTACTTCTACTTCTACTATACTCCTACTTCTACTACTCTTTCTACTTTTTCTTCTTTCTTCTTCTCCTTCGCCCTCTCCAACTTCAGAGCACAACTTATTACCTGCGCAATTTTTGTTCATTTCTTTGATCAGATTCTTTAGTTTAGTAATCTACTTTAAACTTTTCCCGAAATGTTTAATTTTCGTAATTCCCTTCCCTGTTTCCCAAGGGGTCCAGACCTTTCTGCCATCTTACCTCTCCTATCGGAGTCCCAATTTTCCAATTGTTCAACAGCCTTCTCCTTCCCCTCGGCACAGTTTTAGTCCTTCGGTCTCTTTCTAAAACTTCGATACTTTTCAATACTTCTTGTCTACTTCACTCCCTGTCTTTCCATAATAGTCACACACACGCGCAGACACACACACACACACACGTGCGCGCTCGCGCACACGCAAGCACGCACGCACCCAAAATTAGAATGTAGATTGAGAGAAGCAAGTAAATGCCTTGGTGGATTAAAAAGTGTAATGAGAAATAGACATTTCGGAATGGATGTTAAGAGGAGATTGTATAAAGGTATGGTTGTTCCGACAGCACTGTACGAGACAGAAACATGGGACATAAGAGAAGAAGGGAGGAGTTTTGATGTGTTTGAGATGAGAAGCCTAAGAAGTATGATAGGGGTAGCAAGGCTGGATAGAGTGAGAAACTAGGAGGTGAGGAGGTGGAAGGAGTGAACATGATGGGGCGACCAAGGATGGGATGGATGGAAGAATTGAGTAAAAGGGACATTGGGAAAGAGGGAATGTCTGTTGAGCAAAGAAGGGAGAAGACTGAAGATAGGGGTGAATGGAGAATAGTTGTGTATGGATAATGCTGTGAATCATGGAAGGGAGTGGGGGGGATGGGGTGAGGGAGCATGTGTGAATGATGTTCTGATGCAGCCCGAAGGTATTTCTCGACGTCTTTTTTCTGCATAAAGGGACGGAGAGGGGGGGGGGGTCGCCGATTAAATGAAGCGGCCTTGCTGTGAGTGTGCTGTGTTTTACAACACTGCTTCTGACCCAGTGCAGTGAGTGAAATACAGGGATGACCCGTCATCCAGGAGGAGCCAAGATAAAAGGGAGGCAGTATGTGAAATGGAGTATGTGGGCATGAAGTGAGTGGGAGTGGATTCTATGCTTTTCTTTTTTAGTCACCTCCCTTGTAAGGGGGAAAAAGCCATTGGTATATGTATGTGTGTGTATATATATAATATATATATATATATATATATAATATATAATGTATATGTATAATATGTAAAACGAAATGTTTTCTGAATTATCAACGAAAATCTCATTTTATTTGATCATGAATTATAATGCATCGTCCATTACTCGGATAGCCTTAGGTACTGAATACAATAGGACATAATGAATATAATGTTGTAAATTGCTGCCCACTGTAAAGTGTAATGGAGATGAGCGATGAATCCATTAGTGGGTCTTGTTGTCGTTGAGGGAGATTGTGTTCTCTGTTCGATGACCTGCGGGGGTGGTCGGTCGGGTCGAGGATGATAGGTGCGGGGCATACGACTGTAGTGTCCGTTTACGTCTTCCTTTGAATATTCGCGTTGACGATTTTATAGTCCCATTTTTTCTGTTATATTCCCATTCTTTTTTTCTTCTACTTTGTCTTATTTTTCTTCGTCTTCGTCTTCCTCTTTCTCTTCTTTATGTTCTCTTCTTCTTCCTCATGCTCTTCCTCTTCTTCTTATTGCTCTTCCTCTTCCTCTTTCTCTTCTTCCTCTTCCTCTTCATGTTCCTCTCACGTTTATTTTCTCTTGAAACGTGCATGTGGTCTGAGTGGAGAGGGGGGGAAGATGAAACGTCACAAAATACAAGATTATATGTCATATTCTAAGAACTCGTATATCATGAACTGCAAATGATAACAAGAAGAAACTGGTACCAGTTAAAAGTTAGAATAATCCAGTTTTCTTCTGTTAATCTTGTTATGGATCGGATAAATTTCTTTCACTTTTGTATTTACATTTTTATACAAAATCTTGAAATTATAAGCTTTCATGATATATAACTCGAGTTTTGATATCCTCAATAGTTATTAAGATATAAAAGGTCTTAATGCGACATGTATTTTTGGAACACCTTGTATTGTCCAGCTAAATAGAATTACTCGTACAAAGAATGGAAAGTATTCAAATCGTGTTTAGTGAAAGTTGCGTTTAGAGTAGGTATGACAAGATGAAACAACACCAATGTAGCGTATTTTCCAAAAAGATAGTCCATACATGTGTGACTGTGTGCGTGTGTGTGTGTGTATTTGATTCACCATGGTTTTGGATACCGTGTTTGACTCGTGATCGGCAGGTATTTCCCTCCCGGAAGAGAGCTCAGAGCTTATATATCTTAGTTTAAAGCATTGCCCATAGATCGGTCAATGGGTAATGCTGTAACCTTACGCGCACACACACACACTTAACTCCCTGCCCACTAGAGTTAGAGTAACAACTCGCAGCGCAGCGGTACTGAAATTATTTCGGCCTTGGGCGGGATTCAAACTCGGACCGCCGTGGTGGCAGCACGAGATGCGTGTGTGTGTGCGTGTGTGTGCGTGTGTGTGTGTGTGTGTGTGTGTGTGTGTGTGTGTGTCTACCTAGTTGTATTTACTCGCTTGTAGTGTATATACATAAAGAGTGATTTTCTCAGGTCCCATCTTTGTTTCCAAAAATCAGTTCTAAATTTAGGTTGTATATGTATGCGTGCTTAATTAAACGCGCATGTGTTTATGTTTATGCAAGAAATTATGTTAAGAATAGCATTAAACCTTATTAGATATACAGTGGAAGAAAAATCGTGTGGATGAAATCTATCCATTTACCAGACTTTTTTATTTATTTTATTATTATTATTTTTTTTTTCTTTTTTTTTTGAGGACAAAATATACCAAGTCGTTTCAGGAATAAATATGGACGAATTTGTCGAAAGTGTCTTGAAATTGTAAATTGTATCTTGGACATTTGCTCCCTGATGCGTGTTGTTACTCGCCGCGAATGTTGGAGAGATGGCGCAGATTGAGGTCGGATCAAATATATGATCCAGCAATCGACATTTGATAGGCTATAAGGACGCGTTCGGCACATCCAAGGGTATTCTTTAGTCTAACACTACACTATTCCATTGTCTTCAAGGACAATTAGGCGCCTTTAAAGATACCCTGACACCTGGTGATTCCGTTCAGCTCAGAGAACTTCTAGACACAGAAATTATAGAATAAATGTCTAAAACAATCTTCTGTTGTTCTGAATCTTCTCTGTACAAGATAAAATGCCAATAAGGGGAACTGAATCTTTTATACTTGCAGCCTACGCATTGATTGTGCTCATTCACAATGTCGATCACAAAAGTCATTCGAACAGTTACTCGTTCTTCTATCCAATCGTCCGTTTCCGTTCACTTTCCCCTCACCTCCTCCTTACCCTCCCCCTCACCGACACCCCACCTCCTCCTCCTCACGTCCCCCTCACTTCCCCCTCACGTCCCCCTCACCTCCTCACCTCCTCCTCACCTCCCCCTCGCCTCCCCCTCGCCTCCCTCACCTCCCCCTCACTTCCCCCTCACTCCCCCCTCACCTCCCCTCACCTCCCCCCCTCACCTCCCCCTTACCCACACTGATCCTCTCCCCCCACTCGCTCCTCGACAGCCAGGCTTATGATAAGGTCACTGGAACTGGCGTTGTCGAAATGAGTTGTTGATGAGAACATGATGGACTACTTCAGCTGGGCAAACAGTGAGTGATAGGCTACAGAAGAAGAAGAGAGGAGAGGAGGGGGAGGGAGGGGAAGAGGGCGGGGGGAGAGGAAGCGGGAAGAGAGAGGAAGAAGAGGCGCAGGGGAAATATTAGGAGCAATGATAATAATGACACAGAGGTGGGAGAGAATTTACATAAAAGGATAGTTTATAATCATGAATGCACGACAAAAGAGAGAGAGTGGGGTGGTGGTGGTAAGGGGAACGAACAAAGAGTGAAAAGACGAAACGTTGATGAACATACGGTAGGAATAACCAAGTGTTCCCTTCTTCAGAAAATACTTATTAGAATGTTACGAGAACAAAGCATGCCTTAGTCAGTAAGATAAAACAGACTATATTCTTGAAGAAATTTTGGCTCTCTTGTCTACGAGTATCTCCAGAAAAGGGATTGGAGATGTTGCCATATGTGTGTGTCTCGGTTTTTGCAGATTAGTTGCAACAGAAAACACAATATAAGGATGGAAGAGACTGCAAGAGACCATAAGGACTACACTAGGCTGTTCCATATCCCTTACCGACTATTGCATCCATCCATAAATTCATCTAACCTTCTCTTGAAACAACCAATAGTTTCAGCGTTCAGTACATGGTTACTAAGCCTATTCCATTTGTTTACCACTCTATTGGTAAACCAGTTCTTGTCTATTTCCTTTTTGAATCTAAGTTTATCCACTTTAAATCCTTTACTACGGCGTCATTAGTACGCATCATTCATCCCAGGATCAGAGTCAGGATAAGATTCATGATAAAGATCTCCTCTCGCGTAGCCTACTGGGCAGGTCCAGCCTCATTCCTTTCAAAAGCCCACGAAAGCCCCAACAATGAAATAATAGCGAGAGGAAAATAAATAAAGAAATCAATCTTGAGCACAAAGGAGGGTAATGTAAGGATCAAGAGGGAGAGGAGGAGGAGGAGGAGAAGAAAGGAGATAAAGGAAGCTGAAATTAGAACAATGAAAACGGGAGGAATAGGGGGAAGTGAATAGAGAAAGGCTAGGAAGAGAGAAATGGTTTGATAAAGGAACGTCAGCAAAAGAAAACAAAAACGTTTAGTAGAGGAACGAGCGAGAGATTAGAAGCGGAGAAAAGACAAGTTGATATAATGGTGGCAAACGAAATAAAATAAGATCGATACAAAAAGAAATGATGTTGAACATACAAGAGAAATTTAAGATAGAGAAATATCAATGCACAAATTATTAGAAATATATCAAATATGCAAATACACGAATGATACATTACAAAAGTAGAATTTTCAATATTTCTACTTTATTCTGTTCCTTTATTCATTGCATCCTTTCTTAGAAATAATACATATTTATGATGTTGTTAGAAGAATGTTTTATATTCTGTGAGGCTCGGACCTCTATCTTAATAAGGGTATTTTTATTTTGAACTATTTAACATCATGTCACTCAATATTGATACTAAATGCTTACTTGGTCCATGTATGGCACGGGAGATGATCATTTGAATTCAGCGTGATATGAAAGAAGCTCCTTCGGAGAAAATTTTCAATTGCCTGCATCAGATGGAATCAACACATGTTGATCAATGCAAAACAAGTTCAAGTAAGTAATTAACCACTGAAAAGTGTAAAGAGGATGTTTTCGTAGCCCTCCAGTATCGACGAACCAACAGCTGCATGTGAATATCTTTTTCTACTAATCAGTGATTCATGATGGCACACATTAACACATCCGTTTTTTTTTTTTTTTTTTTTTTTTTACTATATTCATTTAAGATGGTTTTGCCAGGTGATTTTATTTAAGGAAAAAATCCGTATATGAAGACTAAAGCCTCGATTAAAGTACTGATGTTCGTTAAATTGTTTTATTATAGTTGCCGCTATGCGATTTTATTCAGTTAGAGGGAATCTCCTCAGTCGCAAATAGATTAAAAGCTTTCCTATACTCTTATGAATAGTAACAAGCTATACATTAACTGATTCAAATAAGGATATGAGAGCTATCACGTGTGGTTGGAGTAACAACTAAACTGGATAAAACAGTTGTATTGGTAGGATAAAGCATAGTTTTACTTTGATAATGTCGTCAGATTGTTTCCTGTGTTGTATCAGGGAAGAAGAACAGTTTATGCCGTAGGAAGAGAAGAACAACCACCAATTATCAGCTGACGTTGTGTGAAAAGGTGAAATAAATTTTCTCTCGAAGTTGATAAAGATCTTGAACCAACTCTTGGGACCGAGTGTCAGCCCCTCAGGGTACACCTTAGATAGCTGTGATGGTCTCTACGGGTTTGAAGACACACAGAGGATAATCTCCCTGACGTTCACCTGATGAACACAAAAATAAAGGAGACTGTAAGATACCATAAGGCCTACACTGGGCAGCTCCATGTCTATTACCACCTGTCATTCCCATCCGTAGAGTTATCTAATCTCACAGCCAATGGCTTCAGCGCTCTGTTCATGGTCACTAAATCTATTCCATCACTGACGGGTTGCTGGCCATGCGTGGACTAGGAAGGAAAGAATGTTTGAAGGTGTTTAGATTAAGTGCATTTTGTGTCCTCTTGTAGCGATGAGGACTTTTGGTCTTTACTGATGTGAAGATGAAAATAAATGTTTCATTTTTACAATACAGCTGAGATAAATCTCTCTATTAAGAAGCTCTAGAATTTGGAAAACTCCAGGATTCGGATCACAAATGCCATTTGTATTGTATCACCATATCAGAGGGTGCCTCTGGTATTCGGAACGACGGAGATTTCAGAGCGTGACATTCGTAATATTTGAAATTTCTGTGTTTTGAAGATACTCAACCCAGCAACACCGTTTCACAAGGATAGTAAGGACAACGGGCTGGGCGTTAACACAGTGGATACCATGTCGAACTCATGATCAGGTGGTCGTGAGTCCGTTTGATTTCTGAGTCCCGATGCGGAACATTTCGCGTTGGTTCCCAACAGCCTTGGTCAGGCGGGGAGGTGACCCAAACATCGGCCTAAAAATCCAGGCGGCGTGCAGCAACTGAGAGAGCTTTACTCTGCTAGGGGTTTCTCACTTCCCACTACGTGGAAATAGGACGGCGAGAAGGTGAGCATGGATAGAACAGCTTGTGAACTGTGAAATACGAAATGCAAACTGGCGACACTTGCAAGATCGGCTGCCTTGTCGATCGGGCTCTCCATCATGATGCCAGTATTTTCATTTTTGTACTGGCTAATACCAGCTGAAGGGTGAATTTGAGGTAAAACGGAAATTCTGTTGAGGCGAAAAAGTATATAGAAAATGTTGTATTAGGTTCTGCAGTCTACTTGGGAGCTTTTCTGCGATGACCTATAGGGGTAAGATAGAAGGATAGGTGGGATTTTGCTTCAAGTTGTGTGCTCCCCCACGGATGGATGGATTGATTGGTTGATTGGCTCCAGTCAACGGTATGGAGATTGAACTTTCAGAGGCCGGGAGAATGCGTGTACGTGTTTACTACATTGCTGAATGCCTCTAGGTGTCTAGGGTGTCAACAAAATACTTTGTCTTCTGCTTTGTGCACTCGTGTGTCTGAACATGTTTTCTCTAATGACAATACTCGTTCGTTCTTTACATTTTTATCACTTTTTTTCTCTCTGAAAAGAAAATTATATATTGCTGTTCGCACGTTCCAATTTTGATATGTATTAAAAATGCGAATTGGGGTAAGAGTATGACAGAAACTTTTGAAAATAATACAAATATTTTTAGGAAGGAAATTAGGAGAGGAAAAGGAGGCGAATCAAGTAGAGAAGGAAAGGTAAAAGGTACAGATGGAGAGATAATAATGGAAGAGATGGCAGTAAGAGGAAGATGGGCAGAGTATTTTAGGGAGTTGCTAAATGTAAAGAAGTATAGGGGGAAAGGTTGTTGCAGTGGGAAGCGTTAAGAATAGTTTTACTTCAATAATGATGAGTGAGGAAAATGGAGGAGAAATAAGGAAAGATGAGAGCAGGTAAGGCACTTGGTTTAGATTGGTGTCACGAGGAGTGTCTAAAAAATGGATGTACAGTAATAGTGGACTGGCTGGAGAGGTTGTTTAATGTTTGTCTAAAAAAAAGGTAGAGTTCTTTACTTCTCTTTTCTTTGTATTTCTCATATGATTCTCTCGTCCTGTTTTGTAACCCATCTGTGAGTGCTCGTTTCTTCTCTTCTACAAATTTCTTTGCTTCATCATGCCACCACACACCACCCTTCCTTCTATTTCCTCCCGTCCTCTCTGTTCCACACACATCCCTTCTTCAAACATTCCCATTCCTCCTCCACTCCTAGTTCTACTCTATCCTACACTCCCTCCCACTTTTCTCTCAGCTTCTTTTTCTACTCTTTCTTCTTTCCCTTCTCGTTTAAACAGTTTACTCTAAGTACCTCCCTACCTTCTGTCCTTTTCCTCTTTCTCCATCTATCCTCCACTCTCAACTTACCTGGTTAAATATTGAAAAATAAATGAATAAGTCAATGAATTGATATATAAATGATTAAATGATGCATATAAGATATATATTTAATAAACAAGTAAATAAGTAAGGAATATATAAATGAATAAGCAAATAAATAAACTTATGAATTAACAAATAAGTATATAAATAGATGAATGCATAATATATATATGATAAATGTTAGGAAAATAAAGAAAAGAAAATAATAGATAGATTATAAGAGTGAATAGGTGAAAAGATCAGCCTAAATGAATGAACAAACAGATAAGCAAATGAAGGTGTAGAAGAGGGGACAAGAAGAGAGACGGGAAGAAAATGAGGGAAGACGGAGGCTACACGAAGATAAATGAAACTTGAAGTGAAGCGGATGAGGAGAGAAGATAAAGAATGGTACGGAAAAGGAGAAGAATGAGAAGATAAAAGAACAAAAGATGGAAACTCTCAGTAACAAAAGAAGAAAAAGTGTAATAAAGAATAGGAAAGAATAAAACATAAACCAAAAAAAGAAAAAAAGAAAAGTGAAAGTAGAATAAGTTAACGAGAAGAAAAAAAAAACTATGGAAGGTGCACAAGAGGATGAGAAGAGGAGATGGAGGAGAAGGAGGAGTAGTAGGAGGAGGGGAGGAAGAGAGGGGAGGAGGAGGAGGAGATGGAGAAGAAGGAAGAACTTTAACAGCAGGAAAATAGCAAGTCTCGAACTTAATAAAGAAAAGTGCTGTTTAATGGAGGAGAAAATGGACTACAAACTAGTATCAATAGATATCGAAAAGCAATAGTAGATTTGATAAAATTGAAAGAATATTGAACTCCCCAATAAAACAGAAAAGAAAAGAACAAAGACATAATAAACAAAGTCATACAATAGAAACAAAAACTAATAAAGAAGGGAGTTGGGCAAGAAAAGATTAGACGGTGGAGCAAAAGAATAGGAAGAGAGAAAAAAGAGAAAGAAAAGAGAGCCGAGATAAAGTGACAAATAAAAATGATCTCGTGGTCTTGTAGAACGAAGAGAGCATAGGTAAGGAAGAGGAGGCAATATTTATTGGCCCTTTATTGCTCGAGGCACATTTCAATGGTGCTCGGTCACACACGCTCATGTTATGGAAGAACTAAAATGGTCTAAAACGTGTGATCGTAGGAATGGAAAAGCCTGCAAGAGACCATAAGGCCTACACTAGGTAGTTCCATGTCCTTTATCACCTATCATTTGCATCCATAAAGTTAATCTCTTCTTAAAACAACACATTCTTTTAATGTTCACTACGTGGTTACTAACTATATTCTGTTCGTTATCCACTCTGTTAGTAAACAGTTTATACTAATTGTGAGGTGCGCCGAGATACTGGTAACGTGAAAGTCAAAGAAGACAATGTTTATTTCCATACATAAACACACACACACATTTACACACACACACACACACACACACACACACACACACACACACACACACACACACACACACACACACACACACACACACACATACATACATACATACACACATACATACATAAGCATACACCAAGCACACGTACTGTACACGTCAATAAACAGTTAAACAAAATATAAAACGCTCACAGATACACATGATTGAGCACAAATTAAGAGAGAGAAGCTTACTTAGATTGTTTGTAATCAAACCTTAAGTAGACGTACTAATGTGCGATTCGGATTTTTCGTTTCAGGGGGGGGATTTTGTCATTTATTTTCCTACTTTTGTTATAAAGAATTTATGCTTCGACTTGATGAAAATTAAATTTCCCTTTCCTTCTGAGAAGGAACGTGTGTGTGTGAGAGAGAGAGAGAGACAGAGAGGGAGATAGAGAGATTTAGTCCCGTCTTTACCAACTATCACTTGCTGCGGTAGCCACCAGATACTATTTTATTCATCTCTTCAGTCAGTAAAAATTGTTTTTTTCACTCAAGCACCAACAACGGTTAAGACCGGCGACAGTTACCAATGAGTGATGGTCCTACGAGAAAGACATCAGAGAGAACCATCTCCCTGCTTCCTGTCTTCAAAACCCATTAGCGCCCTCACCTCCATTCAGAAGTACTACCCCAAAGATCTGGCACTCGATCCCCGGACCAGGCCCACTGTTTTTATGATCAGATTATTTAATTTATTTCCTTGGGAAACGTCAGTAGGGATCGTTTAAAGAGTTTCTTAAGATTTGGAGCCGATACCATGAAGCTTATCATTCCTGACTTCTTTCGTTTTGGGTTTTCCCATTGCCTCAATTGCTCAAGAACCATTTTTCTGCCCAAGACAGCCCTTCCAGATGAAAAAAAAAAAAAAAAAATAGTCTGGAACTATTCAAGACAATTTCCATAAAAAAAAAAAAAAAATAGAAGAGGGTCAAGAGGAAGGCCCTATACATATCTTTCTTACGTGGCCAGAGTCAAGATTTAAAAAATTCAGGCATCGACAGAAGATGAGCAAAAGAAGGTAAAAGAAATCATTTCTCGGAAAGCAACCGAGATCAGCGCCTTGATTGGCTAGAAAAAGTTGCCAATATTAGCATCAAAGACAACCATGCACGGTAGAGCAAATAAGGAATCAGTCATATTAAGTCAGAGTTCGACTGAGCGCAACGAAGTAAGGGCGTTTCCTTATTGAGGGAAATTGCGTCAGAAGCCGCCTTGGTGAAAGCAGAAAGAGCAAAGGAAATGGTGAAGTGGGCCGGGGGTGGGTGGGGAGGGGATCGATAGGGGTACAAGGTATTGGCGCTCGATGCGGGATCAGGCAAAAGAGGACCAAGGCAATAGATGCAAACACAGGAGACGAAGACAAAGGCGGAGGTACACGCACATGTTTGAAGGAAGGCCCCGTGCCCGTACCACCTGGTTCCGGAAAACACGTTTTAATCAAACATCAATTTATTCATCGGGTAATAGAAGCAAACAGGAAGGAGACGATGCGGAGGGAGGTATGCACACTTGTAAGAAGGAAGGCTTAGTTTAAAGAGCCCTTCAGAGTCGGGGGCTTTCCATTTGGCTGAATAAAACCGACTAGTAGCTGTCTACGGCTGAAGTAAAGTGAACCTCTTGAGATAAAGGGAAAGGCTGATGATGCGCTGGAATCCTGCAACCTCCTCACGAGGTAGCAACGAACCACCAAGGCCTCGAACCTTCACAAAGATCTCTCTGGGAAGACATGTCGGACTTTTGTCTGCGTTGTCGTGTGGATCTGTTTCTATAGTAACGGTTTATAGGAAGAGGAGGAGGAGGAGAAATCGGCCCTCCTTTGGTGAAGAGGTGGAGAAAAGATGATTGCTTGATTGCTTGGGTTTAACGTCGCGAACTCCCCCTATCAAGATGCTCGGATGGTGCCCCTCACAAAGGACGTTGTAACGTGGAATTTAATGAACCGTGCCATTGGTTCCATTCACCAATGGGAAGGTTCAAACTGCCGTCACCTCGACCTCCGCCGCAAGCAGCGGCGCTCTAACCCGCTCGGTCTGCGAGTAAATATAGTCAAAGTTAATAGAGAAGAATTTTGTACTGTCCAGAGACCGAGCGCCTTCCCCTCGGGGCTGCACTCACAGGTGAAGGTAAAGAAGGTGTTGATTAAATCTGAAGATGAGTGACGGAGGAAAGGTTCTCCTTAACTCCTGTGTACCAGAAGGACCATAACGAAGTACTCATCGGCGGTCCCCGTGGGAAGCAAAGAGTGGGATGGCCAGAGAGGGCGAAGGGAAGGGAAGGGAAGGAGAAGGGAGGTGTGGCCGGTGGGCGGGGCTAAGCCTGGGCCTGGAAAGGGAGTCCTCTGTGATTTGAGAACTCCAGTTTCCACTCTTATAGATGGAGGACGGGGGAGGCAAGAAAAGAAAGAGAATTGAGCGGAGGAGTATAATAGGATGATGTGTATTCATAAGGTGAGGGGAAGGGAACGGTGTTTGAAGTGTACAACAACAATACAGAGAGGGGAGATGGCGTTGAGAGTGGGACAAGAAAAAAGAAAAAAAAAAAAACTTGGGAGGATCTGGAATTGAGGAGTGTGGGAATGTGTTGGGATGGGAAATGTGTCCACGGAAAGGGAGGAGGATGGTGGTTGGGCCGTCGATTTGCCAGAGTCCATGTCCACGGGCCGATAAGGCAATGGAGTCATGGGGAGAAAGCAAGAGGTATTCAAATAGATTAATGGCTTTAACAAGGGTGATGCAGGCAAGGTCATCATATTAAGACAACAGAGTATGACTCGTAGTAACGGATCTAAGTTGAATAAATTCAGGTTTAAATTAGGAAATAGGCAAGAATTTGTTTACCAATAGAATGATTAGCAAACTGAATAGATTTAGTAAACATGCAGCAAGCGCTCCAGATTAGACAACATTATGGATAGGGATGACGGGTGGTAATGGACATGGAACAGTTTCGTATAGGCCTCCTGGTCTCTTGTAGTCTCCTCCATTCTCATGTTCTTATGGAATCCTGTCACGGGCGGGAGGTGATGTAAAGATGTTGACCAAGGGAAGGAAAGTGAGAGAGAGAGATTCGGAGCATTAGGAGAAAAAAATGGCGCAGGTAAATTACGAAGGACATGTTTATTTCGGCATGCACTCTTCGACAATAGGGTGAGTGAGTCGGAAGGCACGGAGGGCTCGCAGGTTGGAGCGGAGGAGGAAGGAGAAGTAAACGGGATGTTCAAAAGGAGAGGTGAACGGAGTGAAAACATGGACGAACAGAAATGGAAGAGTTTGGTCAACTAATGGATCGAAACGGTGGAGTCGCGTTCGGGAAAGAAGCTAATGGAGAGCAGTTTGCCTGCTGCCCGAGAGAGAGACGCCACAGGGAATAACGAGGTGAAGAGCCCACGCCCGGAGGCACTGAGGAGCTGCGGCCGGGATAGTTACCTTTGGTCTTTTATGCACTAGGGATTGTTGGGGCACGTAACGTTCACTGCTTCTGGGAATGGGAGAGAAGTGCGGGATTCGAACCTAGTACTAAAGGAATGCTTCCAATGACACCATCAGCGGTGTAATTGGAAGTGATTGGGCATACAATTCGTGTGTAAGACGACAGAAATATTCTAGATAACGAGGATAACCACTTAGAGTGAGGATGGGAAACACGTCTGAATTAGAAATCGTAAGAGATGAGGTTTTACTCTATAAGAATAGAAACAAAACGAGAATATTTAATGAAATTTATCAAAAGTATGAGCAACGGATGACAAAATATAATTATACAAGTTTTAGTCAAACAATTCCCAGTGTCTATATAAAAGAGTCCAAATTGGTGATAGATTAGAAATAAAAGGAAGGTTCCCAAGAAAATTGATGAAAGTATGAAAGACAGTTATTGATATATATTATATATATATATATATATATATATATATATATATATATATATATATATGTATATATATATATATATGTATATATATATATATATGTATAGACCTCTGCCCAGAAGCCCAAATTAGTAAGGAGACTAAAATGACACGGTGGGATGAAAGTGTAATGTATAGGAAAGTATCTTACAAACGGGATGAGGAAATGTCAGATGATGTGACATATATATATATATATATATTATATATATATATATATATATATATATATATATATATAATATATATTAATATATATATTAATATATATATTTATGGGAAAGGTGGAGGGGGAAACACGGGTCTTTATCTGATTATCGAGTTTATTCCTGACCGGTTTCGCTTACAATAGCTTCTTCAGAAGAAGCTATTGTAAGCGAAACCGGTCAGGAATAAACTCGATAATCAGATAAAGACCCGTGTTTCCCCCTCCACCTTTCCCATAATTTGTCCCAATGTCTCTATATATATTTATATATATTAATATATATATATCGATATATATATATTTTATATATATTAATATATATATTAATAATATATATATATATTTATATATATATATATATATATTAATATATATATATTTATATATATACATATATATATATTAATATATATATATTTATATATATACATATATATATATTGATATATATATATTTATATATATACATATATATATATTAATATATATATATTTTATATATATATACATATATATATACACACATATATATATATATATACATATTAATATATATATATATATATTTATATATATATATATAATGTGTGTGTGTGTGTATACATGTATGTGTGCGTATGTGCTTGTGTATGTGTGTATCTGTGTGTCTGTGTGCATGTATATGGTTTATCGTCGTAAACCTTCCCCCTATCAGGAGGTTAGGAAGGTGTCCCTGACAGAGAAATATCTAGCGTGGAATTTAATGAACCATGCCCTTAGTTCAACTCGCCTGTGGCAGGGTTCGAACCACCATCACCTCTGCCTTCATCGTAAGAAGCGACACTCTCACCCGCTCGACCAGCGAGCATCCAGATATGTATGCTACGCCCAATCGACTGATGATTTGCGAAATCGATTGATCGCGTTTCGCATTCAACAGATGTAATTGAATGAAAAATGGAAAAATAAACAAAATTTAATCAGTAATGTATACTTTATTATTACAATCTAGCACATTAATTACTGAAAATATGATCATGACAGAAATATCAATACATTGTGGCACATGCATTGATAAGGGGAAAATTTCGACATTTCCATCTTTTACCTTCCGTCCGAAAACGGACATTTAATTCTGGTACCCGGACGACGAAGTCTTAATGTATATATACATATCTATCTATCTATATATATATGTATATATAATATGCAGAAGAAATCACTTAAACGCGTGATTCTAATTATGCCGAAAAAAAACTCGAGGAACAGTAATGAGACCGAGCGCTTTCGTCTATTCATAATAGACAAAAGCGCTCGGTCTCGTTTCTGTTATTTACCTAGTGGTTGTTTCTGCATATATATATATATATATATATATATATATATATATATATATATATATGTGTGTGTGTGTGTGTGTGTGTATGCATACATAAATATACTGTAATTATATTTAAAATTGATAGTTGTTTAATAAAAAAAATATATACGTATAAAATGTTGAAAAAGTTGAGTACAAAAAAAAAAAGTACTGAAAACGCGAAAGGAGCGAGTGTATTCAATTACCAGGAAGGAAAGTGATATAGAGAAAACCAAATGAGAAATAAAGATGGACTAGGCAGAGATCAAAAGAAAAATCTTTCAGTATAGGATATTAAAAACAAATTGAATGAACTTCAGAAGAAGAACGACGTGAATCCAGCCAAAAACATTTTATGGTGGTTGGTAAAGGAATGCATCGATATTTTTTTTTTTATTGGAGATACCAGGAACTTGATGTAGATAGATAATTCTTCAATTATAAGGAGGCTTGTATTTGTTGTCTATACATGAAGAGTAATAGAGAAAATTAGTCATTTCAGAACCATGCATATATAATGTACGCTGTCGTTGCAGTAATATTAATCCGTCTGCGGAGAATCATCTTAAAAATAATTACTGTAAGGAGAAATATACAATACTATAACATATTGGCATACATTGAAAAGATCATAAGAGCATAAGAACGGAGGATACTGCAAGAGACGATAAAGTCCACACTAGGCAGTTCCATGTTAATGACCACCTGTCATCCCCATCCGTAAAGCTATTCAATCTTCTCTTAAAACAACCAATAGTGTCAGCGCTTACTACTACATGGTCACTAAGTCTGTTTCAGCCTGTTGGTAAACCAGTTTTTATTCATTTCCTTCTTAAACCCGTATACCATGGAACAGGGTGAAATGTCCAAGGTTGTATGTACATCACTTTACTTACCTCTTTGGGATCGCTTCATCACTGAATAGAATCCTCCTAGCAACCAGTGGCAACCACTGTTTTTCTGCCTCCAACCCTTCTTGGAAAGTTTCCAAAACCCTCTCAGGTTCCATCGACCTTCGGTTGAGAATCATCGAACTCGGTATTGGAAACACACAAGAGTATTGAAAGAAAATCACAAAGGATAGACGAAGAGAACTGGATCAAACGTAAGAAAATTAAAATGCCAGTAGGACAACTTGTCTTATAATTTTTCTCATGTTTGTTGAATTTCTAAAAACAAAGTTACAACTTTCATACAAATATATGGAGTGTGTTGCATACGGACGCACACACACGTGTGTGAACACACACAAAAATACACTCAAATATATACACACAATACACTCAAATACACACATACACACACACACAAGTACACTCAAATACACACACACACACACACACACACACACACACACACACACACACACACACACACACACACACACACACACACACACACACACACACACACACACACAAGCACACACACACACAAGCACACACACACACACACACCAAACAAGCAAACACATATACACACACAGACACGCGCACGCGCACAAAGAAACAAATAGACAAACAAGCAAATATATACACAAAGATCGCGCAACTGTGCACTTTTGTATTTATGTATCACCTGTTCCCCTTTCCTCTCTCTTTTTTTTGGGGGGTGGGGGGTGGGGGGTGGTGGGTGGGGGTGGCAGTTCATGTACAACGATAAATCAGGCGAATTTGTTTTTGCATCAGGGAGCAGTTTACTTGATATACATGTCCCATCCATTATCCCCCATGTGAAAGCACAAGGACAAAATCCTTCTGCATCCTGCACACAACACCGTAAACCCTATTTATATGTAAAACCAGTCCAAAACAGACTCACGTTTGGCTTCATCAAGTTCTTTCAAAAGCATACGTAATGAGCCCAGCCGCGTTCTACACTGCAGACTTGGTATCTGCAGCGTTCATATGATATGCTTTGTATGCGAGTCAGAAGCTTGCCTTCTGGGTCGGTTGTCTTTCTCTGGGATAGGATGAACATTTTCAGAACGCGCCTCGACGTGGGACCTTCGCCATTTGGCTCCTTGACTTTATTTGTCGCTGGAGTTGGCTTTGGGGTCGCTGGAATCAGTCGCGTTGTCTCAGTCACCTGGCTTCTCTTCTCCTCCCCCCCTCCTCCCCCCTCAATCCTTCCCAGAACATCGCCGCAATGAAAGAAAATATACGGTCCACCTTTTCGTCATCCTCTACTTTGGCTCTTAATAGCTCTCTATTGCGAACGTTATAAATAAGTCATCCTGATTTTTTTTATAAGTTTTTCGTCGCCTAGTGGACCTTTTCTTTTTATTCTACTCAAAGTAGCGGCACGTTAGGCATTTCTCGCTAACATGATACTCGCTTTTGCTACTTGCATCTTTAGCAAACTCTTGCGTATCTGTCACACAGAAAATGTTTTGCTGGTGACTTTTTGGCTAGCGGCTTGAAAAAACAATAACAAAGCTTCCCGTCAGGTATTTTCCTGCAATGTTTACAAACGAGTCTATTACTCCGCTAGTCAAATAGAAAAAAATGAACACAGATTTCATGTTATTTTTAATTTTTGAATAAGTGTATAGGGACAAAGATAGAAAATAGAAAATAAAAATTCACATATGCTACATATGAAAATATATACAAACTCAAATAATATGCATGCTCAATCCTATCTACAGTATAGTTTGTGTATCCAGGAATGGTGGCTCATTTCAATACTCGAGTAGGAGAACTTGCTAATAGTTTTTCCCAGCATGCTATCCACTTTTTCCAGCAGGAAAAAATATTACCATTCTAGTCACTTTGAATCGCAAAAATGAAGGTAAGAGCCAAAAGCAAGCAGCAAGCATGCTAGCGAGAATTGCCTAGTGTGCCGCCACCTGTCACTCAATCCCTTTTCTCTGTCACTTTGTTACCACTTTTTGTAGCCCTTTCATAGAAACACTGCGACTAAATTATCCTACTATATATGTTATTTACATTATATTTTTGCAGCTCTGTCTTACAAACAGTATCATTAGGTTGCATTACTTTACCCTCTATAAGAAATAATTTTTCTCATCGTAGTCACGCTCCAATTTCATCGTCACTTCCGTTAGCTTCTAGTCAATCTTTTCCAGATATCTGCTCTCAATTGTAACTGTTTGTCTCCTACTGTAGGGCCACACTCCTCACTAAGTCGTGATCCTTCAAAAGCTCTCACCCTCGCAATGTCACTTTCTCCGTTACACATTTATTTATTTCTCCGGTACAAATGTAAAAATAATTTCTTTACTTCTCCGTAACACAGACATCTGCATTTCTTCCCCTAAAAAAAAGAAAAAAAAAAAAAAAAATTACTCGGTTCCTCATCATTTCTCCCATTAAATAACTCATAAAACTCTTTTTGACCTTTTATTTCATCATTTTGTTTGCGGTGTTTTTCCTGTATCTAATCAAGCTATTGAGCAAAAGACCGGTCGTCATACTTTATAATCATAATTCTGTAACTCATTATAGAAGAACTTAGACGATGCGGGGGCATAAAGGTCAACAGATAAAAAGGAATATGCATAAAAGATGTGGTTCAGAAATTCATCATTGATAGGCAATAGTCTCTCGTGTGGGCGGAGATGATCCCACCAGGCCTTGATGACAGCCATGTCTGCCATCGACAGACGTTTGCTGGATAAATCAGGAGTGAGAACCAACTCGACAAGCACGCCAGGAGGCCCCAAAGTCACTACCTTTCCTCGATGGACATCTGGGGTAAGTGGCAGTCACTGGTGATCGTTTCTTTCCAAGGCCTTTGTGTCCCTGAGGCGAAGACGTGGCCAAACATGCCACGCAGCACAGAACCTCTGAGAAAAGCTGACACATCGAAGGAGATGAAACTGAATTAGAAATGACAAGAAGAGATAAATCAAACTAGGAAAAGATAAAAAAAAAAGTTAAATTATAGATACGATGTACTGATAAGAGATGATATAGAATTAGATATTAGAATTGGTAAGACAGAATAGACAAAAAAGTGCGAAGAAAAATAGAAGTATAGAATGATAAAGAACTGGCAAGAGAATAGGGTCACAACAAAATAAAAGAATAGACGAGAAAAAGAACGGGAAATTAAGAGACGGACGGGAGAATGAGGTGTGAAGAAAGAGCCCTTGGCCCAATGAAAGAATGAATTAGCTTTTTTTCAACAACAATGAACAGAAAGTAAATCCTGCGTCCTTAAAGGAGCCAAGACCACAACAATAGAATTACAAATTAAAGGCGGGGTATGTCAATGGCTCCCAAAAAGCAAAATTAATGCTCGGGGGGCGGGCGGGAAAAGGAATGTAGTCCCTGAGCATTAGAGAAAAAAAAAGTCCTTGGTGAGAGCTCAGACATCCAAAACCAATACCGTAAGAGCATCAGTGCTGGAAAAAGCGAGCCGTGAGAGGGAGAAAGAACAGAATCACTTTGGGCATTGAGGAGGCACGACTGTGACCTGAGAGGACTCCTGGAGAAGAATCTGGTGAAGGAACCTCGAAGAAAGAGAGGATTTACGGGGGAGAAAAGAGGGCGACAGGAGAATATGCAAGCAGAGGGGCCTCGTGAAGAGATAGCACAAAGAAAAGAAATAATAAGAATACTAGAAGATGGGAGCGCAGAAACATTAGTACGGGATTTATAATGAAAATAGACAAAGGACTACAACCTAGCAAAATAAACTCGTTTAGAAAATAGATAAAGAAGAGAAAAAACAATAGCAATAGAGGCAAGAACTTTTACAAGATTAAAGATAAAGAAGTTACTGAGCGACATTAGCACAAAGACTGGAGCTAGAGGAAAGAAAGAACGATATAAAGTTACAGACATGGAAAAAGGTCAAGAAAATGGAGGCATACTTGAACGGGATAGAGAAACACTAAAGCCAATTACGTAAGTCAAAAAAGAAAATGAATCCGGAGGCTCAGGAGGGGAAAGGGGCGACTAATTGGGGGCATGCGGATTTATTTATTTATTTTATTCATTTATTTTTTTTTTTTTTATATATATATTTTTTTTAAGATAAGTAAGGCAAACCAGCCACATTGGAAAATATAAGTAAAGAAAGAGGCCATTATATAAAGGAAACGAGAAATTATTTATGAACAGCAAAAGGGACTAGCAAGAGCAAAGGACAATGAGGAGGAAGGAAGTGCGGATGGAGAACAAAGAGTTAAAGTGCCGGCGGGAGGGAGCTTTGCCAAGAGGCAGAAATTCGAAGAAGCGAAGGTCATGAAATAAGAGTGGAAGGAAGAGGAGGTAGTAGGTGTCTCCAAGTTACGTGGAGTTACATGTACAAACGAACAGCAACAGACCCATTGGTCCTCATGTAGCTGTACTGTATACTGTTTTTTTTTTCTTATACTAGATAGGAGTAAGTAGTTTTAGTCGGGGATTTGTAGCTAAGTAAATATCGAGACGGGGATAGTACGAGGACGAGGTAAAAGAGAAAGAGAAAGAGAGAGAATGCAAGATAAAATACAAAGATGAGTCACAAGAACGGAAGAGGAAGGCAGAGGAAGAGAATAAAGAAAAGGAGGAGGAAGAAAATGTCAAAGTTAGGAGATAGTAGGAGAAAGATAAAAGAAAAATAGAAAGAATGCGAAATGGAAAAACAGTCACAAGAACGAAAGAGGATTGCAGAGGAATACATTAATAAAAGAAGCAAGAAGAAAAGGTCAAAATCAAAGTCAAATACTTTATTCCAATCGAAACTGGTTCTTACACAATACAGTTCATATACCCAGTTCTTAAAACTTACAGATTTATACATAGATATCTTATGAATATATAAAGGATAGATCCTTTAGAATAAGAATCAGCATGATGTGAGAGTTACTATAGAAGAAAGTAAAAAAGGAGGAGATATGAGGAAAGAGTAGACATGAGAGAAAGAGAATAGATAAAAGGAGAACAAAGAGAAGGAGCTGGAAAGTAAAATGAAGGAGAAAGAAGGAGAAGGAGGGGGAGGTGGAGAAGGCAGATGGTGGTGAAGGAACGTATTTCTCTCACAATTCTCCTCCACCCCTACTCCCACCACCTCCGCCACCTCTACCACCTCCACCACCACCCTCCACCCCAAAGCCTGGTCGGTATCTCTCGTGAGACGTTTGGTGCAGTGATGCATCCAGCCAGCATCTTCGTCTCGTCTGCGATATTCCTCCTGCAGCGCCCTTTTCGGAGAGATGGGTCGTAAGATCCCAGCCTAATATCTCCCTCAATAATGGTCTGAATTTTTACATAAAAAATAAAAAATAAAATCAGATTTTTTTTACGTTGCTCGGTAGAAGAGAATATTTGCAACTTCGTGACTTCCACGCCCCAACCACTCCCAAGGTTTCTTTGAATTTCTTTGGCTGCCTCTTTTTTTTTTTATTATGTTTACCTTTTTCCTTTCTTATTCCTTTCTTGTACGCTTTAATTCTCTTTTTTCTTCTTATGTTCCCTTCTTGCCCTCTTGATTCTCTCATTCCATTGGCGTTCTCAATTTAGTCTCAATTTCTTACAGTTTTTCTCCGTCCAATTAAGTTTCCTTTTTGTTTTTTATAATCGTTTTAACTTCATATCCACTGTGTTTCCCACATTTTTGTCTTGTTACTATGAACAATTATTATGAAATTCCTGCTGATCCAAGTTGTCTATAAAAGTGTAGTTTTTTTTATTTTTCATAATATATTAATTGTTTTACAATAATCCTTTTCCAATTTGTTCAATTGCACTAATACCTTATATTTCCAAAATCAAGTTCAGCACTCGTGATAAGATATATGGTGGTGCCTGGCATCTTCGTCTTGTTTACTTTCTCTCCAGAATGTCGACGTCTTCACGACGCACCTGCTGACAAGTGTCAGTATCAAGCAATATCCCAAAAGTTTCTCTCCTTTTCGTCTGAATTACTCCAGTTTCCCAACTTCATTTTCCTCTTGTCTAAAATATTAGGTGTTGACAATGAGACCCTTCCATTTATTTTTCCTTCTTCTTTTCATTTTCTTTGTTTCTCGTTTTCAACCTCGATCGAACAAAAAGGACACACTCGCTTCTTTCGAGAATTTCATCACAACAAATGCCAGATGTCTTTATTCACCTTAGAGGAACCGTTTATATATGAAGGGTCGAAACAATTAATTGTTTTAAGAGGAGATTAGATAACTTTATAGATAGGGATAAATGGTGGTAAGGAACAGAACTTCCTAGTGTAGGCCTTATGGCCTCTCGTAGTTTCTTCTATTCTTATGTTCTTATGCTCTTAAGTGATGTCTGCTTTTGAATGATCTCTGTCTAGTACCAAAACAATTCGTCAAACTGAAAATAGTTGAGTCTCTTCTCGTAGTTGATTTCTGGCTATTTAGCTCCCCCAGTATCTGTTGTTCACCTTCAATTTTTCTTCTTTTTTCAGCTCAGTTTTTGGCAGGGGATTATTCATTTTTTCTTTTTCCAATTATTGATATTCCCTTTTTCTCTCTTTCGTTTTTTCCTTCCCCGACTATGCTTTTACCTACTGCATTCTTAACAATTTCTGTGGTTCCTTCGAACATATTTTAAGTATCTCTGTATCAGTGTTTCTTAACCTTGGGGGGGCTAGCACTCCCAGGGGTGCTGAAATCGAATTTAGTAGGTGCTGGGAAATGCTAAAAAAAAATACATGGCGAGGTAAAATATCATTATTAACAAGGGGTGACCAGTACTGAAGAAATACTTTTTTGACACATGTATTTTGCGTGTGCGTGTGTGTGTGTGTGTGTGTATTCATAAACTTTAACTTGTAGTAACACGATGTTTGCCAAAGTTAGGGGGTGCTGGACATGGGTGCTGAGGTCGGAAAATGTTAAGAAAGGCTGCTCTACATCAAAGTATTTTCTGTGATTTACCACGCAGAGGGAATCCTTTTTTAAACTTTTCTGAAACCACTGATTGCACTTTTTTGTATCTTCTTGCTCTGTGTTCACAAGCATGATTTCCCATTTTCTCTATTAGATATGAACAATGTAATCATTAACCTATTAATACTAATTTCGAATAAATATATACATATACGCACACACACACTCACACACACACACACACACACACACACACACACACACACACACATATATATATATATATATATATATATATATATATATATATATATATGTATATACATAATCACTTCCTTAGTATTTGGCATTTAGGCAATTTCTTTCTAGTCATAAATTCACTTTTTTTTTGTAAAGTTTTATCATGTAGGTTTTCCTGTTTTTATTATACTACAACTCTCTATTTTCCTCTTGTATCTAACCCTCTAAATTTCCACCATGTTTGGGCGACCACCTCCGGTCCATTTTCATTTAGGCCTAGCCACCAATTTTATGGCTCCCCTGGGCGGAAATAGGCTCAGATATATAGAGTATATGGGGTTTGAGTCCACATTCACTAATTCTTTTTGAACGTCCGGGTTCCCTCAGCGCGGAACTCACGCGTGGCTGACGCTGTGTGGACCAACAGTCGCTTGTTTGAATCCGTGGCCGAGTTCGGATGCCTTTCTCGTAATTACTTTTTAAACGTTTTCGGATACGTTCAGATCGTTTCCTCTTATTTTGCTTACAGGGTGATCTCTGTGGTTATCCATAGCTTTCAAAGCTGTATCCGATTTTTTTTAATTAGATTTTGAAATACTGTGAGAGAGTATTGAGTCTCGCTATACGAATAGCTTTGAAGTGGAGTTTATCGAAACCTTAAAAATTGAAATTGTCTTTGCTTAGGTTTTTTTTATGACGAATTCTTCGTACACCACTAAAACTAGATTAGAATCAGCAATGCCTTCTCACAATGGCAACAAAACAGGACGATGGGTGAATTACTAGAATTTGTGATGGAGTAAGATGTTGCTTGGCGAAACGGGACCCGCCGGTGACACTTTGGTCAATATTTGTGGACGCCTTCTCCTCCCTCCCTTCATCTCTCCCATCTTCCTCACCTCCATCCCTATCTCTCTTCATACCTCCCTCTCTCCCTCTTTGCTTTATTCCCCGTCTTATATTCCCTATCTATTTATATCTACCTGCCCACCTATCTATCGATATATCTAACTCTGTTTATCTATCAATAAATTTCTCTAAATATTTTCCATCTATCTATCTATCTCTATATATCCATCTGCTTATTTATCTATTCATCCGTCTATATATCTGTCTATCTGTCTATCCATCTATCTATCTAGCTATCTAGCTGTTTGTCTAGCTAGCTATGTCTGTCTGTTTGTGTCTGTTTATCTACCCACCTATATATGTATGTGTGTGTGTGTTTGTATATATAAAATCCCTCCCTTCCGTCGTTCATTTATTGTTTTATGCATCTATCTCTATTTCTAGTCAGGTGGCTAGTTAATCATCTTTATTTTTCATCCTTCCACCCATAGCCTGAGACCTCGTGGGTGGCAGCGATGATGGAAGTCTGGTGGCGGGAAGGGAGGAAGGCACAAGACCACTCCATTCTCATTTGAGTAAACCGAGGCTTTGACGCCAAAAGGCGCTAGACTCCCCCACTGAGGCTGTCTATCTCGCCCTGCGTGTTCGGGCGTCCGTGGCAAGCAGAAGCCATTGGTATCTGGTAGATGCGAGCGCGAGTTTTCAAAACGTAAATTACGATCGGAAGATACCTGCTACTCGAACCATTTTGGGCCATTTGTTTTCATATTGGGATGTCTTGGGCCTCTTGGGCGGGGGAGCACCGAGTTTCAGCATTGGGACCACCAAGCTAAAACTAGTAGGAACAAGTAGATACTTGACGATTTCATTCAGCGTTGAATGGGTCTCCAGAAGAATAAGAAACAGAATAGCACAAATAGGCTATCTCTGCATCGTTTTTCTTATTATTGACATAAATGTCGATATTTTGGAAAATGCAGACACGGTATCATGACATGAGTTTTGGTTACTTTTCGCACGACACAGTCCCGAGGTCGAGTCCAAACCAACAAAACAACAAAGCAAAAGAAAACAAAAAAGAAACAAAATGAGATAGAACAAAACAAAACAGAGCAGGGGACACCATAGTGCTATGACAACACGAACAAAACGACTTTCCGTTCTTGTCGTGGTACTGAGACCGGATCCAGAGGCATTGATGGGTTGGAGCATAGAAGAAGAACAATAACGTGAATAGAACGATGTCATCGTAGGTTGCATTCAAGGGCGAGCTTCTCTTTAAAGAGAGCGAGAGAGAGTTCGGATTTCTTGGAATCTGATCCAGAGAGACCTGCTGGTGTGGTGGGGGGAGGGGCACTTTCCAGGACCATCCTGGAAACGGAGGAGCCACAAGGGTCAAGGAGTGAATTCTTTTTCCGTGTCTGAAACTAGGACGTTTTGTAGAACCTCAATATCTATTTCATAGTCATTTTGTACTTCATATCCTGAAAATGACACAAACTACACGAGTAATTTTTTTCTAATGGTCATCTTTTAAATCTGTAATCAATTAGATACCATTTTAGATAATAAGCTGTAAGTGAAAACCAAGCGCGACAGGTGGAAGTGCTAGAAAAGAACAAAATAATTATGGTAATTTAAATAACAATTACACAACAAATGAAAGCCACTATGTCCCTTTTCATTCAATCTAACGTAACATCTTTTATCTTCCACTTCTTTGTTACATATATATATATATATATATATATATATATATATATATATATATATAAAATGAATAAGTACTTTAATGCTGCAAGGAGAATATAAAATATGCTATCTTCACCTGTATACCCATGCCTCATTCAAAATATCAAACTTCATCCTTTATGTAAACTTTGTCTATGAATATAAAGAGGTGACTACATACAAGAATATTCATGGATACACAAGAGACAATTCTAACACTACCAATGCACAAGGAAAAGAAAGACTTCTAAAGAAATAGAATTGAAATAAGCCATTGATTGCTCTATGGTAACTGGTAATTAACATTGACGATACATGTCGTTATCATACATATCTTTACCGCGCATGATATGATAAAAAAAAATACAATCAAGAAAGGAAAAAGGAAAGAAAAATATCCTCTCGATAGATTTTGGAACAAGTTTAATCACTCCCGGCAAATTTGTTATTATTCATTGAATCAGTAGGTTTCTGTTTTCAGTATCGTATCGCATATAAATACAAAAACCAAGGTAATAGTAAACAAGTCTCATATCATTGATAAAAACATTAGAAAATATTTCTAGACAAGTTCAGACAGATTAAACATTTCTCAAGTGAGCTGAGTTATGAATGGATATAAAATATATCTCGTGTTTTTATAATGTAAATATTTGAATACATGAGTATGGTCCAGTGATTGTGAAGTACAATTTATAGTTATCATGGAAGAACGCCTGTGACAATATTTTGCGTACAGTGCCAGTGAGGAAAACGGAGCTGTATATTCATAGCACAGACAGTATTGTCATTCTCAAAGGCACAATTTAGAGGGCACCAAAAACTGACACTCAGAACTCTTTGTGGGATACAGACCATATATGGTCACTTGAAGGGTTTTTTTCTGGGAACCGTCAGACTATTTCATACATCTGAAAGGAAGACATGACTGGTAAAGGATTAAAAGATATTTTGACTAGGCTTTCTATATTTAATGCAAACGCTGAAATCACCTCATCTGTTACAAAAGGATTACAAAGGCAAAGCATGCCGACAGGAGACCTTTTGATCCATATCTAGGTCGGATGAAAAAAAAAAAAAAAAAAAAAAAAAAAAAAAAAAAATCAATAATAAATTAAAACTATAACAATGTAAATAACAATTAAAATACATAAATAAATGCATTGGTATAGTTTTTAAATTCCCAAACCAAAAAGGTGTCTAACATCAAGGTATCATTTTGTCTTATCAAGACATGCCAACTGTTTCTCATGTTTGCAATATAATAGATTCTTCATATTTCACTAACTAGAACCTCGCAGCCCAATCATGGTGGATATTGGTTCTCGGGCTCTTCCGTGGACAGAGCTTTGGGAAGAAGTTCCGATTTGCTCTCTGCGTTAGGTTAGCGTCAGGCAGTGTCAATGTCGCCGACTTAGAGTAGTAAGAGGAGGAAAGGCAGTCGTCAGTTGTCTGTTCCGTTTACGTGAAATGGCAAAAAAAATATTTGAAGTTGACCACGTGCCATCACCTCATTGCTGCACTTCCAGACAGAAGTGAGCATATTGACGGGTTTTCAAGACTGGCAGGGAGAAAATTCTCTCCGACGTCCATCTAACGAAACCTGCTGTAAAAATTCAATTAGTTGCCTATCTTAATTAAACACATACACCGTGGTGATAAACCAAACACTTGGAAAACAATAAACCCAGTATCAGTATAGCATCAAAGTTATGTTTCTTTGTAAATCTCATCTATCTGCCGTACAAACACATTTAATTAAAAATTATTAGGAAAAGAAATATATTTTCTATCTGATACGCATTTCTTCAAATGGTGTTCACTAACACTTCATGAGCCACGACCCAGATATCATTGCTCTAATAAAGCTTCTCTCGGCAGGATATATTGTACATGACAAATACTTTTGATGCTTCTCTTCAATATAATACAATTTTTGGTGAGCAGACAGCCAAACATCGAGACGTATGCAATATGATACGTGTGTGGCCACTCTGCTTAGCCCATATTCATCCATATTACTACAATATTATTCCATAGACTACGGGTGGGCCAAAATAAGTTGAGATATGAGTATGGTAACATAAGGTATTGAAAGCTGGAGAGCGGGTTATAGTAGTGGTCCATATAATATATACAACAATTGTTGCACGGGCATTATAGTGATGACCTATATATGATATATAGTAATTGTTGCACATGTGATCCTGAATATATGAAGCTATACACTTCCTCCAGCCTTTCTCCTTTAAGATTTTAAATTCCCAAACAAAAAAGTTGCCTATCATCTAGGTTTCTTTTCTTTTTCTTATTAAGACATACCATCTATTTCTCATGTTTATGTATATATATATATATATATATATATATATATATATATATATTGTGTGTGTGTACATGTGTCTGTGTGTGTGTGTGTGTGTGTGTGTGTGTGTGTGTGTATACATGTGTGTGTGTGTACATGTGTGTTTATGACGACATTTTCTGTATGGTGTTGCTACGGTTTTCCGTTCCCAAGAGGAACGAGGGAAAGAAGGATGAAATGTGAAGTGGACAAAACTGTCATTGGTGGGAATGCTTGCAACGTTGAGTGTGACCACAAGTGTCTCCTTCGGCCAAGATATGACATGATGTCTTAAAGTTCTTCTTCGTGGGATATTTTTCTTTCTTGCCGTCTCAGTTTTTTTGACATTCATCGTATGGAAGTTATATTTTATACGATGGTTAGACGAGAGGCTATAGTCCTGTTTGACTAGTATCGATGGGTCCCGGTTGTTTCGTAGCTGGGGGAACATGATACCGTGGTGAGCCTGCAGGGTGACGAGATACTTCGTCTTATCTCGGCCTGTGACGTGACGTGGCCTGACAACTTGCCTTAATAGGGACGCTAACAGGAGGGACTGTCTGGCAGCCAGTCTCGGGGCGTCGCACGGCGCGTGATCCTGTCTTAATAGTGCCGCCAACAAGATGACAGAATCTCGCTTCCATCTCGCCTCAGGGCCAGGAGGACAAAGTTCAGGAGCGGCGGCGGCGGCGCGGCGTCGGGGCATCGTGCTGTGCCGCGCGGCATTGCTGGCGTAGGTGGAGGGCCTTCTTCAGAGATTCGTGGTCGAGTCCCTTCGTTGCCGTCATGGTACAACTGCAAATGCTTATTGTGCATTAACGAGGATAAGAAGAACATTTCTAGGCAATCATCATCATCATCATCATAATCATCATCATCATCATAATCATCATCATCATCAATATCATCATCAATATCATCATCATCATCAATATCATCATCATCATCATCATCATCATCATCATCATCATCATCATCATCATCATCATCATCATCATCATCATCATCATCATCATCATCATCATCATCATCATCATCATCATCATCATCATCATCATCATCATCATCATCATCATCATCATCATCATCACCACCACCACCACCACCACCACCACCACCACCACCACCATTATCGTCGTTGTCGTCGTCGTCGTCACCATCATCATGATCATCATCACCATTACCTCACATTCATTGTTATTATCATCATCATGTCGTCGTCGTCATCGACATTTTCATTATCGTCGACATTTCCAAGATGATTTTTTTTCCGTTTGTTTCTTGCACTCGATGTTTATTTTTCTTCTTACTTTACGTCTTTGCTTCCTTTATATTCCCATCTTTTTCATCTACAATTTTTCCCTTTTATTTTTTCTTGTTTTTCGCTTTCTCCATCTAATTTTTTCTCCATTTTCTTCCATTTCTTAATTTCTTATAGATCTTTGGCTTTCTCTCCCTCTTACACCTCCATCTGTCTCCTCCTTTGTCTCCCTCTTGTTCTCCTCCTCTCTTTCGCCATTCTTTGTTCCTCTTCTCCCCCGTCTTCCTCATCTCCTTTCTTACTCCTCTTTATCTTCGTTATTTTCTTCTTCTATTTCTTTTTCGTCCTTCCACGTGACACCCCCGCTCATTCTTTACTCCCTCACTGTCTCTTCCTTTTTTCTGCACCATTTTTTCCCTTTTCCCTCGTCTTTGTTCTTCTCTCATACGTATCTTCTTTATTTCTCTCCTCGTCGTGTTCTCTTCGTTGCCTCTCTTCCTCTTCCGTCCACCCCCCCCCCTTTCGCTGCCCTTCTGCAAGCACCTCCTTCATCAACGTTGGCTCTTCTTGGCAGCAGCATCCACTCTTGGAATGTTCTCAGTCACCATCGAAGCCATTAGCGTCATCGGTTATCGGCGTTTTCGTCCTCATTGCCACGGGCATCATTATCATCTTCAAGACCATAATCTAATCAAACACTGTGTGTGTGTGTGTGTGTGTGTGTGTGTGTGTGTGTGTGTGTGTGTGTGTGTGTGTGTGTGTGTGTTATTGTTATTGTTATTGTTATTGTTATTTGGAGATTCGTTCTGATACTTCTAGTATTATACACACAAACATTCCATACACGCACGCGCACGCACACACACACACACACACACACACACACACACACACACACACACACACGCATATATATATATATATATATATATATATATATATAAAATATATATATATATATATGTATAAATGTATATATATATATATTACCTTTAGTGCAAGTTAGAATGTATTTGATTTTTTTCATCAATATGTTATTCGTATGTTTGATATGTAAAAACGTTACTATTTGGTATTTTTGTATTGGAATAGGAAAACACTCCAATAGTAAAAGTTTCTATCCATAAAGTTAGATTTGAGGAAAGTAAGAAAAAATCACATTAACAGAATTAAATGCATAAGAAAATGAAAAGTAAACAAACAGGTAAATAAACAAGCAAAAAAAATTACTAACAGACAGACAGACAGACAGAGATATTGGTTTGATGTTTGTCCAAGTGAATCGTAAAAGTTCGAATTGAGCTAAATTTAATTTCTTTTGCAAAAAGTTTAGTTGGTCAACCAGTAGATTCAGAGGACCAAATTTTCGTTCAGTTCATCGTGCCAACATTTCAAGTTGCTTCTACGTGTATTTCGAGTTCCATCTTTATCTATTTTCCTGTGTAGTCTTTAGTTTCACCTGTTGGCTACGCTGAAACTCTCCTGAAAATTTGTTCAATTTGATGCCAAATCATAAGGACATATTCACGCGCTCATTGGAATGATTAATTTACTCTTGGTACATTGACTGACCCAACGGGTTAGAGCGTCGCTTCTTGTTGCGAAGGTCAGGGTGGCGGCAGTTCCAACCCTGCCACCGGCGAGTTGGACCAAGGGCATGGCTCATTAGAAGGGGATCGTCCTAGCCTCCTGAAAGGGGGAGTTTGCGACGTTAAAACGAATCAAAAAACCTAACGACACGTTGGAAGACGAACACGCGGGACGGGTTAGCGAAGTCGTAGAACCACTTCGTCGGCACCCCTATCTTCCATTCACGTCCCCTTTGACCTCGCACAGCAGCAATTAGCCGTCAGGTCGCACAAGTTAAACAAAGACGGACTCTCCGTAACCACCACCAGTGGCACTACTTTCCATCTTTCGCCTCTCTCTAAAGGGGGCGGGGAGGGGCTGGCTTGCTATGGTGGATAGAGGGAAAAAAAAATTCCTGATCCTCCTCCTCCTCCTCGTACTCCTCCTCCTCCTCCTACTCCTCACTCCTCCTACTCCTCCTACTCCTCCTCCTCCTCGTCTTTCTCCTCCTCGTGCTCGTCCTCCTCCTTCTCTGCCTTCTCTTAGTCTTCCTCCTTCTCGAGGTCCTCCTCCTCCTCCTCCTCCTCCTCCTCCCCTCCTCCTCCTCCTCCTCCTCCTCCCCCCCTCCTCCTCCCCTCCTCCTCCCCCCTCCCCTCCTCCTCCTCCTCCTCCTCTTCCTCCTGTCCCTCCTCTCCCTACTCTCCCTCCTCCTCGTCCTCCTCCGCCCCCTCCTCCTGGGAGCTTTCATCGACATCTCCGACCTCCCGCGCGCCCTTCTGAGGGCGATCTCCGACCACGAGAGCACACACACACTCTCTCTCTCTCTCTCTCTCTCTCTCTCTCTCTCTCTCTCTCTCTCTCTCTCTCTCTCTCTCTCTCTCTCTCTCTCTCTCTCTCTCTCTCTCTCTCTCTCTCTCTCCCTCTCTTTCTCTCTTTCTCTCTCTCTACCTCTCTCTCTCTCTCTTTACCTCTCTCTCTCTCTCTCTACCTCTCTCTCTCTCTCCCTCTCTCTCCTCTCTCTCTCTCTCTCTCTCTCTCTCTCTCTCTCTCTCTCTCTCCCTCCCTCCCTCCCTCCCTCCTTCCTTCCTTTCCCCACCCCCCACCCGGAATGGCCAGACCTATTACCCGAGTCGCTGTTTGTTTCCCTTTGCTTGCGCACATCCGAACGGGCATCGGAGTTCATCGTGAACGAAAAAGGTGCCTACGCAGGATGGCTGTGAGTGTATCTCTGTGTATATGTGTGTGTGTGTGCGTGCGTGTATGTATTTATGAATGTATATATGTATGTGCATATGTATATGTGTATGCATGTATGTACGTATATACTGTATATATAAATATATATATATAATATATATTCACACACACAACAGTACCGTAACAGTATGTACGTATGCATGAATGTACGTATGTATTTATGTATGCATGTGTGCATATTCATATGTAAAGAAAGAGCACACTGTTTCTGAATGTATATTCAACTGCTTGGATCCTCATAATACTTACTGAATAATTCTATGACGCTTATGCGCCCGAATACAAGAGCGCGACTAACTTCATTTATTAGGTGCATCCTCTTGTTGACGAACCCTCCTCCCACCCGCCTCTCTTCTTCCTCTCCGTCTCCATCAAACCTCGACCTTCGACCTCCTCAGGTCGTCAAGCCTTGACCACCTTTTCGCGATTTAGGCTTTTGTTCTGACTGCTGCTGCTGGGTGATTTAATTCAAAAGAAGTTATCTTGATACAAAAAGAGTTTAATTTGATCGTTTCCTTATGACGCCAAATGCAGAGTGGAGTCTGAAGGCGCGTCCATCCTTATTCTCTTTTTATTTCCCTTCTCTTTCTTTTTCTCTTTCGTATTCACCTTCCTCTATCATTCTCTTTTTCGTTTTTTTTCGTCTGCACATTATACTCTCCTCTCTTTATGCTATAGTGCTGCTCTCCCTTCCCTCATTTTCTCTTTTCGTCATCTTTGCCTTCTCCCTCCTCCGGTTACTCCTCCCTTCTCCCCCCCCCTAATTCTGCTCTTCCTTTCCCTTCGCCTCTTCTGCGAATGGATTCTCCTCCCCTCCCTCCCTCCCTCTTTCCCTCCCTCCCTCTCCTCTCGTCCCTCCTTCTCCTCTTTCTTTTCCTCCTCAAACAGCTTCATTTAATATTACATTGGTAATATTTGCTTTCATTAATATGTAATTGTGAATATTTGCATGTGTGTGTACGTGTGTGTGTGTCTGCGTCCGTGCGTGTGTGCCCGTGCGTGTGCGCGTGCGTGTGCGCGTGCGTGTGTGCGTGCGAGTGTGTGTGTGTGCGAGTGTGTGTGTATGTGTCTGCGTGTCTGTGTGTGTGTCTGTGTCTGCGCACAGTTGTCCTTTGCAACCCAGAGTTTATCTCTGGCAGCATTCTTGGCTGCTTTTATGTCTCGCATATCTTAACAAAAGCGTCTCCTGTCTTCTCTTTTTTCTGAACTTTTTTTTTATAGTATGGCATTTTATATTTTAGATTTGTCTTTTTCAGATTATATTTGCCTCTCTAAGTTGTTTTCTATTTCACATCAATGTTTTCCTTTGCGTGTTTTTGTGCTTTCTTCTCTCAAGCACCTTTTTTCAAACAGTTTTTTATCTTGAAATGAAACATATTTTACATCTTTTTTTCATTTTCTTTTAATTGGAAATAAATATTTAGTAGGACGTGCTTACCCCTGCATGAATGATACTTAAACGATTTTTGTCCCAGCAATTTTTCAAACTTAACCGAGCCCAGTGTCGCTGGTCGATCTTTGTTGTTGTCGCTTTCCATAAACATGGGCAGTATTTGCTATTTTCAGAATAAGTTTAAGAAATTACCCCCTTCATTCATTCCATCTGTTGGTTCCATTTTCCTCCGACTCAGCATTCCACAATTGAATTTCCCAGAACATCTTGAATTCTAATTTCTCGGATGAGCTTTTTTGACTCCACAAAGGAGACCAGTAATGCACACCAGTGTGAGGGGCTCCCAGAGGAAGGGCGTCGTTTAGAATCATCCCATCCCCACCTTCTGTCGCCAAAGTTCATTAATACCTATTCTCTCTCTCTCTCTCTCTCTCTCTCTCTCTCTCTCTCTCCCTCTCTCTCTTTTTTTTTCTTTTTTTTTCTCTTTTTTTAATAGGGTCTGACGAGAGATGTTTTCCTTGTTCTACTTGTATTTTTTTCTTTTGCAAAAGTAGATTCGATAAGAAATACCTGTTTTAATTTATTTACTCATAGGTGACAGTTTCATTAATACCTTCCTCTTCACTTTTTTTTAACAAAAGGGTTGACAAAAGACTTCTGTTTTCTTTGTTCTACTAAAAAGTATATTTTTTTCACAAGATTTGATAAGTGGGAGCGTTTTTTTCAGTAATAGGTAACATTTCCAATACCTTGTTCCAGTTAAGTTGAAGTAATATGGAATTGTAAGGAAATTAGATCGGGATTTGACTGGGTGAGTGATAGGAATAATTGTACTTTACCTATTATTTATTTGTTCATTGATCGATGGAGTGAGTGATCAAGTGACTGAGTACATACATACATATACCAAGGCTTTTTCCCCCTTACAAGGGGGGTAGCCAAAAAGAAAAAGGCACAAAATCAATCCCACCCATTCCACCCCTGAATACACTCCACACCCCTCCACCCTCCCTCTTATCTTAGCACCTCCTGAATGACGGGTCATCCCTGCACCTTGTCCACTGCCCTGGGTCAGAAGCAGTGTCGCAAGACACAGCACATCCACAGCAAGGCCGCTTCATTAAATCGGCGACCCACCCTCTCCGTCCCCCCATTGCATAAAATGAGAGGACTGAGTGAGTGACTGATTAAATGATTTATGTATTAACTCATTCATCCCTTTATCCACTTATTTATTTAATCTATTCGTTTCATTTTTTATGTCTTAACTGTTATGTATTCAAAGAAAAGACTCCACTTGATAGCTTTTGTTAAAGTTTGAGGATTGAAGACTGTATTATCTCCTCAACACGTCACGCACTGAATCTTTCAAGAGGTCCAGTTCCGACTTCAGGCCTTCAGGCGTTGGCTCCCGTATCCGCTCAACCAAAACGTTCTTCTCCATATATTCTACGATTGTGTAAATATGAAAGGATGAGGAATGTGTGAAGGAAGACCCAGTTACACTTTGGTATTCAGTTTATCTATCTAAATACCCTCCAAGGCAAGCACCCACTCCGACACAATGTTTCTTTCTTGTCTTAGTTCCTCATGGATGACGAGAAACATTTCATCTTCAAAGGTTCAAAAGTTCAACGCACAAAAGTCTCCCAAAAACAAGGCAAATAAATACCCTGTTTTTTTTTCTTGTTTTTGTTTTTTTTAACGACACATTTCGAGCGAATTAGAGCGTCGCTACTCGCGGTGGGGGTCGAGGCGAGACGGCAGTTCGAACCCTGCCGCCAGCGAATTGGACCAAGGGCGTGATGGCTCATCAGATTCCACGCTACAAAGTCCTCTGTAATGGGCACCGTCCTGACCTCCCGATAGGGGAACTTCGCGACGTTGAACTGAATCAATCGTCAATCATTTCAAAAATGGGTTGAAAGGTCAAAGGAAGACAAAAATGAACTGACCGCAGAGATCTGCACCGGGAAGAAAATGGCTAAGAGTAGTCTACTGTACTTTGAAGTCAAATGGCGGTGGTCGGTGTCTTTGGTCTCTTCAAAGAAACTCCTTGTGGGGAAGGTGCACAAAGCTGAGAGTAGGTACGAAGATCTAGGGGATGGGGGGGTGGGAGGTCTTGGAGCCTAGTGAAGGTTAAGGAGCAGCTGTAACAAGCAAAATGTCGCACCAATAAAGACTCCATCCTTTAATGGTATTTGTTTTGATAGACTTCTCAGTAACTGCCAATTTCACACGCGTCTTGGGTCTTGCCCTAGATTTAGAGCTCAACAACCAATCAAGTGCGGCGCTAGAATGCCCATAAGGATAAAAGAGCAGGTGAACCACAACCCATAACAACATCAACAACCAAACACTCGGCTTGACCTCCAAACGTTCTACTTAAATTTTTATTTAAGTATTGTGTAAAGTGAACTGAGAATGAGTGATTGTTACTTTTTCGTTGTATACATGCATGCAATTGTGCAAAGTTAACACCGTTTTTGATGCTTGATAAAAGCACAAATGCTACAACAGCTATCTATTTCCCACGCCAGAGCACGCCAATGCAAAAATTCCAGAGTCATATATACATATATATCTATATGGCCATCAATCAGCTAAAGGGATTTCTGAGTTTGTTAGAGATAAATGCACAAAAGTATGACATTTTCTGTTTTCATAAAAATTGCATTTGGAAAAAAGGGTTCACATGCACTGCCTCATTGCAGACGCGCATTCGCAGCGGTGGAGGGGAGGTGGGGGGGAGGGGAACGCGAAATTTGGAGAAGACGGGTCGGCGACCACGACGACGCGCGAGACTTGCACAGGAGGGAGGGAAGATGTGACGAAATCGACTTAAGGGGGTGCTGGGGAGTGCTGAACACAGCATGTCAGTACTTCACTATCCCTATATCCTTTTAATATTCAGATGTTTACAAGAAGGAGGGGGCACTAGGCGGCCCAGATCTGACTAGAGGGTTGCTAGGGTGGGAAAATTTTAAGAAACGCTGGTAGAGGCCGAGAGGAAATGGTGAGTAGACGAAACCTTAATGGTAGAAGAAGGAAAACGGGTCCGAAAGAGCCAAAGAAGAGAGTTGGTTCTCAAGAGAAGGGGAAGTAAACTTGAATGAGGCAAAAAATCAAAATAAACAAGAGAGAAAGTGAGAGAGAGGTTAGAATGGTGAAAGGAAGGGTGGAGTGTCCCAAGTGATAGGAAGAAGACAGAGACGAACACGAAAGACAGGAGGAGGAGAATCATGTGAAAGAGGGACAAGGACAAAGAGGACGACGAGGAGACGGATGATGAAGACCAGGACAAAGAGGACAAATAGGGCGAAGGGGAGGAAGAAGACTAAGAAGACGAGGACAAGGAGGAGGAGCAGGTGGAGAAGGAGTTCGAGGACAAGGAGGAGTAATAGGGCGAGGAGAGGAAGAGGACGAAAAAAACAAGGACAAGGAGGAGGAGGAGGAAGCAGAGAAGGAGGGCGAGGACAAGAAGGAGGAGGAGGAGGCGGAGGAGGGAGAGGACAAGGAGGAGGAGGAATAGGGCGAGGGGAGGAAGAGGAAGAAAACAAGGACAAGTAGGACGAGGCGGAGGAGGAGGAGGAGCACAAGGGGGACAAAGACGACGAGGAGGAAGTAGACAATAAAGACGAGGAGGAGGAGTAGTAGAATCCGAATGAGAAGGCAAAAGTATTAGGATGGAGACAGATGGAGCATGGGAAGGCAGCGAGGGTGTGCGTTGCTTGGGGTGAAACCAGAAGAATGGGGATTTGCAGTACGAGAGGAAATGCTACGTCAAAGCGGACCTCGGATGAACTAGTCGAGGCACTCGAGCATGATATTCAACCTGACGTCAAATAACTATTCGGCTGTAAGGAACCTCCAGAAAGTGTTACAGTAGAGAGGCATCTACTTCAGGAAGAAAGATTAAAGTAAATGATATGGAGAAACTGAGGAATAGGTTACAGAAGGTACAGGGAAAAAGGTAGAAAGGGGAAAGGTTAGAAATATAAAGTAAGAAGGAGAGTTAGGGTGGTTGTTGCAGAAGGCAAGGGAAAAGAGAAAGTCAGGGAGAGGGTTACAAAATTGATAGAGCGAGTGAAGAGAACAAATCATGGAAAAGGTTACGGTATCTAAAAAAAAAAAGAGAGAATTTAGGGAATGGTAAAAGAGATAGAGAACCTAAGAGGAAAGGTAAATGATAAATAACGAAGAAGAGAAACCAAAGAAAGAGAAGAAGACCTTACCTCCCGAAACGAAAGCCTCATTTCACGATGTCTTCCGCTCCTTCACGGCACCTACAAGTTCCATACTGCCACCCAGATTCCTCTTCTGGGCCGCGAAGTATCCTCAAACTTGGTTCTCAAGATTCCAAAATTTCCTTTTCCTTCTCCTCCTCCCGCTTTTTCTTGAGCCGACTCGGAGAGTGAGTCTCCCAGTAGCTCGTGTCGCTGGAAGCGCATCGCCACGCCACGCCACCCACTCTTCAGCAAATCCCATTGCCCCGCTTGCCCTCTCAGTTGATATATATTTCTACCATTAGCATTATTATTCTTGAAGTAGACTTACACCAACACTCACTGAAGGTTTCTAGTCAAAGATTTTATTTGACCAAAACTATAATTGAATGTGTCTTCAGGCAACCCACTCCTGTACCCTCACCTGAGCGCTCCTTTATGTCGCTGTACTTGGTCGCTTTTTTCATTTAGCATCCATACGAGGATTTCTTTTTTGCTACACCGACCTTCTTCCCTCGGGGCTCAAGGCTCTCCTCGGAACACTGATAAGACTCCAAGATGAAGTTGACGTCGCTGTTTGGGCCCATCCTCCCTCCTTCCCACCCTCCCTCCCCCCTCCCTCCCCCTCCCTCCCCCTCCCTCCCCCCTCCCTCCCTCTGCTCTTATCTTCCTCCTCCCTCTCCCCCTCCCTCCCTCTGTTCTTATCTTTCTCCTCCCTCTGTTCTTATCTTTCTCCTCCCTCTCTCTCCCTCCTTCCCTCCTTCCCTCCCTCCCTCCCTCCCTCCCATTCTTCCTATCTTCCCTTCTTTACTCTCTCGCCCCTCATACTCCTATCTTCCCCTTCCTCTCTTTCTCTCATCTTTCACCTCCTCTACCCCTCCTCCTTCCCTCTCCATTTCATTCCCTCCCTGCTTCTCTCCCTCCCTCCCTCCCTCCCTCCCTCCCTCTGTCTTTGTCTTCCCTTTCCCTTTCTCTATTCCTCCGTCCGTCTCTACCTCTCTCCCCTTACTTCTGTAAATTTCTTCTTTTTCCCTACCCCTCCCTACCCCTCTCCCCCTCCTCCTTCCCCACCTCCCTCCCACCCGTCACTTTCTCTTCTCTTTTCCTTTCCTTCTTATTTTTCTTCTTCTCATGTGGGTATTCATTTGTTTTCCTCCTTCCTTTACATTCTTCTGCCTTTCTGCATTCTCCTCCCTAACTTTTCTTTCAGTTTCTTTTTTCATTCTCCTCTCACTACTTCCCTTTTAACCTCCCTCCTTTCCTCCCCCCTTTTTTTTTATCCTCCTTCCACTACTAATTCTTTTTTCCCACTTCTTCCTCCTTTTATTCGCCCTTCCCCCTTCCCTCCTCTCTTCTTTTTATTATTATTATTATTAGTATTATTATATCCACCAATTGTATTTTCATTTTGTTCTTCCTCCTTACTTCCCTTTTTTCTCCTTCACTTCTCTTTCTCCTTTTTTTTCCTCCCTCCCCATATTCTTCATCCTATCTATCTCCCTGCCTTCCTCCTTTCTTCCCTCTCTTCTTCTTTCTCTTCTTCCGTCTCTCCCTTCCCCATTCATCCATGTCTTCCTTCTCCCTCTTCACTCTCTTCTCTTCCACCATACCTCCTCTTTCTCTCTTCTCCTCCCAAATACACAATTACTATTACAGGCGCGAGTATTGCTATTGTCTGGTATTTCCCGGAATTGCTCGGAACCGGGTATTGTATCCGGTGTATCAAAAAGATATTTACCTGGCTGGCCCCGCCCGGAAGGGACGGCTCTTCGGCCCGTCTATTGAATCGGCCACTATCAAAAGTGATTATCCAGGAAACAATGATTGAAGGAGGGACGGCAGAGATGGGGTGAGCGTGGTCGTCATTGGAGAAGGGGTGTTTGCGTTAACAGTGTGCGTGTGCGCGCGTGCGTGCGTGTGTGTGTGTGTGTGTGCGCGCATGTGTATGGTTGAATTATTTCAACCCACTCGTTCCTTCGACGACAGCCAACCAAACATTTTCACAGTTGTTAGTCGTCGTTGTTTCCGCAGTTGGGGGGGGGGGAGGCAATTTGAGGGAGCTTTCTGTCGGTCCTAAACGTCATTTGTTGGAAATTGTTTGCTGCAGTTTCCGCTGTCGCCATAAAAGGGGTTCGCTCGAAACCTCCGAGGAGACAGTTACACTTGGCTCAGATATACGACATTGCCGCGATGCCAGAGTTAATCTACGTCTTCCACCAAGGTATATTGCATACATTATACCGTTTGTATCATCATTGCGTGTGTTGTTTTTTTAGTTTATCCAAAATGAAATGGGTATAAAAGCTACGCGAGCTGACATCACCAGAAAAGAGAAAATAAAAAACAATGTTTGCGGAGAGAAGTTTAGAATAGCTGTCGAGAAAAGGAAGCGGTTTACTGTTTGCTTCAAGTGAATTGAAACAAATGACTGGCGGCTCCGGATGCAGGGTCTGCCTTTGTCTCCTAAATATCCTTAACCAACTGGACTTAACAAACGGCGCGGCCTCCACCGTAATCAAATAATCCAGTGAGGTGCCTAAGCTTTAATTGGAATTTTCGTTAAGTTTCTGCTGAGTGCCGTAAAACTGCCATCTTAAAAGGATATTCGTGTGTGCGTGTATATGAACGAAAATATGCTTCGTTTTCTTGAGTGTATAATGAAATTTTGGTAATTTTTGTACACAAGGAAGAAACATGGAGTCGTCTTTACTCAGGCCTTTGCCTTACTTGCTTCTTTTGTCCATTTACACCATCTGCATGATGCCACCAAGCGATTTTATTCTGTTGAGGAGACACTCCAGGGATCTGGCAATCTTAGTGTATGTATGTATATATATATATATATATATATATATATACATATATATATATATATATATATATGTATATGTATATATATATGTATATATACACATTTGTCAATCACGGTAAAACCACTGTTGGAGTAGAAAAGACTGGAAACGGGGAATCTATATATTTCGATTGCAAACTGCAATCCTCTTCGGTAGATACAAATAAGAGAGAGCGTGCTACTTAAGTAGCACCATTTATTTGAGTAGGGAGAACATGGGAAGAGGTCTCTACCCTCGGCTCACTCCGTATGTGAGGTCAGGAGGCAAATGTGTTTTTAATATATAACAATATATCTATATATATATATATATATTGTGTGTGTGTGTGTGTGTGTGTGTGTGTGTGTGTGTGTGTGTGTGTGTGTGTGTGTGTGTGTGTGTGTGTGTGTGTGTGTGTGTGTGTGTCTGTGTGTCTGTGTCTGTCTGTGTCTGTCTGTGTCTGTCTGTGTCTGTCTGTCTGTATGTCTGTCTGTCCCTTCTTTCTAGTAGCACCTCCAATGGACCAGACATTTAGTTTCTTATTATAATCATGACTTATTTTATATTCGGAAAAGGGGTGATGAATTTTATCTTCTAGTCTCCCTCCTTCCTGCTACCCTTCTCAAACCAACTTCTCAGATGAATTAAATCACCTGACAGCAGGCGTGTAAGTCGAGTTAGGTCATCAAAGGTTTAATCGAGATTGACGAGTTAAACATCATGTGAGGACGGAGCCTTTATTTGTACGACGTTTCGCTTATTGCAGCTTTTTCAAGTACATAGTTGTGATACACATGCTTGAGATCAACGATTTAGCCTCTTAATGATTCCGCAATGCTAAATGAAATGGCTTGGCGGTAGAGAGAGTTAAAGGTACAGAAGCTTTGCATCAGCTGAAGCTTCACGCGAATTTGCCCCTTCGGCCCTCCCCCCCCCCGGGGGGGGAGGAATATGTTCCTGAGGGGGACTAATGGAGCTTCAGGGTTTCAATACACAGGGGGAGGGATGAGAATCGGGACTTCAAACTTTCAGATTCAATTTGTGGGAGTATTGATCTTTCTTCAAACTGTATTTCTACGTATTCTACGATCTGCCTAATCTACAGGGCCTCAAAATGTTCTAAATGTGACAGATTTTATTACCTTTTAAGTTGTACATGTAAAAACGGGAAATTAAGTTATTCTGGTGGACGGAAAATACTGAGAGTTGCTGGACTAACGCCTTCTTTTGCAAGTTGCTGTCATTTGCTCTATTCCGATTTAACGCCTCAGCTTCAGGGCACTGTACCCAGCGATTGCTGGTCACAAGTTAAGTAAAGGAAAGAAATAGTTTTTGGTTAGGTTCTTTTCCTACAAAAAAGGAATTGATTGATCGTAGGAACGTAAAGAAATCGGATGAAGAAACCGGTAGTAACATTTATATGTACAATTACTTGGTCAAAAGCCTTTGGTAATAGACAATATTGCATATGCGATCAATATGAATTGTTTACAAAAACGGAATACACGTGATACATGATAATTACTGAAAAGGATTATTATTGGCACAATATATTACAAAGGATTACAAAGGCAGAGCATGCAGACAGGAGACCTTTTGGTCCATAACTAGGCCAGATGCAAATATATATATACATACATACATATATATATATATATATATATATATACAAATAATAATAAATAAATGCATAGGTATAGTTAAACAATAAAAACAGGTAAATAGTAAATAATAGACAAAAATAATAATAGATGAAAATCAAGTAAATAATACAGACAAATGATAAACAATATAAAATAAACGACAGTCGTAGTTTCACTTTTATCCGGCTATATTTCGGTTTATTGACTTGTGTTCTCTTGGCCCATCTTTACAAAATTATATATATATATATATATATATATATATATGTTGCGACCATTGAAGGGGTGACTTTAATAAATCCTGCCACGCAAGGCTTGTCAAGTGGCGACTTTAACAAATCCTGCCTAGCAAGGCTTGACGCTCGCTACAGCGTGCCCCCCCCCCCCCGTAGACTTCAAAGAAACATAAAGTGAATAAGAAGAGCACCCTTTCAGGAGACATCAGCCCAGACTAAACCCGGAATGTCAGCTAATGAACTTCCAAAGGCTGCACTCCCAACATAAAGTTAAAAGCGTTAGATAAGCTCATAAGTTTTTGTTGCATAGACAACTTGAACCAGAATTATAGTTTTGACTTTTTTGTATTCCGATGACACATTGAAGTTGAAATTAAAGTTTCCATGGATTGATGCTTTGTATTAAGACTGCCCCTCCCCTCACAAACCCGCCCCTTCCCGCAGCTAGACGAAAATTTTCTAATGGCAGCCAAGATAAGATCTTGATCCTGCCGATGAAGGAGGCAAATAAAATCGCCTGGTGACAGATGGAATAGGTAAGTGAAGCTGCTAAACGTGCAAGGAGTATTCAAGATTTTTTTCTATACAAATTGAAAAGTGACTCTGATTTTCTAGGTAATCATAAGTAAATATTTAAAGCTGCTAATGGTGAGATTCAGTCATGGGGTCATCAAAGGGTACAATCTAAATGAGAGAGAGATGTGGGGGGACGGGAGAGAGAGAGAGAGAGGAGAGAGAAAATCTAACCAAATGGTCGGATGTTAGCTGAAATAAAACCAGCAAGTACCTCGTTATAGCAATGATGTATGGTAGTTAGTTGATATAATGAAGTAAATCAATATGAACGCGTTCACCACGCTGAAGTTCTCCTGATCCTAATAGACCCCTCTGCTGTTATCCAAAATAAAGTATCTATAACGTGTTCCTGTGATAAAGGAGTAGAAAGACCGAGCACGCGCCCGCTCCAAATTATCCGGCACTACCTTCCCTCCGCGCCCCATTTACCCGGCCAAGTGACCGGATATCCGATGGTTTGGGCCCGATACCCGGGAGGTAACAGAGGTAACCCGTGGCTTTGGGTCTGTTTGCCTCCTCGAAGAGAGATGTAGCTCTCGACAGACTACCCTTCCCCTGCACCTCGGTTATTATTACCTCGTATGTCAACAGCCCAAGTTGTCAAAATTGGCAATTGGTGAGATGGGTCACTTGTTCTAAGTTGGGTAAGTCTGTTAAGGGAGATGGAAGTCCAGCCACGTTACACTCATTCAAGATGTGTTCATGGGTCTGTATATAAACACATGGACAAAGATTCGAGTCAGAGAGCCCCAATTTTTTTTTTTCAAGCTCTCTGGAGAACGAGCAGCACCTGTGCGTTGCCTGTTCAGCTGCACAAAGGATTTTCTTGGAGGGTTCTTGCCTGCAGGATGAGGTGACCGAGCGTCTATCTACGACGACTTTAACCTCTTAAGTACTACTGGATCTGAGGAGTCTCCTGCCACCAGGCTCCTGGTGCTCTGGCAGGAAGTTCTTCTGGAGGAGGGGTCCCGGTGGAGGAGGAGTGGGAGGTACTAGGACTCTCTAGCAGCTTCCAAAAGGTTGTAGACTGAAAACTAGAGGTAATAGTTAGTTGATGCTAGACGATTCCATGCATTCATAAGGTGACCTCCTGAAAGCTTGAAAAATATATGACATATATATGAAGGATCTAGAATTAGAATAAGTTCTTGGATTGATGTTTTAACCTACCACTACCCACCTCGTTTACCCCCTAAAAAATAAAACAGAGAGGTTGATCAATAGAATTAGTAAGTAGATAAATACTTTGTTGACATAAAAACAAATAAAAACAAGAAAACGGAAACCTAACTTTATTGACCAAATAGTGAACAAAAGATTATACATTTCATTCATGGATGTAAAATGAAACTGGAGAGTTATAAGACACTACAGAATTAATGATAAATTTTCATGTGTGATATATTTACCATCTATGTAAAATTCCACCCCGAAGATGTAAATTTAAACCTTCCTCCCGTCCCACTGCTTGTGAATCTCCCTGGGATAGATTCTGTCCCCGAGACGCGTCTTTCCTGTAATTTGCTTCAACATGGTCACAGACCTTAAGTTTTTTCTCCTTTTTCTGGGAGTAGGCCATTTTTATGCATAAGAAGGAAGAAAACGTCTGCCAGGAAAGGGGTCACGACCAATCAGCACCTCTTTCAAACTGGATTCCGCCCCCCATAACTACTTAAAGATTGTCAAAAAACAGTCAGAAGTTATCCTATAAACTGTGTCACCGTATTGATGCCTTGAGAAATCGTTCGTCGCGTTTTGCTTCCCCCGGCTGGTGACTCCTCCTCCTCCTCCTCCTCCTCCTCCTGGGCCATGGCCTCTTTTAAGTTCCTCCTCCTTGGCTCGTCGCCCATTCTCTTAGCCCCCCACCCCTCTCTCTCTCTCTTTCTCTTTCTCTTTCTCTCTCTCTCTCTCTCTCTCTCTCTCTCTCTCTCTCTCTCTCTCTCTCTCTCTCACTACCTCTCTTTCTCTCTCTCTCTCTCTCTCTCTCTCTCTCTCTTTCTCTCTCTCTCTCTCTCTCTCTCTCTCTCTCTCTCTCTCTCTCTCTCTCTCTCTCTCTCTCTCTCTCTCTCTCTCTCTCTCTCTCTCTCTCTCTCTCTCTCTCTCTCTCTCTCTCTCTCTCTCTCTCTCTCTCTCTCTCTCTCTCTCTCTCTCTCTCTCTCTCTCTCTCTCTCTCTCTCTCTCTCTCTCTCTCCCCCTCTCTCTCTCTCTCTCTCTCTCTCCTCTCTCTCTCTCTCTCTCTCTCTCTCTCTCTCTCTCTCTCTCTCTCTCTCTCTCTACCTCTCTCTCTCTCTCTCTCTCTCTCTCTCTCTCTCTCTCTCTCTCTCTCTCTCTCTCTCTCTCTCTCTCTCTCTCTCTCTCTCTCTCTCTCTCTCTCTCTCTCTCTCTCTCTCTCTCTCTCTTCTCTTCTCTCCTTTTTCCCCATACTTATGAACTCTTTCCTTGCTTTCTCTTTCCCTTGCCATCGTCACAACCATCATCATTCTCTCTTCTCTTCTCTTCTCCTTTTTCCCCATACTTATGAACTCTTTCCTTGCTTTCTCTTTCCCTTGCCATCGTCACAACCACCATCATCAATATCGTCACCAGAGCCTTGGAAAACGTCAATACCAATATCACTTTCACACTATTTATTATCTATCTACATATTTATTATCTTTATTCTATTTTATTGACTTATTTACCTTTTATGTCTATATATCTATCTGTTTATTTTTCTTTTTTTTTACTCGTCCATTTATTTGTTTGTTCGTTTATTCATCTGTTTAGTTATATCTACATATTTATTTCCTTCTGCACTGTACCTTTCTCTCCGTCCGTGTCTCCCTCTTTTCCTTTCGCTCTTCTTCAATGCCCTCCTGTTATTTCTTCCCTGCTTTCTTTTCCCTTTTTATATATATGTATATATATAATTAAATAAATATATATATTTATATGAATATATACATGTACAAATATATGTAAATACATATAAATATATATATATATATATAATATATATATATAATATATACATATACGGTACAGATATACATTTATTCTTTTTCAGGACCAGCAAAATTCCGACCCTTTTCTTCGTCCTCTTCGCCTCTTCTTCCTGCCTTCTCTTCCTCTCCTTCCGTTATCCTCCTCACCATTTCGTTTCCGTACGCGAATCTAATTCGAATTTCCTTTTCCGCCTCCCTCCCTCCCTCCCTCCCTCCCTCCCTCCTTCTCTCTCTTCCTGACCTGGCCCCTTACCTTCCCTCTTTGTGCCCTGCCTGTCACACACAATTTTAGTCGGTAGGCCCCCATGCCTCCAATCGTTTTCTGCTATAGTTCCTTTCCTTCAGTATGATCTTCTTTCTAAGTGAATAAAACTTTTCTTTCTTTTATATCTATCTTCTGTTAATCTTGGTACACAGCTCTCTACAAAGCTCTTGCAAGGAATCCCGTCAACAATACTCGATTTGGGCCCTGGGTCAGTTCTAAGAGCAAAGTTGTACAATTCCTCGCCTTCGAGCTGTTGTTTGTCAAACAGCCGATCCAATAAAAACGAAACTCTCACTATCTACCCTTCTTTCTACCTCGCTTGTCTACCTATATCTACGAGCCTCTTACACTCTCCTTCCTTCCTTCCATCTCTCCGTCTCTATCTCTTTCTGTCCCTTTCCTCTCTATCTCTATCTCCTCTCTCACTCCCACTCTTTACAATATATTTCCTTTTGTCGTTTCCTGAGGCTCTCCCGTCCCCACTTCCCTGTCGTCGTGGCCGCCACCAGCTTCCCAGGCACATTCTCTCCGATCTACTTTCCCTTCCCCAGTGTTGTCGTTTTCGTTGTCGTCTATCGTCACTTATCTACGTCATTGCCTAACCTTTTCTCATTTCATTTACCGTGTCGTTGTCGTCATCTTTCTCGTCGTTTGCCTTCGTCCTGCTTCACTCGCTCTCATTTATTGTCGCGCCTTCCCACGCCCATATCGCCGCTGTTTCAGTCACTCGCACAACCGGCCTCCACTTGCCCGTAACCCATTCACTCGAAAACCCCTTTTGAGCATCGAGCCCTTGTACCCTCTCACCCTTGTGCCGGCTCTCCAACGTGCGAGGTCTTGCCGCCTCCCGAATAATTGGGTCCTTCTTCGATGTTGTTTCAACTTCAGCTCAAGTGGCGCTTTTAGTAATTAGCTCGAAATGTTCCTGTTTTGTCTTTTGGCTCCGCGCGGGGCTTCTGATCACGTCCTGTCATGCTTCATCGCGCGTTTAGCAACAATGACGTCACTTTTTTTAATCCAGTTTGGTTTGGTTTGTTTTGTCAAGGCTTTGTATTCGTTTCCCTTCTCCGTATCAAAGGATTATTTCTTCATCTTGTTCTATTGCACCGCTAGGCTGTTTTTTTTTTCGGATCGACTGTAAAACGATTATTTTCTGTCCTTTGGATTTCTCAGTGTTTGCAAAAGGTTTTATCAATTCGCGCATGTAGATATGCAATCCACATCTTTTTCTAATCCTGTTTGATTTTTTTTTTTCTGTTTCCCAAAGTAGAGAGATGGTTTCATCAATCGTTCCTGTGCTTTTCACCCCGAACTATAAATGACTGACTGCACCAAAACACTTCGGTCTTCCCATTTTTCTCTTACCATCCACCAATAAAAATCGAGCCCTCATTGGCACTGTAATTACACTGCTTTTGTGCACTATAACCCCATATGTGTTGCCTCTTGTGTTTGACAGATTTTTCCATCTTCCTCCCACGCCCAATCTTTTCAAATGACTTTTTTCTATTATTTCTAAGTGAACGCTTTATTAGCAGTAAATTCTCTGTCGACTCATTGTTCAAGAAGATATGAATAAAATTCTGGTCTTAACGGTGAACATATATTACAAGACTTTTTTAATTATTGATATAAAACAAAAGGATCATGTCTCGTTCTAAACATCAATGAAATAGAAGGCTTAGTTTTAGAGGACAAAAAGGGCATTGTCCTCCAACACCTGTAGGAATATATTTGAGATGACAGCCTCCCTTGTATGGTATTACCAATTCAAAACCACATAACCGTATAAAAGAATATTTAAAAGCGGTTTTGATGTGTTTTTTTTCATAATTATATGGATTGTTTTCAGATCGTACCTGGTAATTACCCAGGTTTATCTTGTAAATAATTTGTTAGTTTTCTTAACGTATATGTAGGAGATTGTTAATTAGAATTTTAAGCTGTTTAACAATATTTTTAATGCTTCATCTATAGTAAAAAAGAAAAAAGTCTGTACGAAAGCACCTCTGCACGACATTTTGATTTACAGCCTGCCTACCAAAATGTTGAATTTTATATGGAGAGTCTAACCACAGAATTTCTATGAAATACACAGTAGTGCATTTACATATTTTTCTTATCCTCTGTTTAGGAAAACAAAATTCCCGTGATGGTTATTGATGATTTGGTTTAACGTCGGAAACCCTCCTTATCAGGAGGCTAGGATGGTGCCCCTTACAAAGGAGTTTGTAGCGTGGAATCTAATTAATCATACTTTTGGTCCAACTCGCTAGTGGAAAGGTTCAAACTGCCGTCACCTCGTCCACCGCCGCAAATTGCGACGCTCTAACCCGCACGGCCAGCGAGCATCAAATTCAAGTAAACATATTTAATAGATTCAGATTTTTCTTACCCATTTCCTCCACATAAAAACCTTTTGAAAAAAAATGGATACTAAACCGAATGGAAGAGTTAATTAAAACAGGACGTTATCTTTACCAAAGTCTGTGTGAAATATACGGCACAAAACCGTCCTCCAATAAAAGAAGCTTGCGTCCGAAGTATTGTTTGCATGATTGACTCGCACAGGAAAAAGCCGAGGACGAATGCGGACAGCAAGGAGGAAGCCAACGTTTCCAATGTTTAATTAGGTCTTTGAACAGAACGAATAGTTTGAGGTCTCTATGGGTACGTCGACGGCCTTTTGATAAAAGGCTGCGTGTTCTGCAAAGCCAGAAATGGAGAACATAAGAATAGAGGAGACTGCAAGAGACCGTAAGGCTTACACAGAGCAGTTACATGTCCACTACCACCTATCATCCTCATCCATAAAATTAGCTACATGGTTACTAAGTCAATTCCATTCGTTAAACGCTCTATTGGAAAACCAGTTCTTGCTTATTCCCTTTTTAAAACTAAATTCATCCAAATTAAAACCATTACTACGACTCCTGCTCAGTTGTCTTAATATGATGAGTTTTCCTGCATCATCAACAAGGGCGATGCCCCATATGGCCAATTTGAATGCTTCCATTAAATGACTCTACGTCTTTCCAGAGTGTAAGTTAAGGTCTCCGTTGATCTATTTGCTACAGAAAAAATATAAAAACATAGTAATGAAGAAGGATGCGAGACCATAGGGCTTACACCAGGCAGTTCCATGCCTATTAACCCTGTCCATAAAGTTATCTAATCCTCTTTTAAAACGACAGATAGTTTCAGCGCTTCCTACATGATCACTAAGTCTATTCCATTCGTTAACCACTCTGTTGGTAAATCGGTTTTTGCCCATTTCTTTATTAAATCTATATTTTCCAGTCTAAACCTATTACTGCGAGTCCTGCCCTGGTGTCTTATTATGATGACCTTGCCTGCATCACTCTTGTTAAAGTTGTTGACCCATTTGAATACCTCTATAAGAAAACCTCGGACTATACGTCTTTCGAGAGAGTGTAAGGTGAGGTCCCTGTTGATCTCTTGCCTACCTACAGAAAGGCTCGGGTGGGTCGGGTCTCAGTGAATG
>NC_134796.1:50430039-50437539 GCF_046742065.1 Oratosquilla oratoria
AAGGCAGCCGACATGAAAAAGCCATTCAGGAGTGAAGAAGCCTTTGTTGCCCACGAGACCCGATGCGGGAAGAAAAAGGAAAAGATTAGTGACTGATGTACAGCGAAAAAGATGATAAAGTTAAAGGCAAAGGTGTAGAGGGGAAGAGGAGGTAATTTCTATTAAGAAGAAAACTTGATTGACACGTGGTTTCTTCTGTCAACTATTATGACTTGGTGAAGAATGCAGAATGTGAAAGATGACGTGGAAATACTTCAGATGTTAGGAAGATGATACAGGAATTGTGGGTGCAGTAATAATGATAATAATAAGACATTGATAGCCATAGGGACACGGGAAGTATAAACTTTGCCATGGCATCTCATTCCTATAAAAATAAAGATCCCATAGCTGGATTTTAGTCCGTGCACCCATTGAAATATAATGGCGTGTTATTCGGGTTGTATTCCAGTAGCAAAAATAATAAAAATCTGCCCATGATTTTTTGCGCAAAATTGATAACAAACAAGCAGACAAACAAACAAGCAAACGTAGACGACTGAAAACGTAATTTCCTTGTTGGAGGTGATAGCAATGTTGGTAATATTGATAATTACATTAAAGACAAGAACAACGACGAGGGTGACGACGACGGCTAGGATAAAGACGACGAAGACGATGACAGTAACGATAACGACAATTCGAAGTAGAATCAGACTTGGAATCGGAGTATGAGTGTGAAAAAGAACAATAACAATAGTTAGAAAATTTTGAATAATACAGTGATGATAAGGATATTGATCAAATACGTTCAGACGAAGAAATGCGGAATAACAGGAAAATGGGAAGAGAACGGCGGAGACAGGGAGGCAGAGAGGCAGAGAGGCAGGCAAGCAACCACTGCCCTCAATCGGGTTCTGACATCTCGTTCGCCATCACGATTAAAGATTTGGCTCTCGTCCAGACCTACAATTTTGATAACGATTTCAGTAGATATGTCACAACGCTGAGAGCTATATAAATTATTTGTATATGTACATACAAAGATGCATATATATATATATATATATATATATAAATATATATATATATATATATATACAAACACACACACACACACACGAGTATTATGTTTTTTAGAAGCTCTGCCAAGGGATTCGAACCCTGACCTGTGCGTGCATAATCACGAAGCCAAGACGCTAGCAACTGAGTTATGTGCGACCACACTCCACATAGCTACAGAAGGCGTGGTCTCATTTTCATCCAATCCCCATATTAGGCGAGCCCTCCGACAAGCTCTGTATGTTCAGTCTGTCTTAAACATACACAACATATATATATATATATATATATATATATATATATATATATATATATAAAATGCATGCATGCATATAAAATAGGACATTTCATTTTCATGAAAGATGAGATTAGAATATGAATTTTTGCAGATTTTCCTTGCGCCATCAATTCATGTGCGGCGGATGTTTATCAGCTTTGAGAAAGATCGTGTAATATTCCTGAAATGCACACTTTAGAAGACTTATTCAAATCAATACAAATGGCAATGGCAATTGTATTTCAAAACAAAATTCTAGTTATTTTTTGGGTCTTAGAATCAAAATTATATCGTCAAAATTGAAACTGAATAACATTCACTCCATTTCGATAAGTTTAATTCATAATTCTTAAGTGATGAAGAATTGCGGACTGTGCATGTTGCTCTTCAGTTTCTCTGAATATTAGATACAGGACGTTTGGATGAATGAAACCAAGAGCACGAGCAAAGTGAAAAAAGAAGTTTTGCAAAGTTGAAACACACACACACACACACACACACACACACACACACACACACACACACACACACACACACACACACAGACATATATAAGCATTGCTAAAAAAGACAGGCTTATAAGAAATACAGGTATTTTGGTGCAAAACAACAACAAAGTTATGTGATAATACAAAGATATTTAAAAAATACGATAGAAATAAAGAAAGCTAATAGGATGATAAAATAAACAGTACTGTATAAACAGAAATAGGAGGGAACCTATTTGCGGGGCTGAAACGGGAACTTTTGACCCTCACGCGTCCCCACCCACGTCGCAGCTGATGCGTTATAAAGGTATTAATGCTTTGCAAGTGTTGATATTGGTCCTGGGGATTGGACCATGATAGCAGCCCTGACAAAGCCCTATCGGCAAAACATTTCCCTCAACGCGTGGGTGCGCCCCTGAGCGATGGTTGCGTGCTGGAGGGTGCGAGAGCGCGGGAGGGGGAGGGGGAGGTGGGGAGCAACTGTCGACGAAGGAAGGTGCAATTTACGCCCCGTCGGAACAGGGACTTATCGAAAGAGTCTTTAATTGCACTCCCTTCCTTACCGGGTAACCCTCTTTCTTTTATCTAAGATGTCGACAGGCTATTTCATTTGCCTCCATAGCAACCCCTGGTTATCTTTTATTTCTATTAACCTAGTCTTTCATAGCTGGCATCTTTCATCTTTACATAGGGTCCTTATGTATTTGTTCTAATTATAAATTGAATCTGCTATAAAAGGGTAAATATTGATTTCCTATACATGACTTTTGTTATATACTACAGATGGTGCCGTTTGTAGCAATGACATGGACACCATGCATATGTCTTTATGAAATGTTAACCCCACGATGAATAATTACATCGAGCTGCCAGGGGTAGGTAGAAACGACTTCTTCGACGACGCAGACAACAAATGGAATAAAACTGTCAAAGAGGAGTAGAGTTCTTAGTATTCAGGTGTACGAACACCTAAGCGAAATGACGTCATGTCGTTCAACTGGAAATCTTACTTGCTTGCATCCTCTCTTGTAATAGAGCGAAAGATCTAAAAGCAGAGACAGATAACAAATAGGAATTTCAATTGAAGCGTCTCCCGGTAAGGCGAAAGTTGTAAATACCAAACGATGTTGCAAAGGAGAAGTATTCTTTTTCTTTTTCTTTTTTTCGTTCCAGTTGGCATTATTTCCTTGAGGCGTAGAAGGACAAATGTGTGGCAACGGTTTTCGTTTTCAAGAGCTCACGCGGCCTCCTGGCTCGGCGAGACGACGACGGTGCTCAAGTTCTTTGTCTTGCTGGGTGACAAGGATCCTAATAGGAAAGGAGGCGCACGAGGAGGAAGACAAGGAGGAAGAGGAGTAAAAGATGTGGTAGGAGGAAGAGGAAGAGGAGGAGGTAAAGAGGTAGAGGAGGAGGAAGGAGAGAAGGAGAAGGTGGAGATGAAAAAGATAAAACAGGAGTGAAAGGAGGAGAGGGAAGAGTAGGAAGGCGATGAGGATAAGGAGGAGGGGAAGGGAGAAAGAATTAGGACGGTGAATAGGCGACGGGTGAGGAGGAGGAGGAGGAGGAGGGGAAGGAGGAGTAGGTGGAGGGAGGAGACAGAAGGGAGAGGCAGGACACCAAAAGGGGGCTCCAGAGGAAGTGAAGTTTAATGACCAAGGAAGGGCTGATTGATCAGGGTCGGGAAAATGAAAGTTGAGGGCTCGAGGAATAGAGGGTGGAGGAGGGTGGGGGGTGGGAGGGAGGGAAGAATCCCCTCTCAAAGCCAGCAGAGAAAAATGATGAATAAATGCAATGATGCTAATCGGGGGTAATTGCATTATTGACCTCGATAACGAGGATGACAAACGTTGAGGGTCGAGCTAGGTCTGTCGCAAATGAAATAATGATCATCATTACGATGACATCGCTGCGACCAATGAATCAACCTTTACGGTAAATCACAAGAAATCATATGAACATTTAGTGTATTGTGGTGAAGATATCAATAAAAAAATTATATACGATAAATATTGTCATAAATCGATAGTAATAATAATGATGATAACGATATTTATAACCTCAGACTAGAGAATTATCAGGACAAGAAACTTCTGGCAGGTTCCTTTCTTAGACCAGTTTGATTAAAATATATATCTAATCTAATCTTATCTACTAGATTTATATTTTTTTATGATGCAAATTTGTTGATAATGACGAAAGATAGCTTAGTTTTGCAAACAACAAGTTGCCTTACAGTAACAACCTCCTACAGGACATCGCAGGAACTAACTAATGTAGGCCTTATGGTCTATTCCAGTCTCCCCAATTCTTATGTTTTTATGTGGTGAAATTTGAAATATCAAGATTCAGTTGAATCAAAATGATAAACATGTAAACAATACTTTGAGTTCTGTTGACTGGAAATTCTTTATATATATATATATATATATATATATATATATATATATATATATATATATATATATATATATATATAATATTTTTCCTATCCTTTTCGTTTTTTCTATTATATTCATTTTATTTTTTATTTCTAATTTGTTTTTCTCTTAGTTTCTCTTCTATCTGTATTCTTTTATATACATTTTTTCTTATTTGGTTCAGTTTTGTTATGGATCCAAAGGTGTTTTGTTAACAGTTTTTTTTTTATTCTCTTCTACAAGGACATCTACAAGCCAAGGGTATCAGTGAGTGGTAGTTTTCTATATAAAACACAATAGCAACAAGGTGTGTTATGGAAATGTAAAAAAATAATAAATAGATCAGCATAGATAATTAAGTAAATTAACAAATATTTTATTAATAAATAAAACACCATCAAAACTATTTTAGTTGATATTAATAAGAATGCGGGTGGTGAAAGTTAGGATGATAGTAATAAGGGTAACCATGATGAGCTTTCAGTATTAAATGAATTATTTTGCTTTTTTGTCTTGGATTTTGTTTACCACATTATTTTACTTATTGTATTTTATTCTATCCTGTTCATTTGATTTTGTTTACTTTTATTTTACTTTGTTACATTATATTTCATTTTTTATTCTATTCTGTTGATCTTATTCTGTCTTATTTCATCCATTTGTTTCTATTCCATATTACTGTAATTTTTTTAATTCTATTTATTATTCATTTATTCTATAGTATTTTTGTTTTTGCTGTATTCAATCGTATTTTATTCTGTTTCATTTCGTCCTATTTTGTTTTATTTTATCTTATTCTAATCTATTTTATCTTATTTTTTATATCTTTTTTATATGGCCTCGTTATGGCTAATATTCTGTAAACCCCTGGAATTCTGCACAAAAATTGGTCATTGGCTGAACGTAGCAATTTTGGGCTCAAATAGATAAAAGAATGTACGAAAAATAATGCTTAATCCATTATTTTGAGTGCACTATAATTTTTCCTGAATGAATCATATTTTGAAGTTCAGAGTTTAGCAGTTGCTGGTTAAATCAAATTCTGACCGACTTAAAGATTGCGCTAATTGGGTTTGAAGTTGCTGAGTAGATTAAACCATTCGCGGTTTTGCCTTAGATCGGCCGATCGTGTTAGAGCGTCTCTACTTGCGGCGGAGGTCGAAGTGAAGGCGTTTAGGACCTTGCCGCCAGCGAGTTGAACCAAGGTCATGTTTCGTTAAATTCTACATTACAGTGTCATCGGTAAGGGGCACCGTCCTGGCCTCCTGATGCGATGGGGTTGACGACGTTAAACGGAATCCTTCTCAATCGTCAAAGAGATGAAGATAATGTTGACGGGAAGAGGGAGGGCCAAATTGGAGCCGCTGCCAGATGGAAATGATTTGATTTCTCACTGAATTCCATGAGGAGTAGAATTTGGCTTCATCGCGATTACCTTCATTACCAAACGATTAAGAAATAATCAGTTGAAGAGCCGTTTCGTCTCATTTCAGTAGATCAAATGATGTGAAATAAATTTGATATGCAATAAACAAAATACACAACAATAATGATAATATTAGTAATAATAACGATGATTATAATTATAATAAAAATATAATGATAATGAAATAATAACTGTTTCCTCAAGTTCGACTGACTGCAAACCCTCAGGGCCATAGATCTCTTCGGCAAGAAACGCTGGATGTTGGTCCTTGTTGCGTCAGTTCGGGAATATTCTTATGTCGCCGACTTATAAAAGAAGTAGGAGGGGAGTATTTGCAATTTGCCTCTTCTCCCAATGAAAATAAAGTGAAGGTGGGTGAAGAGCATGTGATGGGAGGCGCGTACCTACGGCCGAAGTTGTCATCTTTACACTCTGCGATTGGAATATTAGGGCAGGTAACATACTGCCGTTGCTAGGACTCGGAAAGGAGTACGGGAAATGCACCCACCACTTGGTGAATACGAGACTAACACGCTTACGATGACGCCACCAGAGCGCATCCTCAGGGAAAAATGACTAAATACAGTCGATCTTATGCTCACTCCAGTGGATACCAACCTCTTGGCGCTGCGCCTCAAGATGGAGGTGTGGGTGTTGATGGGTTTTGTGGACAGACTGTAGGGAGATGAGTCTGACGTAATTTCGCAAGGCTAATCACAGATTACCAAAGGTTTGTGACATAAGAAGTGTGCGGTCCGTAGAGTTTTGTAATGTTGTATAGTTGTGATCTGATCTCTTCCACAACGATGGTGAAATAACTATTGAAAAGTGCTTATTGTTACAGTCTGGATGTCTACTCGATAAGTTAAGATCTGGGTAAAGTAAAAAGGTTTGATTAATGAAGTTATGTTTTGGTTTTGCGTCGATTATGTTGTTTAACATGCAATGTGAAATAGAGATGAAAACTATACATATTAGAAATTAAATATCATAATGAATTTCAGAGAACACGAATAAATTAAATTCCTGTAAGTAACTACTGTATTATATTTTTATTGATTCATCTATTTGCTGATTTATTTATTTATTTATGTATTCATTAATTTATTTATTTATAAATTTATCACTTTACTTAGTTACTTATCTTTCTAGTTATCTATAATTTTATTCATTTGTTTTTGTTTATTCATTTATTAATTTAGATATTCATTTGTTACTTGTTTATATACTTACACATTCATTTGTTTATTAATTAGTTTGACTCCTTTTTTGTGTTTATCGTCCATTCTTTTTATATATGATCGACATTGTTCCAGCAAGATTAACATTAGGATTGAGGTGTAATATTAAATGTAGTTCAGCTACATCTGCGCGCAATTCGACTGCCAAATTAACGTCATTGTGTAAAACGCCCTCTGCTTTCAAGTTCCATTGCATCCAAATACTTCTTCCTTCCATCTTCAATATTATCAATATCGTCACGCGTCCTTTATATGCCATGAATTCTAGATACTAGTAATATTTTCCTCGTATTTTCTCTTATCGTAGAGTTTATTTGTGACCTGTATAAGTCTTAATGCTTTCTCCATCTAAGATTGAATTTTATTTTCCCCCAATCGCCTTTACCGTAATACGAACCTCTTAGTAGTACTAGATCCCTGATTTACTAATGTACATCATTAAGTATGAGTACCACGTTCTCAAGGGTGTCTTGCAGCATCGACTTATGGTCTGCCGTCCCGCCTTCCTTAATAAGGGGAGGTTTAATGCCTATGGTCTCTGTGATTTTCCCCTTCTTTTTTCAGTTTACTGAATAATGTTTAGGAAACTTTCATTTCATCCAGTTATTTG
>NC_134796.1:50442539-50510039 GCF_046742065.1 Oratosquilla oratoria
CGTGGTGAAACCTTTGAACGGGCTGAGCAAGAAGGGATGAAAGTATGAAAGGAGCGAGTAGAAGACGTAAGGCTGATCTGCTACCTTACCTAGCAACCTCGCCCTGCGCCCGAAGGGAAAAAAAAAAACCACTTGATGAAATTGTATTTTACAGTGACTCTGCTCATGGTATCATCTCCGGCAGACATCAGCCAAAGTGAACAAAGACGGGAGTGGGGGTAGGTGGGCGTGGGGTATCCATGTAGAATTTTTGTGTCAAATAAGTTATCTGTATCTACCTTGTAACTGTGGAGATGGATCGGGTGTCTACCTGCGAGTTTACTGGTAATCATTTTTAGGGCTGGAGGAGAAGGGTGATTGGATTACGAGTTGCCTCACCGTTTGTCCACCAAAATTGTACCATCACACAATCATCCGCTTTTCAATGTTCCAAATCATTCTAACATAATCTATGCCTTTGCATTTATTAGTTCCCCAGAAGCAACATCTTAGTATCTTTATATGGAAACTACTGTCTCCTCTACTTAGTCTGCTTAAGTTGAATACATGTTAGACAGTTCTGTGGCACTTCACACAAACTAGTCTATGTGTGAGGAAGTAGTAGGGAGTGGGAGAGAGGGGGAGTGGGATGGAGTAAGGGAGAGCCCACAAGTTGGTATTAATGAAAGAAGTCAAGTTAATTGCTATCGAGTAGCTCGATCAATACTGGAGTATAGGACTCTGAAACTGATCTGAGGGGACGGACTTTTTTTCTTCGATCCTTTGTCTTTCCTATGTCTTCTGACCTGAAATCTATGACGTTCTCCAAAAATATATATAAGACCAAAATCTAAATAGAGAAGTAGATAAATATAAATGGAAGAAGAAAAATTAACAAGTTAATACGTAAATAGGTAAATGACTAAGTACATAACTGAATAAAGAGATCATAATCAAGTAAATTAATGTATAGGTAAGCACAAGAATAAATTAACAAATACATAAGTACGTAATCATAATCATCAAGTAATATTCTTTCCCACAACGCCCAACCCTAACCTCTCTCGAGCTATAAAAAAAGAATAAACAAATAAATAATAATAATAATGAAAAAAAAAGTATTCCTGTGTGTCACCTTTACCTCATTTTCTCTCTGAAACCACATTTCACGCAGAACAAGGAAAGAAAAAAAAAAAAGGGGGAAAAGGAAGACAAACCTACAATAACCTTGCTTGCATGCCACCCCGATCCCCTTCTCTCCCAAACCGCATTCCGCCCAAGCTTCTTGTTGTTGTTGTTATTTCAGCCGTCCTCGTGTTCTCTCCCCGCAGGTCAGCTGCCCGGAGGCGGAGACGGAGGTGATGAGACAGACAAGGAGAAGGAGGAGGAGGCCGAGAGGGAGCGTCTGGAAGCCATCAGAGAAGCCGAGGATCGACGCAAGGAGAAGCACCGCAAGATGGAGGAGGAGCGGGAGAACATGAGGCAGGGCATCAGGGACAAGGTAAGGACACAACAACGCCAGGATACCCTTATTTCCCCCCCCCCCTCCCTTTTACGTGATGTACAACTTTGACGAGAAAAAATGTTCCTCAGGTTATTGCCGGGGTTTCCGCTTTGGGGACTCGCGGCCACCGACGCCAAACTTGTCAAAGAAACAAGACTTTCACGTTGGTGATACGACCAATTTATGTTTATACTATTGAGATCACCCGAGCCTGATTGGCAGTGTGAGAAAATAACTTTTTTTTTATATAGCATTACATATCTTTATCATATAGAAGCCACACAATATTGGTAATCAACAATATATATATATATATATATATAATATATATATATATATATATATATATATATATATATATATATATATATATATATAATGTGTGGGTGTCATGGTCAGGTTTGGGTTTCCGCGGTAACACCCATTACCTTTTCCACCTTCTAACGATTGTGAACGCCCGAACACTCTTACTGACAACGAAGGTTTAAAAGAATTATTCCAAAATGAATACATTATGATCAAACATCAATGCCACACTATGATCAGCTAGCTAGATGACATAACAAATGTATGACAAAAATATTGATAAATAATTTAGATGAAATTAGACCAACTATGAATTATTTCGGTACAATTACCTAACTGAAACCAAATATAATTATTGTGATGAATATTGCGTTGTTGCTTAATGGAATATTGACACTTGTCTAAGATCAGCTCGTATACAATTCCCAAAACAGATTAATCTTTCGAACATGCATGTTATGAAACTGTTAACAAAAGCAAATATTTCAATTAAAGGAATCTAAGCAAACATATTTGTTTACATCAGTTATATACAAATTCTTTGCAATTTATATATATGTATATATATATATATATATATATATATATATATATATATATATATATATAATGTATATATATATATGTCTCTCTTTCTCTTCATCTCTCCCAGTTCCTTCCACTCTCTCTGCCTTATTCGGACTCCCTATTTTCCCTTTGAATGTAACCGTCCTTTGACTTAAGAACCAATTTTTCCGTAATTAGTACGAAATCCATTAGCTTCCCTAATGTCTTGCTGATGGAGGAGAGGAGCCGTATCGTTTGGCAGTAGTCAACCTCCTTTTGCGCTCTTCTCCTCCGTGGACGCTGCCAGACGATTCGGTTCGATTCCGTGTCTCCTGTATGGTAATGAGAGCGCTGCACATGCCCCGTCGCGATTGACCCATTCTATCCCCGCTATGACCTCTCCTTCCAGGCCCTGTTCACACTTGAATGGCGCAATAGCCGCGGTGGTACCGCATAGTTAAGGAAAAACTGCGCGGTTGTGGGCCAACGCCTCCATGGACTTGCATTGTGATTGAACGAAGAGTCTATTTCCGTGGAGCCCCGCCGTAAGGAAGGAGGTCATACGCAGCAGTGAGATCCCTCCCTCTATTGGTTTTGAGTTCAGAGGGACGTGTGTCAGATGGAGTCTGAAATGCACTTCGTCATTCTGCCCAAACTCTGCGAAACAAATGAATTAGGATACACAGAAGCTCAAAACTTAAGTGATGTATTGTCCCTCTGGCGCCAAATCCAACAGGGTTGGCGGCACTGACGTGGGTCAATCAATGTTGGATTTTTTTTTTCTTCTCGCCAAAGCCGCCTCCCCATGGAAGCCGGAAACTGTCTCCTCGACCTTTCAAGTTTTGTGGCCCTTACGTCGACCTATATGTTCAGTAGGATTTTTTTTTACACGGGACTAGATAGGATGTAATCACTTTTTTCTTAGTATTTAGTGCTATAAATGTTATATTCTGAGAGACGTAACTAATCAGGGAGAACCTAGAATAGATTAACATCTTGATTAATACACATTGTGTAAACATGAATAAAAAAAAAATAGCCATGACAAGATCAACTGTAACATGTTGAATTCGCCGTCCTGCGGACCCCTTGGTAGGTTTCTGTGGCCCTAAGGGGTCCACGGGCCCCCACTTGAAAAGCATTGCTATAGATCTCTCAAAGTAGAAACACGGCACTGATGACTGTTGTGTCAGTGTGGACAGTTTGTCACCGGCTTGCAAGAGGAGGTGGTGGATGAGGAGGAAGAAGAAAAGGCGGTGTAGGATGAATAGGAAGAGGAACAGGAAAAAAGGAGGAAGAGGAAAAGGAAGATAAGAAGAGTTAAAAGTTTCTCAACTTAAAAAAGATCCTGAAAATTGCCCGAGGATAGATAAGATTAGTAGGATAAATTAGAAGGGGAGAAGGAGGTAGATGGTGAGAAAGAAGGAAGAGGAAGAGAAAAGAAGAAGCAGGAGCATTAGGAGGAAAAAGAGAAAGATGTATGACACCAAGAAAGATCTTGAGCCCAACCCCGGAGTCCAAATGCTCCTCCTGGGCTTCCCCTCCGGATGGAGATGAGGGTGTTGATGGGCTTTGGAGGCGAATGACGGGGGAGGTGTTCCCTGTCGACATGTGACCCTCAGGATCCCTCCGATGGCTGGGCGCCCTTTGCCGTCCCCCCTTTACCCTTTGCCGCAAGTCAACTTGGGATGATGCAGAGGCTCGCCAGACCCAGGGTTCCTCGACATCCCGGCTGGCTGCCCATTCTTTGTATTATGCAAGACTTTCCGCTTTGTGTCTTGTTTATTTTGTCCTTGCTCTGCAGGGCAAGGGGAGTGCCAACGACCAAGCGAGTAAAGAAAATATATATATTTTTTCTTTAGGATGAGAACTTCATTTACTAGTTAAATGTCACTGCTCAGTCTCCCTTGGGTTTCTTGTCCATTGTTGTTGCTCTCTCTCTCTCTCTCTCTCTCTCTCTCTCTCTCTCTCTCTCTCTCTCTCTCTCTCTCTCTCTCTCTCTCTCTCTCTCTCTCTCTGTCTCTCTCTCTCTCTCTCTCTCTCTCTCTCTCTCTCTCTCTCTCTCTCTCTCTCTCTCTCTCTCTCTCTCTCTCTCTCTCTCTCTCTCTCTCTCTCTCTCTCTCTCTCTGCCTGTCTATCTCTGTCTCTCTCTCTCTCTCTCTGCCTCTGTTGCTCTTTTTCTTCCTTTCTTTCAACCTATCTGTCTGTCTTGAGTAATTTCTGGATTTGTCTATATATGAAGCACAAGTCCCCTATCACTACGATCCACGAGCCAAGTGACAGGTTGGATACGATCGCGCTTTGCATGAAGCGAGCCCACGTTTGCTTTCCGTAACTGCTATTCCCCTTGGCATTACGAGCACACAGGGCAAAGGGGATAACCTTGGACGAAGCATCGCACCTTTTAGGGACGATCTCCGCGCTTTTTCTTTTTCCAAAACTCGCGCAATAAGTTTTATTCGGAACTTAAACAGACCCGCAAATTGGAAATCACCCAATCACTGATACCAAGAACTGAGCTATTTAGATCATTCCAGCGAAGAGCTGAATGGAAGGCAGGGAGGGAGGGAGGGAGGTCTGTCGACCCACAAGTGGGTTAAATTAATTTTTGAAGGATAATATTACCAGGTAACCAACCGTCCGACGAGTGAGTGCCACTCGAGGGACACGTTCCTTAGACTCCGCCTCTCCTAATTAGTTTCTTTTTCCTTTAATTCTTCTGTTTTGGGAATCTCTCTCTCTCTCTCTCTCTCTCTGTCTCTCTCTCTCTCTCTCTCTCTCTCTGTCTCTCTCTCTCTCTCTCTCTCTCTCTCTCTCTCTCTCTCTCTCTCTCTCTCTCTCTCTCTCTCTCTCTCTCTCTCTCTCTCTCTCTCTCCCTCTCCCCCCCTCCCTCTCCCTCTCCTTCCCTCCCTCCCTCCCCCCCCCCTTTGTCTCTCCAGGATGTGTTCATGTATAAAGACCTGGCACATAATGTTTTCTTTGGATTTGGTTTCGTCAAGGGAGATTTGATTCTTAAATATTTTGAGAGTTTGGGTTCTTTTATGGAGACGTATCTCATATTTCCTTTTCGGTCTGTATTCGTGTGTGGAGACCTTATTTGTACTCCTTTCATGAAGAATTCGACTTCTTTAGAGAACCAACTCGTATTCAGTCGGAGGGATAGCCCTCATCTGCGAGGATACAGACTCGTATTAAAATTCGATTCTCCTGTGTGGAGATCGTCCTCGTATTTGTTTTGGCTTTGGGGTCTGAACTTTAGGCTTAGCTTTCCTAACACACCTAAGTTAAAAAAAGATGTGTAGATGCATATATATATATATATTCCACTGTGCTGCAAGTTTCTATATTACCTGACTAAAATCGCCTAGTTTCAACCAAAACAAACACACAAGTCAACAACAACAGTGTATGAGGTGTGGGAGGGTGCCTTTAGCCAAAGTGAAAAAAAGGTTGGGTGACATCCTTTACGTAAAAAGGAAACTGACGAGCATACACCTGATATTTTTGTTCTTAGTTGTTATACGAGCTTCTACTATGTAATGTACAGTTCGCTGGTGGTGCAATTGGAAGCGTCCTCGTATCACATTCGCTTAGTTGTGGGTTCGAGTCTCGCACATCTCTCTGATTCCCAGTAGTGACTGTTACCTGCTCCAACAGTCCCTCAAAGCGTATGTACACAGGGCAAAGGTGACGGTTTCGGCCGCAGCTACTACTCAGCGCCTCATGGCGTAGACTCCTCACCAGCGTACTGTACTGGGTTTGAAAAACATAAAATAAAACATTTTCCACAAGATAGCTCCGAACGATTGTATCTCAGAGGAACCTGGGCAGAATGCACGGTTAAACAAGTAGAGTTTGCCGAGCCACAAGCAAAGGGTTTGCCAACACTCACAAACGCCCGCCCTCCACCATAGAGACTGCACTGTACACTCGGCCCTGGTGGCTGAGGGGGGAAGGGAAGGTCAAACGATGGCTGAGATTGTTTAGCAGGTTACACTGGTTAGGGCACCGCTGGCATGAAGAACGTCGTCGTTCTGGTGATAACGGTTTAGTGTCATGGATGTAGCAGTTTTGGTTAAAAGATATAAAGTATATTTTGTGTTGACAGCTAACGTTTCTAGGATAAAATATATATATATTTTTTCTTTTCTGTTTTCTCCCTATTTTTCTCTCCCTTTGTCTGTTTCTCTCTCTCTCACACACACACACACACACACACACACACACACACACACACACACATAAACACACACACACTCACTTTCTCGCTGTCTTTCTCTATACATCTCCCCTTGTTTTTTTTTCTCTCTGTCTCTGTCTCTCTCTTTCCGTTTGCGTAGTCGTTTCCTATTGTTTCGTTGATTCCCGGAAGTGACCTAACAGGTTTCCCACAAGTTGACCTCTGCATTTCCCTTCCGCTTCTTTTCCACTCTGGTCTCGAGGCATTTACCACTTGGGTCGTTAAAGTGAGGCATCAGCAGTTCCAAGGTAAAACTCTCTACAATTTTTCTTTCCGCTCTTTTTTCGTTTTTTCTTTTTAGTTTTTTCTTTTTTGTTTGGAGGATCCCAGTCTCCTTTTCGTCAATGTCTGTTGTCATTCTCTTTTACCTTATTCTGCCTGACACGATACCACAAGGAACCTTTTAGTCCACAGAAAAGGTCAAATGCAGAAAAGAACAAATAAACAAACAGTCAAACAAACATAAAACGACAACAAGTTGACAAACATCTCTGTATTGTCGTTAGATGCTTATACAGTCAATGGTAAAACTTTGAACTTTATTGAAGGAGAGTTCATTCGTTTATTGACCATGTAGATGGCGAAATTATTATTTGCCTTTTCCTTTGTTGCCTTTGTACTTGTTTTTCTTTTCTTTTTGTTCAAATATAACTGCGTGTTTGCTGCGCTTCGTTTTAAAAAGTTTATATATTAAAGCTTTTTCAATGCTTTTTCTCAAACACTCAATCAATCTTTTGCCTTACCAGAAGAAAGAAACAAGGAATGAGTTCTAATGTCGTAATGGTATTTTTGAGATCTATTTTTTTTTTAATTTGTACTTAAGTTATGCTTCTTGTTAGTTTTATATCTTTTATAAATTCAGTAGTTAACAATCAATTCTATTCTGCGTTTATCAAAGGGACTCTATGAAGACAGCGGATCCCTTTCACCCTTTCTTCTTTCTTCCCAACATTCCAACGCTTTTTGCTCTTTCTTGAGTCGGTTATTCACTAAATGCTCAAAATTTCTTTTTTCTTCAAGGTATTTTTTAAAAACTGCGAGGAAATTAGAAACTTTTCCTTATTATTCATTCATTTGTTATCAATTAGTTTAGTTTTTCTGTCTCAAAAGAATGCTTTGACTCTCACCGAAAATTTACTTTTACCCATTGGTACTCCTTGTAAATGGGCTGAGTCTTTTATAGACAGATTTTCTAAAATCAACATTCGTTGAGATTTTTCTCCCGGAGCCAGTATTGAGAAATACTTGACGCATCAAGAATATTTCAGTCATACAAATATATATGTATATGTGTATATATATATATAATATATATATATATAAATATATATGTATATGTATATATGTATATGTATATGCAAAGTAGACCACTTGTATATATAAATATAATAATGTATAGATGATATATATATATTATATCCAGTGCAAAAATATACTTTTTGTATACATGTATATATATAAAGCGCTCTGCGTACATGTCAGTATATTTTGTATATGTATACATTGTATATATGTATACATGTATACATGTTTTATTATGTATATATATATATATATATACACATATATATATATATATATATATATATATATATATATATTATATATATATATATATATATATATATGCAGAAACCACTTGTATAATATATATATATGTATACCGTATGTATTCGTATATTCAATACATTATCAGGGTATAATGTATATATAATATATATATGTCACATGTATATATATATGGTGGTAGAGGAACTATATATGTCCAATGTTACATGTATATATAAGAATGTACTTGCTATATTTATATATAAAAAAATTATGTATATGTATATATACATAAGCTTACATTTATATATATATACAAAACTATATATATATATGACATGACTCAATTTATATATATGTTTATGAAATATGATATGAATTTAAGTATAGGTATGTATACATGTATATATATATTTTATTATATAAAAATATTGTATATAATACATCTGGAATCGGGTATATATTATACCTTTCCCAGTTCCTATACATGTATATATTATTACCTTTGTCATTTTTTTTATCCTTTGTATACTGATGATGGCTTTAATATATGTATACATGTGGTATACATGTATATTATTTTACATGTGGTATCTGTATGTATTATTGTCACATGTATATATGTATATGTTTTGCATATATTATGTAAATGTATATATATATATATATATTATGTATATGTGAATATGTATATATATGCATATATATATATGTATATATATAATATATATAGATATGTATATATATAGTATATATATACACATATATTTATATATATATGTGTGTGTGTGTGTGTGTTTTTTTTACTCTCCGCCCACTGCCCTTCTGATCGGTTCATAGAACATAACACCTCTCTCTGGCTTGACGTCCTTCGACAGCCGGTGCAATGGTCGGCGGGAAAATTCCATTTTCCTCCTAAGGGCTTTACTTCCCATGTTTATGGTCTGAAAATGGTGTCATATTTCCAATACAAGCTGCGGGCGGATTCTACCGCATCCGCCTGCGACACTTGATTATCCTTTATTAGAAAATATATATTACTTAACCAAATGTTATCGCTGAAATCCAAGGAAATTCCTCGAGATGTTGTTTAAACTCTCCGCCGAGCTTGAAAGGGGATTAGGGAAGAAGGCCGTCGAATCCTCTGGAAAGGAAAGGACAAATTAGACGGAGACCCGAGACACCAACTCCGAAAGACTCGGACAGACTTTCAAAGATTTTGACAGACCCCGACAGAAACAAACTCCGACGGACTCCGACAGACTTTGAAAGGTTCCGACGGACCTCGAGAGAAGCAAACTCCAGCGGACTCCGACAGTTTGAAAGATTCCGATAGACTCGTAGGTTAAGCACATCTGTTAAGGGCTTAACAAGTTGCATGACTGTTTCCTAATAGCGTTTTCTAAAAATCCGTTTCATTCGTTTTGACCGCGGCCATGGATGGTTAACATCACACCATGTGAAATAAGATACTCGCCCCTCCCCTTCCCTCCTCTCCTCTCGGTTGTTGTCACATTTTCAAATCCTTTGACTCTCTCCTATTGGTTGGCCCTAAGTTGATTATCAGTTTGATATACTCTCTGATATCATATACGTTATGATACGATTATGTACAAAAAATTCAATAGTCATCTTTTAGGGAAAAGTCGGAGGGTAGACTATATATACAGTCACACACTGTGACAAACGATATTTTTGTATGATAAAAATCACAACTAAAAGAGTTTTTATGCAAATATAACTACAACAATATTCACTTTAATGTGTTACCTGGCCTTAAATTACATTCTCTATGATTTTGATTTTATGCCACAAAACCAGGCATTATTTGTTTCCATTAGTTGAGATTTATATGCAACTAAATTAATCCGTACCATTTTGTCAACAATTTCTTGCGCTTTAGGAATTCTGGATATGAAATATTACATGAAATTGGTTCTACAGGATGATGAGTATTTCAAATTTATTTTTCCTAATGATAACTCTTTCCAAGAACAACAGATCCAAGCACAAACTTTTTCAAAAATATTTTCCATCTTCTCATATTTCTCGTTCCTTTGACAAACCCGACATCGTATCTGCTGAAATTATATTACACCATTTCTAATATCCTAAGCTCATGTCTTGGACAAGATGACATCTTAGGCTCCTTTCACTCGTATCGATGTTTTGCTGCGCGCCATCCACGACACGACGTCGTGCTCTCAAATAACCACGGATGTCTATGAACGCTTTTACACGTGGTCGTGGTTGTGACGTGTGACAGCGTCCATAGACACCCATGGTTATTTGAGAGAACGACGTCATGTCGTGGGCGGCGCACGGCGAACACTCGATACGTGTGATATGAGCCATATCTACATCTTCTGGCAAGGCATACACGTGAGCACAGATCTTTTTGACCTCTGGGTTTCCCTTCAAACGCATAAAATCTCTTGAAGCAGACAAACGAACATACGAGACGCGAGAACTGGTCAAAAGATTCATCAAGATAATTTTTATTTCTTTAACTTGCTCGGTGCTTTCCGTCAGCAAAACAAAATTGCCTGACGGCAGAGAGAATAATGATGGACAAAGTGATGTACTCTCAGATGAATTGAATTTTCTGCACATAGCCAGAATAAAATTCGTAGTTTTGTTGACAAATCGGAAAGGAGAAGTCGTCGCAATGTTCAGGTCAAGGTCGGTCGTGTGAGGAGGCAGCAATTGACTGTCCTCCTGGTCAGGTGTGATTAAGATCAAAATAGAGGAGGAAAAACATGCCTTCGGGAAAAGTGCTATTTTCTAATTTGCATGTATTTTTATGCAAATACCATTTCCTATTATTATCAAATATTAGATTGTTTCAGAAATCGTTCATTAATTTCAATTTGCTTCATTAGCTCAAACAACTCCGCCTGACCTAAAAGGTTAATTAACTAAACGCAATTTCCGCTGACAAACTGAGTGTAAAGTCTGCGTTGTTTATCTTTTGCACGCAAACATGGATAACCCTATTACCATAGTCGACTCGGAAGAGTATTATGAGAATTGAGGTTGACGGAAGGAAGAAATGAGCAAGTCTTGACTTCGAATTCATATGATATCTGTCCTTTTCGTTCCGTATGGACCATATGATGTCGATGAAAGCACAGTTGTCATTGTACTGGTATCATGTTACTCAGTACTACTTACTGCATGGTCGAGGTTTTCGGTGACTGTAATTGTTCCCTTTTTGGTTACTTTTTAGTGAGAAGGATGTGTTGTACAACAAAGATGAAATAAAACCCTTCGAAGGTAACGTGAACTCCTTTGGACTCGATAGGTATCCAACTTGTTAGGGATCACTGAGCCACATGTTCGCCGTGCATGATGTCACTGCAGTGTCAGGAAGTTGTGGAAGCTGAGGAATGCCCCCAGTGTTGTGATCGTGCTGAGACGCCACACACCATACCCATGCCTGGGGAGTGGGGCTCAATGGCCTGACCTCAACGTACGAGTCAAGCAGACCCTAACCCAAGAAGCTACACATGGTCCGCGGATATCTCCCACAGTGGCAAGGGTGCATATACTTTTTCACGACTCGTGGGATAAGTGGGCTATAAACCCAGCAACCATTCTCCCTTCGTTTGTCTCCGCGATGAGTGTCGGCGTGGGTAAAGCGACCCTATTTGCACGTGGCATCCCACCATGGCCTTTCTGGTGAGAATGGGCTGGTGACCTGCCCCCGCCAACACCATCAAACCCGCTACGCAGGCGGCCGGGTTGGCGTATCCTCTACATGAACTGACTGGCCATGCGGGGGCGTTTCTTTGAACCTGTTTGCCGATCTTGGAAACATAAAGAAATAGATATATATTCATTTTCTTCTTGGTAGGGTCTTGTGTTCCATAAATACGAACCAATTCTCCAAACTCTCCACTGGCAAGCTCTCCACTGACTCATTATAAAGAACAATCATTATCTATCATAGCTTTTGTCATTCAAAAATCATAATTTCTTTCCCGAAAATTTCGAGTTTAAGTTTGGGGCGCCTCGTTAGAGGGAGGACTGTTTGTGCCCCCGACCCGGGCTGATACTCCGTTAACGGACGGATATTTCCTTAACGACCACTGGACGATTTCCAATAATTAGTTTAACTACTTCTTCTCAATAAACTTTTCAAGTATTATTGGATTATTCTCAAGTTTCTCTTCTCTTTGATACTGATTTCTCTGGTGGAGACCCTCGTCTTTGCACATTGCAGAGATTGTAATGCTCATCTCCACCACATATTTTTAATTCTCTGTGTTTTCTCGAGACGTTCATGTCTGTTGTTGTTTTTTCACGATACCGACCTCATTTAGGCTCACCTACAATCTCTCTTCTTTGATTATTTCCATATGTGTGTCTTTATACATTAAATACACACAAGCGTGCACACACACACACACACACACACACACACACACACACACACACACACACACACACACACACACACACACACACACACGCACACAAAGGAAATTGGAAAGAGACAGTAACTTCCTAAGCGCTTTCGCGTGATTCACATCTTCAGGGGGGATACAGATGAAATTAGTAGTACAATCAGGTTTATAAGACAAGAGACTAAACACTAGGAAAGGAACTGGCAATGCACAAAAAGTCACAAATAAAAAATAATACATCTTGGAGAACTACACAAATCACCAAATTACTTTTGGTCACTTACAACCTGATTACAAATTTTGCTGATGATGAATTTATCTAATTTATAAATGTCACCACTGATTTTAGGATTAGAACCTTCAGAATGTTTTATAATACTACTTTCTATAATGCTTCTATTGACAAATGAATTACGAGAAAAATAGAAGTATAAGTCCAATTAATACGATGATTGAAGCCTTTTCATGTGAACAAATAGAGCATTGAAAGATTTCAATCATTGTATTAATTGGACTAATGCTTCCTCTATATTTTCTTTAATTCATTTGTCAATAGAAGCATTATAGAAAGTAGTATCATAAAACATTCTGAAGGTTCTAATCCTAATATCAGTGGTGGCATTTATAAATTAGATAAATTCATCATCGGCAAAATTTGTAATCAGGTGAGTGACCAAAAGTAATTTGGTGATTTGTGTTGTTTTCTAAGATGTATTATTTTTATTTGTCACTTTTTGTGCATCACCAGTTCCTTTCCTAGTGTTTAGTCTCTTGTCTTATAAACCTGATTGCACTACTAATTTCATCTGTATCCCCCCTGAAGATGTGAATAACGCGAAAGCGCTTAGGAAGTTACTGTTTCTTTCCAATTTATATATATAATGTTTGTATGCATTGATACATACATTCATATGTACATACAAAAATACATAAGTGTCTGTGTGTGTGTGGGTGCTCACATACATGAAATATGAATAATACCTGATATATGTTACTATTTTCGAAAACCGGTCTAAGGGGCTTCGATTTCCCCTTCTCGTGTTTTCTAAAGACCATAAAATTTGTTTGAGTCTGTGTGTTCATCTCCTTCACGTTCTCCTAGCCTCATGATTAAATCCCATAAATGTTCTTTCTCTGTTCCCCTCTCTGTATCATGTCAGCCTTAGGATTCTCCTCTTCTCATCTGTAACAGTTTTCTTTGTTTTTGAGAGACCTCTCGTCAATTGGTTTCTTAGACCTTAATACAGAGTGCGGATTCAAATATCCATAATCTTTCCTTTAACTTGTTTTACCCACCCTCCTACCCCGTCCTTCTTCTACCTCCCTTTCATATCCAAACTGCCCCAATGATCCCTTACCCCAATTCCGCTGACCTCTTTCCTCTTTCCTTGCCACAAAGAAACCCTCTCCAGGACTCGCTCGTTGCCCTCCCTCTCCTTTTCTACGCGTCTCCCCCCTTTCCGCCTTTCCTCCCTTTCCGTCTTCCCTCTTCCACCCTCCCCTCCACTCCCCTCCTCTCAATGGGAGAACATGGAAGTTAGTAAACCTACAACCATACTGATAGCTCTTTCCTCTTCATCACAGCCTTAACTTGAATATATCACACTCCCACTGACCCAACTCCCATTACGTTCGTTCCCTAACCCCCCACCTCCTTCATTCTCTTGTTTCCTCTGCCCCCACTCCGAGCAGGAACCTTTCGCCTTACCAATTGTTGGTCAACCTTTTGAAATGTATATTTCCTTTAACAAAACATCCTCTCCTAACCTCTCTTGGCCTGCTCATAAGTCTGTACAGATGGAGACTAGTAATTCTCCAATGAGCATAGCAAGCCACTTTTCTTCCTCGGGTCCTGTTCCCTTCCACCAGCGTTTCTCTCCAAGCTGAAGACTCGAACCGAGGGAAGACGGTCACCCTCGTAGACCACAATTCCATCCACGTAGCGACACCAACCAGGAAACAAGCGCTGAAACTATTGGTTGTTTTTAAGAGAAAATTAGATAACTTTATGAATGGTGGTGATAGGTAGCAATGGACATGGAACTGCCTAGTGTAGGCTTTATGGTCTTTTAAGGTTTTTCACATTCTTATATTCTTATCTTCTCTCTACCCTATCCTATCCTCTTCCTCTATCTCTCCAACGCTCTTACTGCACTGCCCTTCTTACGAGCCCCGTTCACTTACCCCGTCTGTCTTCTCCATTGTACATTTACTTCCATTTGCATTCATTACAATGGTTGATGTTTACTGGGAAGCTATGGGAATATCACGCATCTTTACGTCATAAACCTAAGACATGACTGAGTCTTTCACGACATCGTTGAGTTATTCGTGTAGTGTTGTATGTACTTATAAAGAAAAATAGTTGCTACAGGGGACGCCAGCCAATGAAGTACTTGCAAATTAAACTAAGTGTTTAATATGCGGACATAAGAACATAAGAATGGGGGAAATAATAACAGACCATAAGGCGTACACTAGGCACTTCCATGTCCCTTACCACATGTCATCTCTATCAATAAATTTATCTAACCTCTTGAAACAACCGGTAGTTTTGGTGCTCACTACATCATGGTTACTAAGTCTATTTCATTCGTTAACCAATTCATGCCTATTTCCTTCTTAAACCGGTCTGGTTTTCCTTCGTATAATGTTGCAACCACTCTGATGACTCTCCTCCTCCTCCTCCTCCTCCTCCTCCTCCTCCTCCTCCTTATCCTCATCATCATCATCCTCCGCCTCCTCCCTCTCTTGGCATAGGTTCCTGCCCCTCGTGATTATTTGGAATTAATCCTTCCAGTGATCTTCCTCTTAAACCTCGCTTCCCCATCGGCATTCAAAACATCTAAAATTATTGTTCTTGGAAACAAATAACCTATTTCAATATATAGTTTTCTTTGTATATATATATATAATATTGTGTGTGTGTGTGTGTGTGTGTGTGTGTGTGTTTCATCCGATTTCAAAAGTTTTCTTCTCTTTGGATCCTGATTCCCTCACATCAGATATATTTCTTAGCATCCTATTTCAAATGTCTCCTTTTCTCTTGCTCCTAAATCCCTCACATTTTTTGTAGCCTTTCCTTCTAAACGAGAAAATATCGCCTCCACGCTGCCTCTGTTGGCCATTTTTCATAAATGATGAGAATGAACGTTTCGGTTAATCTCCAAAATACTCTTTTCTTGACCTTTCCTTCACGGTCGACGATCCTTTATTAATCACTCTCTCCTTTGTCCCTCATGCGGTTCTGTTTGCTTGTGTGTGTGTGTGTGTGTGTGTGTGTGTGTGTGTGTGTGTGTGTGTGTGTGTGTGTGTGTGTGTCTGTGTGTGTGTGTGCGTGTGTCCAAATAGATTTGAATGTGTGGTGTAATTTTTTTCTGTATATGTGATGAATTCATCTCACACTTGTGGAGTTCTTGCGTTCATTTGCAATCCTGATCCGAGACGGTATTTTATCAAATTGCTGACCGGCGACCAGATATCTCGCCCAGGCGTTCTGTGGGCGAGTCATGGTCGCCTTGGATCCTTTCGTGTTTTTGAAGCAACCAAAAGGAATGGTAACGGGGAAAAAAAAAGATTCTTCTTTGATGTACGTAAAGTAGTATTCATATCTATTACTATGTAAACACGCTTTGGATGCTTTGAGGACCGTCTTTACTGTCATCTTGCTCTCCCTCTGTCTCTCTCTCTCCCTCTCTGTCTCTCTCTCTCCCTCTCTGTCTCTCTCCCTCCCTCTCCCTCCCTCTCTCCCTCTCCCCCTCCCTCTCTCTCTCTCTCTCTCTCTCTCTCTCTCTCTCTCTCTCTCTCTCTCTCTCTCTCTCTCTCTCTCTCTCTCTCTCCCCATCTCTCTCTCCCCATCTCTCTCTCTCTCCCCATCTCTCTCTCTCTCCCCATCTCTCTCTCTCTCCCCATCTCTCTCTCTCTCCCCATCTCTCTCTCTCTCCCCATCTCTCTCTCTCTCTCTCTCTCTCTCTCTCTCTCTCCCCATCTCTCTCTCTCCATCTCTCTCTCTCTCTCTCTCTCTCTCTCTCTCTCTCTCTCTCTCTCTCCTCTCTCTCTCTCTCTCTCTCTCTCTCTCTCTCTCTCTCTCTCTCTCTCTCTCTCTCTCTCTCTCTCTCTCTCTCTCCCTCTCCCTCCCCTTCCCCCCCTATTGTTCCCTTTATCTTTCTTCATTGATTTTTGTCTGTTTTCATTCCATTGCTTGAACTAACGAATCCACGAAGGAGATATACTGTGACCTGCGTTGGCTCCTAAAATGTCGTTGGCTGATATTTTTGGCTGAGTGTCCGTGGTGCAAATTGGTTCCCGAGTGTTGCCTGACGCGACATTTCCAGCCATGGCATTATCCAAAAGATGACGTAGGTGAGTTGTGTGGTTTATTCAGACATTCTTGGCTGTGACCTTTCCTTCTCCTTTTTGCAACGTTTTCGATCGGTTCCCCGCGGTTACGTCACCTTGTGTTGGTGTAGATGTCTCAAACACAAAGTTCGTTTAAAGTTGGTGCACAGTTGCCAGCATCTGTAACTGATACAATGCTCTTTTTTACAGAGTAATCTTGCAACGTTTTCAAATGACCCTCGGTTACGTCTCCTTGTCATAGCTTTCTCAAACCGAGTTCGCTTTGTTTACAAAGTAGTTTCACGCTACCCCAACTCCAACACTACTGAAGGTGCCAGTCACGCAGCTAAATCAAATAATCTGGTAACAGCCAAAATAAAAGATTAAGTATCCTTTCCTTCTAACTTTTTTCCTCCTCCTTCTTCTTCCTCCTCTTTCTCTTCCTCTTCATTTTTCTCCTCCTGTCCTATTTTTCTTTTCCTAACATGCGTTTTTTATTGTGGGAATAACACGTCGAGATCTCCTGGATTCCTATTGGCTGCAGTCATGCGAACAGTTATGCAAATTGGACCGCTATTGGATGAAATGACGGCAATCGTTACACCCTTGGCTCGCACTGATATAAATCTGGTTTTGCAAGAATGCATGCACACTTTACACACAGGCACACACACACACACACACACACACACACACACACACACACACACACACACACACACACACACACACACACACGTATATATATATATATATATATGTATATATATATAGTATAAAGTGTATATGTGTGTATATGTGTATATATGTATATATGTGTATATATGTATATATGTGTATATATGTATATATGTGTATATATGTATATATGTGTATATATGTATATATGTGTATATATGTATATATGTGTATATATGTAATATATATATATATGTAAAATATATATATATATATATACATATATATATATATATATATAAACGATGGTAATTCCAAATGTAATGTTTCCCAGTTTTTTTCATTGTAACTCAAAAGTTAAAGAGCTAAGAAGGCGGGAGCGGCACTAATAAAATGAGCGGCTATTTTTTACTCCAGAACTTATTTCTCCACGAAATCACTCCCTTCTCGATGTACCACTTTCGCCAGCGATGAGCAAGGGCTTGTGCATGGCCGCCCGGAGCGCGGTTTGTCACTCACATCTCTGTCGCCAATCCGGAAACGACGAACTTATCTCCTAACTGTTCTGACGTCAACTGTCTCGGCTCCGTAAACTTTCACGGAGCGCCAGTGAATGTCGATTGATTCCACTTCTGCTTGAAAGAATTCATTGACGCATATTTGCTTCTGGCGCACATCCATGACAAGGAATATTTCATTAGACGGTCACATCTCAATATCTACAACAGAAAGATAAGAAATTCAGATTATGAACACAAAACTTAAGTCATAACAATGCCATGAAAAATTCCCTCGAATCCCTTGTTGCAGTATGAAAAAGAGGCATTACTTTTGGAAGGTATATATATATATATATTGTGTGTATGTATGTATAGATGTATGAATGTATACAGGTATATATGTATATATGTATCTATGCATATTCTTGCAATCTGAGTTGAAAATCCAGAACCTACATTATTTTTTATTCGTATTAGTTTGGCATTCGAAGCAGTTGATCCTTTGATTCTCTCTAACTCTTCCTCACTGGAAGAGTCAGAGGTCGCCTTCCGACCGCTTTTTTTTTAAATGTAGATTGACGGTCGGTCGCTGTGAAACTCTGCTGGCCCAGTGGGTCTGATCTTGCCCAGCCATGAAAGACTCACCGACCAAGTGTTGTTTTTTAGCGTATGGAAGCCGTTTTATTTATTCAAGACGCAAAATATTATCATTTGTAACAATTTGATATATGGGTTATCATCCTTTTACTCTTAATGCAATAAAATTACGTAACTGAAATAAGACATGTAGTAGAATGATTATTTTCTGTGTCTATTTTGTACAAGGATTCTTATTCCCTTATTTGATTTGCTTGGATGGATTTTTTTTTTAGAAAGGATTCCATTCGTTACAGAAATATTTGCTAAAATAACTTAAAAAAAATAATTCAATAATATTTTAGTTTGTTTGGCAATAATATTTAAGCTTGGAAAAAAGTAAATGACTTTTGCATTTGCTACAAAATTATTTATACAGGCAACGTTTAAAAATGAATTTAATTTTATTAGTATTCAAATTTGTTAAAAGATATCTGCTAAATTAACTCGTGAAGATTATACTTCGTTGCTATGGCGTTGCACCAATGCAATAAAGTGTATTTTTTCTGAAATGTTTCACAAAACTGTTGAGTACGCTTCAAGAGAGCAGATACAATTTTCTTGTCCTTTTCTTCAGCACTGAAGATGATCATTGAAAATATTGCGCCTGTAGCTTAAAAATTATTCTTTACATAGACTTGTAAATATCAGAAACAGAAGGATGATCAGCATACATAATTATTCTTTAGTATTTTCTATTTTGTTATTCCAATTTAATCTCGTATTTTATTCCATTTAGTTTTATTTTTTTATATATTTAGTAGATCCATATCTTTACTCAGATAATTCTCATTACGATGGGATCACTTAGTTTCTTAAGGTGACTTTTTTGGGGGGGCTGGGAGGAGAAGGGTAGGGAGGGGCGAAATGGACTAGCTATTTCATTCAGTTAAAAGTTAATCTTGAGGTTAGTCGAGTGTCTTAGCGGCCCATTCCCCTAAGATCCTTAGTGAAAATAAATAGATAAATAAACAAATGTCTGCCTCTCCTTGGCCAAAACTAAAAAAAAAAGTACAAAATAAGTCATCGTTCTGAAGAATTAAACCAGCTCTTACTTAATTTTGGGAGCAACATACTCAGCTGCACTGCAGTTACTCTATAAAAGTCGTTCTCAAATAGTGCAGTTAAAGATTTGATCTCAAATCTGGCCCCAGGACAACATTTCTTATCCCCTTTACAGTGGAGCTGTGTTCTGGGTGATGGTGGTGGTGGCGGTGGTGGTGGCGGCGGCGTTGGCGTTGTTGGGGTGAGGGCGTTGGCCCCTACCAGCACTTTGTAGTGGCATCAGATTTACCGGTGCCTAACCCTGAAGGCACTCGTTACCCTTACTGAATGCAAAATTACCCACCCTACCAACCCAAGCCCCTCACGGAGGATAATTTCCCCATATTTGGGAATCATTGCCTTACATACAACAAGACTGACCCGGATTTCAGGTTCTGGGAAATGCAGCAGTCGTCTAAGAAAATATTCTCAGTGAGAGAGAGAGAAACCAGCAACTTTCACGGAAAACGGATTTCCATCAACAGCACCCAGTTAAGGCAGGGTATTATAAGCTTGATCGTTTGTACATTTCACAGCTGAAGAGGAGCAAGTAACTGAGGAAAAAGAGGAGTGTACCCATTGAGAATTAATAGTCGTTGCAGCAAGAAGAAAGGCTGAGATGGTATGGGCGCGTGATAAGAAGGGAAGGAGAATATTCGAGAAGAATAAGAATAAGGATTGAGGTTCATGGTAGTAGGAGTAGAGGTAGCTCGGGAAAGAGGTGGTTGGATTTTGCAAGGAAGAATTTTGGTTCGCAAAAATAGACAGATAAACAAGTGACAACACAAAATGGACGGTAGGGAAGTAAACGTGTATGAAAGAGCGACTACGTTTGACATCCAGAATTAATGATGCCAATAAGAAGTCCATGCAGCTCACAGTCAAACTAACTTTCCATCAATCTTAGTAAAGTAAGAAAGAGGAAGATTGGAAGTTGGGCAGGAGGCGCTGTTTTTCGTGGGAGCGCGAAAGAAGAAGAGTAAGACAATAATGAAGGGATAAATGTAGACAAGAAATGCACCCCCCTGACATAGAGAAGAGAGCAAGGACAAAAGAATTACGATATACAAGATTTCAACTGTTCTCTAGACAAAGACGAGGAAGGGAAAGAACAAAGCAAAGGAAGCAGGCTGGGAAGGAAGGAAATAAGGAGGATTAGAGGATAAGGGAGAAGGAAATGGGCTAAGATGAATAGAAAGACAATGAGGAGAGCGATGAGGAGGAAGGGAATGAGAACGAGAATATCGGAAAGGACAAACACAAAGAGATGTAGAAAGACGAGAGAAAAAATAGAAAAAGAGAAGCGAGAGACTAAGGAGAAGAGGAGATGGATGAGGGGGAGAGGGGGCAAGAAAAAATGTAGAAAAAGACGAAAGGCCAAGGATAACAGCAGCAACGACAACGACCAAGCGTAAATGTCTCGGGTAATGGGTTGGCTGGGGATCATGGAGCGTCGGCGCGAAGCGAGGCGAACGAAGTCAGTAGTAGTGTGGTGCTGTTGCTGCTGCTGCTGCTTACGCCCCGGCCTCAATTTCATTGGCGCTGTTGTCGTTGCTCATCCTCCTCTCGCCCTTTATGGTTATTCTTTTTATCTCGACCCTGCCGCCGCCACGCCTGACTGCCTGCCTGCCTGCCTGCTACTCTTGCGCCCAGTGCCCTCCCACTGCCAAGGTTGAACGGTGTGGTAACTACTGCTCTTAAAACGACGACTGTCCCTTTTTTATACTTCTACTCCTTCCAAGCATTATTAACGCCATTTGTTAAGGTTTGGTAACTCTCCTCCCTTCCCCTCTCCTCTCCTCCCTTCCCCTCTCCTCCCCTCCTTTCCTCTCTCTCCCCCACCTCCGTTCCTTCTACTCCCCTCCCTTTTCTCCCCCTCACTTGTCCCTCCACACTATCCCCTCTCTTTGCCTCCCCTCCCCACCCCTCCCCTCCTCTCCCCTTCCCACCCCTCCTCTCCTTTCCCCTCCCCTCCTCTCCCCTCCCCACCCCTCCCCTCCCCTCCTCTTTCCTCCCTTCCTCTCCCCTCCCCACCCCTCCTCTCCTCTCCCCTCCTCTCCCCTCCCCTCCCCACCCCTCCCCTCCCCTCCTCTCCCCTTCCCTCCCCTCCCCTCTTCTCTCCTCTCATCTCCTTTCCCCCTCCCCTCCTCTTTCCTCCTTTCCCTTCCCCTCCCCATCCCTCCCCTCCCCTCCCCTTTTTCCCATTCCTTCCCCTCTCCCCCTTCCCCTCCGCTTTCCTCCTTTCCCCTTCCCCCCAGTCTCCCCTCCCAATTTCTCCTCCCCTCTCCTCGCCTCCCCTCTGCTCTCCTCCCCTCTGCTCTCCTCCCCTCTCCTCTCCTCTCCTCCCCTCCCCTCCCCTCCCCTCCCCTCCCCACCGCTCTCCTCCTTTCCCCTCCCTCCCCTCCCTTCCTTCTCCCCTCCCCTCCCTTCCTCCTCTCCTCCCTTCCCAATCTCCACTACCTCCCCGTCCCCTCTCCTCTCCTCTCCTCTACTCTCCTCTCCTCTCCTCCCCTTCCTCCTAATCTTTCCCCTGCCCTACACTCTCCCTTCCCTCTCCTTGCCCTCCCCGTTCCCTCCTCCCCTCCTTTCTCCCTCCAGTGTCTCCCTTTAAGAGTATTTTGTTTTTGCCCGGCGTCGGCCTATTTTATCTAGCTAATGTTCTGAATAGAATTGCCTGCTGTTCGCCAGCGTACCATATGTCAAGAAGAGTAAAAATTGTAACTACTCTTCTCTCCTCCTACTTTTTTAATTTTCATTCTCCTGTTATCCTCTTTCCTCCTCCTCCTTCCCGCTCCTCGTCTTCGTCCTTTTCCCCCATCCTCACTTTCAATATTTCCTCCTCCTACTAGCCCTCTCTTCTTTATCCTCCTGTTCCTCTTCCCGCTCCTCTTCTCTTCCTTTCCTTCTTCTTTTACTGTATCAAATATCCTTGCGATGGACCGAACGCGTACCAAAAGTCGCAAATGGCAAATAAAAGGTTAAAAAACTGGAGTTCTTTCGTTCATCTCCTTTTGTCTTCCTGATTTTCCAGCTTTTTGGTTTCTGCAAAGGCCTCTTACTTATGCAGTACTATTTTGGAGCCTCGTGTGCATTCCTTGGACACAAAACTAGATTGTCAGTCATCAAACAGCTCTCAAACTTTGTAGGCAAAGGCCTCTTGCTTATACACTGTTGTTTCTCAGCCTCATAGACATCCCTTGGAAACAAAAATAATTTGTCTAGCATCCACCATCTCCCAAGCCTTGTAGGCAAAGGCCTGTTATTTATGCACTGCTATTTCTTATCCGCATGGGCATCCTGTCGCCGCAAAGCTAGATTCTCTAGTATCCACCAGCTCTTAGTAGCTTTTGGTCTCGGGGACCCGTTCCCAACTTTCGTGGTTCCCTTGGGGTTAATACGATCCCATTTAAGAACCACAAGACCCCAGTCGTTCTGCACCCTGTCCCTTGCCCTCTCGCCAATTTCACCCTTCCTGTCTTTATCGCTACTTTTCTGTCCCTCGCCTCCCCATCCCCACCTGTGACCTCTTCCCTTCTTCACTCCTTTTCATCGACCGCCCGAATGCCTCTTTACCTCAACATCCAAGTTCCTTTAGCCCTCAATCTAATTAGGTTCTGAAATCCTGATCTTTTTTCTTCTTATTTAATCATGACTTGGGTACGTTGAGTCGTCGACTTAGCTATCCCACCTTATTACGTTCTCCGACAAATAATTCCTTTAGATAAGATGGAACAGAATACCAAGCAGATAAGTCCAGATTGACTCTGGCTGGGGCTGTGACGCAAGAGAAAATAAAAAAAAATGTGGAAGGCCAGCGGTTTCAGATCGTGGGGGTCGTCGTCACATGTTGTCGACAAATGGCATGGAGTGAAACGACAGACAAATAAAAGATGATTCATGTCTAACGTTATACTGTCAAAAGGGCTTGACGTGACGGCTGTTCAAACGTAACGCAAGCATTGCCTTGTAATAAATATATCTAGAGGAGAGAGTAGAGATATGGCATTGTTTTTGTTGAACGGGAGCGTTCAGAGGAGGGTGGAGCTATCCAGACGCACCAAGAAAGGGCGCGACATGACGTCATCTGTGACGTCACGACACCTGACGGATCCATCAGAACGAAACGTACGAGTCACTCTTAATTCAGGAGCAATGAGCACATCATAATTTACTCACATTCGTGTCTTCTGCGTGAGATCTTCACACACGCACACACACATACGCGCACATAAACACAGTAAAAAAAATGTTCAGCAAGCTAAAAATATACATTTTCTCAAAGGAGAAGAAAAACCTATTCTTCTAGTTGGATGTATAACTGTGCAGACTAACGCGTTCATCTTTGAACCTGTGGAATGAACTAAAGTTTCACTTTTTCCTTTTTCATACAATTTAAGATTGGGATGAAACTTTTCATTTCATGCCATCAAACTACTTTAGAAAGCCCTGTGGACATTTCTTCGGTAGAGAGAAGGCTGGAGATCATGTTTACTAATTTATGCCGTGCTCTTTGGGATAGAATGTAGTTGGGAATAGTCGTACATCAAAAACACAGTCAAAATATGGTCATTCCGAACTAAAAAGGAGACGGTGGAAATTCAGTCAATGATTTACTTTACCCCATGTTTACTTTCCTGTCAATGTTTTTTTTTTATGTTTTATCACCCTCTGTACCCTACCTCGCTATGAAGTGTGCCATCTCCTACATGCATTCTTTCATATTATAGAGTATTGTAATCTGTCTTAATTTATTATGACCTTATATAAGCATCAACATAAATATAGTAAAGTCTTATTCCAATTTGGATGTATCTACAGCCTTCCATATTTTAGATTCAAAATAATGAGGTGGACGGCCAAAAGAAAATGAAAAACAGGGAGGAGGGGGGGAAGGGAAACAAAGATGAAGATTTTTTTTCGCCAGGATGGAGCCTAAAAGTGATTTCCTGGAAGCTATTTCAGCCACCGTCAGCACAGATGGTAGACTGTTAAAAGATAAAAAAAATGTCGAGGTCTAGGGACATACATGGTTTACACGAGGTGGCGGGACACAAGTGGAAGTGATAAGGTCCAGGAAAGGAAATGGAGGGAAAGGGGAAGAGGACGGGGCGAGGGGAGGAAAGAACACGATGGGCGGGTGGGGGTCCTCCTCCTCCCTCCTTCTTCTTCTTCTTCTTCTTCTTCTTCTTCTTCTTCTTCTTCTTCTTCTTCTTCTTCTTCTTCTTCTTCTTCTTCTTCTTCTTCTTCTTCTTCTTCTTCTTCTTCTTCTTCTTCTTCTTCTTCTTCTTCTTCTTCTTCTTCTTCTTCTTCTTCTTCTTCTTCTTCTTCTTCTTCTTCTTCTTCTTCTTCTTCTTCTTCTTCTTCTTCTTCTTCTTCTTCTTCTTCTTCTTCTTCTTCTTCTTCTTCTTCTTCTTCTTCTTCTTCTTCTTCTTCTTCTTCTTCTTCTTCTTCTTCTTCTTCTTCTTCTTCTTCTTCTTCTTCTTCTTCTTCTTCTTCTTCTTCTTCTTCTTCTTCCTTTGTGTTTTTGTCTTTTTATATTGTCTTTTTTGTCTTCATTTTTTTGTCTTTTTTCTTTTTGGTCTTTTTGTTATTTTTTGTCTTTGTCTTTTCTTTTTTGTATGTCTTGTCTTTTTGTTGTCTTCTTTTTTTCTTTTCTTTTTTCTTTTTTGTCTTCTTTACCCCCTTTGTCTTCCTCCCTTTCCATTACAGGAGAAAATAGAGCAGCGGCCGTGAAGTGGAGGGCCGAAGAGGCCGAGGTGGACGGGGGAAGGGGGAGTTGGGTTTCAACATGCAAAGTAAACAGAGGTGGTTAAGATGAAAGGGAAGCTATAGGCGTAGTTAATGGACCATTTGGGGCGAGTTCGATCTCCTCTGCCCGTGATCGGAGAACCTAAAAGCATGACTGAAGAGCAGACAAGGTTATCTAATGTTCCGAAGGTGGAGGGAGAGGGGGAGGGGGAGGGGGGCGGTTAAGAGGGAGAAGATAAGGAAAGGAGAGGAAGACGAGATAGGGGAAGAACCGTGACTCGTGGCTAAATTTAGGGGGTGTTAGGATCTCAGGAATTTACGTTATAGTATGTTAGTTTTTTTTTCGTATTTTAATCACACGCATAAGTAAAGATTTAAAGGATAGAATGATCTACTGCACTTTGATGCAGGAAGCAATCTTCTTTGTGCCTTTTAAGAATTTATTGAGCTATTACCTTCATTTTGGCAATAAATCATCAGCTAGTTCAGTGGGAAGAGGGTGGAATGAGAGATGGAAGATGGGAATTATACCAGAGTTTGAGAATAATTTCTGTTCTCGGGGCAGAAGTCGTGGAAAAACTAAAGAGCCAAATTTTGAATTTTGACAGCGATGTTGTTCTAAGCAGACGATTTCATCCACATTGTTAGAGAAATCCCAAACCAACAAAATGTTAAAATCATTCTTGTTCCTCAGAGCTCAAAAATTCTGGAAGAATTTATAAATACAATGAAAATGCAGATATATAGTCAAACAGTAGGAGAAACTAGAAAATATAGGGTTTACATCACTCGAAAAAAGTCATCAAAAGTAAGCGAGGAAGCTAGTGGCCATCTTATTTCTACAAGTTGTAGCCTTAGAAAGGAAGCAGTTATATCGGAGGGGGACGAGATTGAAGGAAAGAAATATTTGTAATAGGTTTGATCAGAGTCCTTGAAGACTATGGTAAACAAATAGACCCGAGAGAGCCTTATGGATTTAGGCAAAATCGAAAAAGCAGATCAAACCCCGGCAGGCTGACATTTGAGAATGTTTGCGTAGCGGACAGAGCATATATGAATGGGCAGAAACTCGAGGAGAATAAAAGGATACAAGGAGCTCAGGTTTGCAGAGGCGTGGCGAGGAGGAGACGACAGGATGATGATGACACAAACGAAAAGAAAATGAACTGAGGGGGAGGTATGACAGAAGAACTTGGTTCACCACTCCACTCACACGCCATGCCATGGCAAGTGATGAGAAACCCCTGGCTGGGCAGAGCCCCGTCTTCCCTCCGACGTTGGGTCGCCTCCCCTCCTGGTCAGTGTTGTTGGAAACCAACGCAGCAAGTCTGCAGTGGGACTCGAACTCACGGCCACCTGATCATAAGTTCAATGCCAGATCGTGGGGAACTGCAGTCACTCGGGAGAGAGAGGACTAAGTTGGGAAGGCCTTCAGCCTCCCTTCTCGAAGGGTGTGAGACTTTTTATTCAATAAATCGAGCTGGGCGGACCTGAAGAGAGCTGATGAAAGAACAAAGGAATCAGAAGATAAAAAGAATGTAACGGAAAGCGTTGATGGGGGCAGGAGAGGGTTGTGTGCATATAGCCATGCTCCATTTTTGTTTTCGTTGATGCTGATTTTTGTTTCCTTTTGTTTATTTGTCCATTAGTCAAGATAGCAACTGCGCAGAAAAGTATTTAGACAATCACAACTTTGGTTCAATGAGAAGAAAGGATGGACGCTTCTTCGGGTTTCCTGAGTTCCAGAATTGAGACTCATTGCTGTTTAGGGAGCGGGGGGGAGGAGGAGAGAAAAAGGAGAAAGAAGAAGGAAGAAAGTGAGGGAAGCAGAAGACTGGAGGGAGGAAGACGAAAAGATAACGGGGTGATAAGTCAAATAGGTCATTATGGTTGTTATTATCGTTCTCTTACTTCCACCCCTGTAATCATACCACTTTCGTCTTTACTGTTGTTGGTATTGTCATCGTTGCTCTCGTTGTCGTAATAAAACGCTTTGCAGACGCCATGAATTTAAATGTAATTCAGTACACTCTGCTCTTCACGCTCATTCCTCCCTGTAAATTTCCATTTAAACACGCCAATAAACAGAGTTGGCTGCGAACATGCGCGAGATGTTGGCGGGAGCGTAGGATGTGTAAACAGGAAGGCGTAATAACAAATCTTAATTTCTCCGCGTTTATCATGGAGTCCTTGTTAGCCCCTTCATTTGTTTCAGCTCTTTACACCATAAATGACCTTTGAGCCACTTCTGCGGAGTGCTTATAAGTTCTCTAGATGGTGGATCTAATTCTCTAAACTCTTTAGTCGTTTTAGTTTGTTGGTTCCTCAAATGCCGGATCGTCGTCATCTTTCTTCCGCGGTAATTTCATTCGTTATTTTCGAGATTTCTTGCCATTTAACCAGCATTCGAGTCTGAATAAAGACCTAGGCAATATCCTGTAGTGTGTGTGGCAGTTTATAGTCTTGCTTTTTTTTTTCCTGTTTAGGTGCTTGTTTATCACTTTACTAATTCCTCTTTCTGCATCCCACCTTGTAATAGATCTGTCAGCCTACTCCACCGTGAGAGACTTTTTTAAACCTATCAGTCTTTCTGAAACTCTTTTACATAACGGTGATAACTGATAATACAGAGTTCCTTGAACACTACCCTCCCTTCCTCCTTTCCTCTTCCCTCCATCCCTTCCTTCCTTCCTTCGTACTTTCCCTCATTCCTTCCCTCTTCCTTCTTTCCTTCCCTCCTTTCTTCCTTCTTCCCTCCCTCCTTCCTTCCTTCCCCTTCTTCCCTCCTTCCTTCCCTTCCTTCCTTTCTTCCTTCCTTTCCTCCTGGTTTCCCTCCTTCCTTCCTTCCTTCCTTCCCTCTCTCTTTCCCTCCTGGTTTCCCTCCTTCCTTCGTTCCCTCTCTCCTTTCCTCCCTCCTTCCTTTACAAAATGCTTCCTTCCCTCCCGCCCTCCTTCCTTCACTTCCTCCTTCACTTCCCTCCCGCCCTCCTTCTTTCCCTATCTCCTTCCCTGTTTCCTCCCCTCCCTCCTTCCCTCCCTCCATCCTTCCCTCCTTCCTTCCCTCCTTCCCCCCCTTCCTTTCCTCCCTCTTTCCCTCCTCTCTTCCTCCCTCCTTCCCCTCTCCATCCCTCTCCTGGCCCACGAGACAGATTGCAGGAAGAAGCGGCCCAGAAGCTGGCGGCAGAGCACACGGAAGGCGACGACGCTGAGGGCCGCCGCCGCCGCCGTCGCGCTGCTGATGAGTCAAAGGGCGGCGTTTGTCCCAAAAGGATATAAAGATTTCAACCATAAAGCGCTCTGACGGCCCAAATGAGCATTTTTCCTCCAGATTCAATTTTATCTTGATATAAATGGGTGACGGTAAGATGAAGATAAACTGGGAAATGCTTCTAATGAAATGGTCGGTGAAGCCTTCGGGGCCCCCCTGGCTTCCCCTTCGGCCGTCTGACACTTGCTGACGTATAATCTATGGAGCGCCTCGCGAGTTCGAAAGACGTCATCAAGATTGCATTGCAAGGCTTATCTTTTCTACGCAATTATTTCAGTTCGCTGGAAAACAGAATCTATCCTTGAGCTGCGTTTTATGACTTTGATTAACTTAGCTGACGCCAGGTGATTTTATTCAATTAAGGGAAATCCCTTCAGCCGTGAAAGGGTTAAGGAATGAGCTTAGACAGCATTTCTAGAATTTGCTATGTTGCTCATCCTAATCTTAGTGCCAGCCAGTGTTCTTCAGTCTTCGAGAAATTTCTCATTCCCAAAGGTTTAAAGATTCTCGATTGGCCCTTTTACTCCCAATCAGTCCACTGAAGGAGTTTTTCCAACTATTTTTAGGTTTAAAAAAAAATCGTTCCAAAGAGCTGATACTCAGGGTAGCAGGAATGGAGAAGGCAAGGCAATCCATTGAAGGAAACAGGCAAGAACTGGCTTACCAACTGACTGGTTAACAAATAGAGTAGAGTTATTAACCATAGATAATGAGCGCTAAAACTACTGATTGATTTAAGAGAAGATAAGTGGTAACGGACTTTGAATTCTCTAGTGTAGGCCTGATTGTTTCTTCCAATCTCCCTCATTCTTACGTTCTCATGAAGGTGCTTGGTGCTGGGCAGACAGATTTTGTTGTTTACGTGTGTGATAAGATTCTGATGATAAGGTTCTGTTTATAAGCATTTCTGTTGATTATTTAACCTTTTTGAGTCCTGGGGGCCTCCCCTTGGCTGAAGGGAATCACCCGGCAACGAGTATGGGGATCATTGAAGGACGTACACGAGGTGTTGAAATAAATGTTTAATTATAATTGTCTGAAATTGGAGAGGGGAAGACTTAGTGTCTGGCAACGAGTTCGTTGTGGATGATCCGCAGGGAAGGAGGGAAAGCGCGAATGGCGTCTTCTGACAAATGAAGAAGTAAAAGTGGTGCAACGGTCGCTAAAGGAACACAAAAATGTCACTCTCTGGAATGTAATAGAAGACGAGAGCTTCAGGTACTAAGATGTCCATATATTGACAACTTCAAGTACAAGACTCCGAGATCTCGGTATAATGACCTTTGCTTGTAAAATTCGACTTTCGCCAAATTGAGGCAAAACTGAAACGTTTTGTTTTCGTCCCTTCAAGACCATTTCGTGTGATCGCCAGCACGTTAAGCGAGGAGGCTACGTCAGGGGGCGCGTAATTGCAGCCAGAAACGTCACCTTGGCCTGTGCGGGGTAGATAACAGTCGAAGAGAAGTGCGGAATTCGAACCCAGGACTAAGCGAATACGAGACCAACACGCATCCGATGACGCCACCAGCCCGCCAGAGCTGACGCTTTCTACCACGAAGGCTGAGAACGCTTGTGGGGACCAGAACTGTTATGCTGATAAGTTCTTGAATGAAGAATAAAATTCTATGTTGTCTTTCCCTCACCACTTTGAAGCCCAGGTACATTTCTAAATGTCTGTCAGAAGAACAGTTCTAGATCAAAACCAGGGATGAATCGTAGTAATGGATTAAAATTGGAAAAATTCAGAGATAATAAGGAAAGAGACAAGAACTGGTTTACCAACGGAGTGGCTAACAAATGGAATATATTTAGTAACCATATAGTGATCGCTGAAGTTATTGATTATTTTAAGAGAAGATTGGATAACTTTATGTATGGGGATGAAAGATGATAATGGACATGGAACTGTTTAGTATAGGTCTCATGGCTTCTTACATACTCCTCCGTTTTTAATGTTCTTATGTAGTACAACGGTTTGTTCGTTAGAGCCTTCTCTTGTACACAGACGTTGACGAATAAACACAAGAGGTCCCGGATGGACGGGATGCGGGGCATCTGTCCATAAGTGTAGGTGGGTTTTTGGTCCAGAGGATGCAGACAAGGGCCACTTTCCCACATCGTGCAGTGAGCGCTGAGACAATCTTAAGAGAAGATTAGACCATTTTATGGATAGGGATGAAAGCTGGTAAGGGACATGGAACTGCCTCGTGTAGGCCATATGGTCTCTTGCAGTTTCCTCTATTCTTATAGTCTCGTGTTCTTAAGTAACCATTGGACAAGTGAAGGTAAATGAGGTATCTAAACTCGTTTCACACGTATCGACTTTTCGCCGTGCGCCGTCCACCATACGACGTCGTGATCTCAAATAACCATTGGTGTCTACGGACGCTTTCACACGTCAAGACCACGTCCATCCATAGATACCCATGATCATTTGAGAGGATGTCATCGTATCGTGGATGGCACACGACCAAAAGTCGATACGTGTAAATCGAGCCTAGAGGGTGGGTGGAAGTTTTCCAAAACTTGGTTTACGATGGGGAACAAGAGGATCAAAGCAGGTGTAATGTTTGACAAGCCTTCCTTTCTTTTTTTCAGTCGTGATGCCTTGTATCAAAGCTTAAAGAATTATAAATGCCTTATAAGAGCTGCTTCCAAACTCTTTATTTTTTTCTGTCGAACTTAGTGATTAACCGTAATAGGGTTATTCAAATAGGTCAAGGGCTTTAACAAAGGTCAGGCAGGCAAGGACATCATAATAAGGCAGCAGAACAGGACTCGTAGTAATGGATTTAAGTTGGGCAAAATTAGATTTAAGAAGGAGATAAGTTTACCAACAGTGTGGCTGACGAATAGACTTAGTATGCATGTAGTTAGCGCTGAAACAATTGTTTGTTTTACGAGTGTGTATATATGTATATATATATATATATATATATATATATAATATATATATATATAATACACACGAGAGAGTGTGTGTGTGTGTCTGTGTGTGTGTGTGTGTGCGTGTGTCTGTGTGTGTGCGTGTGTCTGTGTCTGTGTGTGTGTGTGTGTGTGTGTGTGTGTGCATTTACATATATACATATGTTGATATACATGGAGATGAAAGTCACACAGCTCAAGACTTTGCCAACGGGTGTGGTTGGCCCGAGAAAAACTGTGCTCGTTTTATGGCAACAGTTCCGGCCGGGGCTGTTGCCATAGCGCGAGTTTCATCTCCCTCAGACCCGCTGCACTATAGCGTAAGTAATCTGGAACGATACCATTTGGGGGCGAGAGAAGATATGGGAAAGCCAATTTGAACACAGTTATCACTGTAGAGTGACCCTTTTGTGCTCCTGGAGCGCCAGAGGGAATCCCCCCTATGTGGATTCATAAGCGCCGAAGTCCAATACGTGTTAACAGACAAGAACTGGTTTATTTACAGACTGGTCAACAAATGGAATAGACTTAATAACAACACAATAAGTGCTGAAACGATCGCTAGTTTTAAGGGAAGATACGATAACTTCATGGATAAGGGGTAATAGACATGGAATTACCTACTGTAGGCCTTATGGTCTTTTACAGTCTCCTACATTCTTATGTTCTTATGTTGATCGGATTGGAGTTTCTCTTTAGCTGAATAAAATGACGACGTGAAGACAGACGGAATAAATATGAGGATGGTAGTCAAAGGATCAGTTGAGGTCGATTTTTGGTTTTCTCGTGATTTCCCATCGGATATTCGCCCGAAGGAATGAGCAAACGATTCATATTTGTAATTCTGGCAGATAAAAAAATAAATTGATTTAAACAGGTTTAAGCTGAAATGAATTCAAAACTTAACCCTGGTGACCTAACCTGTATTAGGTTAAGATCGATAAGGTAAACCCATTTGTACAGCACAGCAACAATGGCTTTTGTTAGATTAGTTTAAACCAGTTTAAACCTAAATTGATTTAAAACTTAACCCAAAGGACCTAAACTATATCAGGTTAAGCTCTATAAGATAAACCCTATAGCACAGCACAACCACGATGGCTTTTGGTCTTAACTGCTCCAAACTAGACCTAACTTGTTTCGAGTTTTAACTGCATCAGAGCCAGTTCCCGAGACGCTTCGGTCTCTTGGTCTCGTCGTCCCGAGCCTTTTCATCCTCTTGGATCTGATAATCGAATTAGTAGAAGACGTCACCCTCCTCTCCCAGCAAGATATCATCATCTCGTTCCATCACTTCATCCCGGCAGAGCTTCGTCGTCTGATCCCCTTCTCTCCTTCGAGTCGCCGCCTCGACCAATCCAACTCCTTCGTTCGTCTTTGTCCTCTTTTATTTTTTATTCTTCTCGTCTTCATCAGATCACGTGGCAGAAGGGAACGGCTCGTATTCCCTTCGGTGCGGCAGATTAGCATCATGTGTCCTTTTATTCCCATCCCTGGCTCGTGATTTATTCTTTGGTAAAATTTTTCTTTTTCATATGTGTCTGATACTGAAGAAATTTCAGTTTCCGCGAGAGTTTTGCATTAGCTGTTTTTGTTCATAATTTCAATTTTTTTTTCTATGTGAACCCCTTAAAACCCCAAAACACGAAAGTGTCCCCTACCAGAGACTATCAGTGTGGAGAGGAAATTGGTTCCAGCTTCCTTTTCCCCTAGGGGGCTGTAGATAGTGTCCTGGCAATCATGGAGGTCGTAGACTCTGCCCACCACCGCCGCCGCCAGCAGCGTTGAAAACCCAACAGAGCCGAGAAGGGGAGCCAATGATGAAAGGTCAGGGACTTGGGCAGAAAGTAGCGGAGTGGGGATCTCAAAGAGGACGTTTGAGAATAGCAGAAAAGAAGTTTAGACAAGCTTTACACTATCCCATTTGGCAGGAGCAGTGAAAGTCACCCTCCCCCCTCCCACCACTACCACCATCCTCTCAATACCAGTTTTCAATTTTGGGAGTTGGATCAAATCGATTGCTGAGTTGCTAAACTCTTTCATGGGAAGACTACACTTTATATATTTGGAACCTGCATTTTGTATCTGTATATATATATATATATATATATATATATATATATATATATATATAATGTGTGTGTGTGTGTGTGTGTGTGTGTGTGTGTGTGTGTGTGTGTGTGTGTGTGTAATATGCAAGCACACACGATGGGAGGGCAAACTTGTAAAGACAGAGTATGAACAAAGAAAGAAGACCAAGGAACTCGGAGAATAAAGGAGTGTGTGGAAGGGAGAGTGTTAAGCATGGAAGAGGCGGATTTATTGGCAGAGCGCAGAAAAAAAGAAGAGGAGGAGGAGGAGTAAAAATTAAGACTAGGGGAGAGAACGATCAGATGGAGGAGGGTAAATAGAGGAAGGCGAAGGTATATGTGGTAAAGAAGATAAAACATACGCTCATTTATATGCATATAGAGGTAGTAATACGTGTCAACATATGTCGTAAACATCTATTTCATGTAAATATATATACAAAGTGTGTGTATATATATATATATGTGTATGTATGTATTTGTGTGTGTGTGTATGTGTGTGTGTAATGTATGTATGTATGTTAGTTTCTACTTTTAACAAAATTTTCTTCTTTTGGTTTAATGAACCTTAACCCTTTGGGTTCTTAGATTTTCACCTAAAGTCGCTTGACGGCAGCCAAAACAAACCCAAAAGTGGATTGAGATATTGAAAAATGATTAAAAGGAGATTCTGGTATGTTTGTGGGACTTTCTTATGAAAACAAGCTTCACCTTCAGCGAGGCTCAACTTTAGCGTTTGCGTCCTAAATTTATTTATGAGCCTAATGCGCCCCAAAGAAATCAGTGGCACTTCTTCTCGGGGCAATCTCTGTAGTCCCCATGATTGCCAGGGAAGCCAGAGTCCGCATTGCCCCCCAAGACATCTCGCGCCTCGGGACTCGGAGATCTTTCAGATTTTCTTGGATGGTTAGCACTGAAATCTTTTTCATTTTTCTTATCCTATTTCACTCTATCTCTTTCTTTATTCATTTCTATCTCTTTCTCTATCTAACTCTCTCATTTTTTTTCTTTATTTCTTCCCTTTCTTGCCACAATTCTTTCTTCCCTCCTTTCTTTTTGGCTTTCGTCATTTGACTTTCTTCCTTTCTTTCCTTCCTTTCTTTCTTTCCCTCTTTCCTTCCTTTCTCCTTTAGTCGTCTCTCTTAATTTTTTCTCTCCTTTTTCTTTCTTTCCTTTTTTTTCCCTTGTATTTCTTTCTTCCTTCCTTTTTTTTTTTTACTTTTTTCCTTTTCTTTATCCATCGAGAAAGACGCCGAGAGAGTTTTACATATTCATCTCGAGTCGTCATCATTATAACGAGTTCACGCACGACAGCAATCCCAAACGCATCCCCGTTACCACAACTCTACCTTAAAAGAACGCCTCCCACTGTTAAACAGAGCACGGTCTAAAAAAAAAAAAAAAAAAAGAGAGAGAGAGAGAGAGAGAGAGAGTCGCCTCTCTGACTAGAGTTTGTCGAGACCGAGTCGCATTTCCATCTGAACAAAACCTTCGGAGTTTGAGGAGAGGTAAAACAGGAGGTTCTGTGGGCGTGACTCAGTTTGGAATGGGTTGACATGGATACACAGAGGACATAAATTGTTAATCTTGCCAATGAGCTGTTATTGTGTCTCTCTCTCTTTTTGATTGAGTTAACCCCTGCAAATCAAAGTCCAAATTGTTCCATAAATGTATATTAGATTCCAATGATTGCTTTCATATTCAATTAACATCACCCCCATAAAGAACTGATATGGAAACCCGCGTATTAGTAACTGTAACTCTAGTATTCATTCAAAATTTTACTTTTATTTATTTATATTAATTTTTATTTATTTGTTTTTATCTATGTATTTATTTTTTTGAACATTTGAAGAAAATTTTATATCGGTCATGGTGTGAATAACGTTTTTCCCTAAGTCTACTCAATCGGTACAAGTTAATAAAAAAACAATATATTTCGTTGGCATATTCAAATTCCTTACACCGAAATCATTGGCAAAACTACATAATACAGTAAATCTCTCTTCTACCAGAAAATAACTTTACATTTATTTCGATTACTTACCTTTTTATCAAACAAAGAGAGAAATGATACGATAAAGCAAAGGAGTCGTCTTTTATCTATTCATATTCAATGTAATTATCTTTTGAATATATATTGTGTTCTTAACAATAACCTTATTCAGAAAATCTGATATGCCGTAATTAGCCATCTCTGGAAACTAAAGATATCCATTTTAAGGATATTTTTTTAACAAATGAGTGTTTATAACAAAATAGAAGCATATATAAGACATAAGAAATATATAAAACATACAAAAAGATAGACACTTCTGGAAATTTAGAATGTCCATTTTCAAGGATAACTTTTGACAAAGGAATGTGTATAACAAAATAAAAACATATAAAATATAAGAAATATATAAAGCATATATGAAAACAGACATGACTTCATTCTAATATTCTGGTGTGTAGTAAATACATATCTCTAGAAATTTAGAATGTCTATTGTGAAGAATAACTTTTGATAAAAGAGTATTCATAACAACATAAAACATATATGAAAATACTTATAAAACACACAAAAGAAATATATGAAATGGATATAAAAATATATATATGAAACATTGTTAACAACTGAAATAGGCGTGATCCCTGTTTCGTTTTCTGTTGGCACGGTGCTTTTCCTCTTCTGGCTGCAGACTCCAGCTCACCGGGAATAGTTGGCCTTGCCACCACCCCTGTCAATTCCCACTCGGCCATTCTTCGTCAACTTTCAGTTTCAGGAGACTGGAATGGCTTTTCTTGTACTTGGCGGCCATCTTGCATAAGAAGATGACGGCGTTTTCGAAGTCTTTCTTTTTCATATTCTAAAGGTTTTCTTTTTCCAGATAGAAAATACGCGTTTACAAAACCACGTTTCACTGTGAGCTTTAAGTTTCTGCCTTATGCAGTTTTTATGATATTGCTTGGTCGGACCACAACGCGAAACACTCAGTGTCCAGAGAATAACATAAGAACATATAAACAAAAGAATGGAGGAAACTGCAGGAAACTATAAGGCCTACATTAGGCAGTTCCTTGTCCCTTACCATCTGTCATCCCTATTAATAGTTATCTAGTATTCTCTTAGAATAGTGCAACCCATTGTTTCAGCGCTCGCCACATGGTTACTACGAGTAAGTCTATTCCGTTCGTTAACCACTCTGTTGGTAAACCGGTTCTTTACTTCCTTCTTAAACTTAAATCTGTTCATTTTAAATCCTTTACTACGAGTCCTGACCTACTGCCTTAATAAGGCAGGATTCGTAGTAATGGACAAGTAAAGATTTACCTTTCTCAAACCCTTTACTATGGTGACGACAGCCGCCCTCAGACCGAATAGAACCGTCTGAAGTCAGCCAGAATTAAAGCTGCACTCCCTCTTTCAGCTTGGGTAAGGGGCTTTGCTGCGATGAGGGTTTTACTGCCTGGTGTGTCAGCTGGTCTCTGTCAGCTCAGTTTGCCGACAATGCTGCCTCTTCTGACACTTCAAAAGAAAACGAGATTACTTGATGGATAAGGATGACAGGTGGTAAGGGGCATAGAACTGCCTAGTGTAGGCCTCATGGTCTCTTGCAGTCTCTTCCATTCTTAGGATGTCTCTGATGGGCCTTCAGCCCTGTGGCGCCCTTTATAGGCTTTGTTACGCCTGAGGGGTCTCGACCTGTCACGTTCTTTTTCAGACTACAGGTCGCGTCCTCAGTGGCATAGACCCGTCTTTAACCGGACAGAAAACATAAAGTAGGACTCGTTGTTTCTCAGCCCGGAGCCCGTGGACCCCCTAGGACCGGGGACGCCGCAGAAATCCACCAATGGTTCCGAAGGACAGGGAATTCAACATGTTACAGTTGATTCTGCCCCCCCTTGAAAGGGGGAAAAGACACTGTTGTGTATGGATAGCTGATTACACAATATTTCTTAATGGAGATACCCAGTTTTTTGTTTGTTTTACTTCTAATTCTTTCCTGGTTGGTTGCATATCTCAGAATGTGGCTATGATTTGTATATTACAAAGGATTACAAAGGAGGAGCATGCCGACAGGAGACCTTTTAGTCCATAACTAGGTCGGATGTGAAAAAAGAAATTATAATAATAAATAAATAAATAAAAAATTATAATATAAACAATGATTAATAAAATAAATAAGTACATAGGTATAGTTGAATAATTATATACTATATATGTTTTTATATAATTCTATGATATATTCTATCACTAAATATTTACAAAAATGACCACAACATATATAATCCCGTATCAAGGGGTCCCCTGAATAAATAAAATAAATAAGTACATAGGTATAGTTCAATAATTATATACTATATATGTTTTTATATAATTCTATGATATATTCTATCACTAAATATTTACAAAACAAATGACCACAACATATATAATCCCGTATCAAGGGGTCCCCTGAATATATAAATCAGTGCAATAAGGGGTCCACAGTGCTTAGAGGGAGCGTTTCCTCATATGAACAAATTCACCTGACGGGAGCTGGAATAAAAGAATGGATGTGGTGATGCAACGACGCGAAAGTTAATCGAGATGGGCCCCAGTTAAAGTTGAACCCTTTCGCTGACGTCAAAAAAAATGTAAAACCAATGAAAAGTTTCGTGGACCCTCCCACAGATCCACTCCCCACCCCCGGCCTTTTTTTTTTTTTTTTTTTTTTTTTTTTTTTTTCTTGGTGTTTCTCCCCACCCGCTTCATACACAGCCTTGGTAAAGTTCTTCAATCCCGTCCATTGGTCATTACTCTTCTGGGCCGTCACTCCTGGTTGCAATCAATCGCTCATGAGAAAAAAAAAAAAAAAGAGCGAGCGCGCAGAACCGTGGGGCTTTTGGATGTATGAAGTCTTTTTTCTCTCTCTTTCTCTCTTTCTCTCCCTCTTTCATTCCACCAACTCCGATTTTTTACTTTTTACTATCGGAGATTTTCTTCAGCGGGTCGAAGTGGATTGGTGGCATACAGGAGAAAACATCCAAATCGAACAAGTCTCTTAAAAGGTTTAAGATACTTTCTTTTAACCTTATCGCAACGGGGATGTTCCCTTAAATGAATGAAACCGTCTACTGGCCGGCAGAATAAAGCATTTAAGGTCGTTAAAGTCGTAAGTTATTTCAGCAGCCTTTCTGATCTAGCTCTGAAGTGAATGACATCATCATGGATCCGTGAACCAAGGCGACGGCGTCGATCTACGACATTATGAAAAAATATTTATCTCCTTCGTTATGTTAAAAATCAACCGTTTCCAAGTAGAATGGAATGTGTTGACGACGTAGCAAAGAACTTTTTTCCTAAAGTGTTTTTTTAATTCTATCAACAGAGTGTGCAACGCGACATTCGTTTTCCTTTGTTCTTTTCTACCTAATTTCTTTTAAAGATAAATGGATCTGTTATGGCCTCTTCGGCTTATGGGGAATAAATATGAATCCACTCACTGTGTAGGGAAAAGAGGAGGAGAAAGGAAGAGGAGAGGGAAAGAGAAAAAGAGGAGGAGGAGGAGGAGGAGAAAGAGAAGGGAGTGGAATTGTGAATCCTATTCCCTCCGAACATTTGCAGGCGACTCTCAATTGAGTTTTGACTGCCTCTCGTGCTTGGGATATTCAAAAAATTTCTTTTATTTTTCAAAGTGCCTCGTCAATTTTGCTGAGTTAGGTTATTTGGTGGAGTTTGATCGTGCTTCTTTTAAAGAAGATTTGGAAGAGTTTTCAGGTTGAACATTCATTAGACATGCAATATTTGATCTTGCTAGGAGGTAGATTTAACATAGATACAGGTAGAAACAAATTCTCTGGTGGTGTAACCAGTATCAACAATATCCTCAAAAGTGAGAGAATAGTTTCAGATTTTTAGGATTCATTTGACCCCACACTTTGGCAATATATGCAATCTGGTTCTTTCATTTTTTCTGTGTTTCTTCATTAACTTATCTTTTATATAACTAACTTCGTAACAAATCAAGTCTCCTGTCAGCAAGGTTTCCCTTACAATATATTGGATTCTATAGAGTTTGGGATTCAGTGCGCCAAGATAAGTTCTCGCAAAGTCCTGTCACTTGTCAAAGATCTCATGCTAAAATAACTTGTTGACTAAATTATTGTTATCTACTTGTAGCTTTGTCCACGTGGGTAGTATTTTATACTGCTACATTCCGTAGACTTTTCTCAGACTTTGAAAGTCATCTGCAAACTTTAAATCATTATTCGAAATGGTATACTTTTTCATTGCGGTTTCCATAGTGACCGTGTCATCTAAACGATCTGTCGTGCGTGTCATTGTTTACTAAATGTCTTAAGATTGACATGTCGCCTACTCCATTTGTCATTTTATTTTCTTCTCCTTATTTCTTTAATAAGTTACTAAATGATTGGATTGTAGTTTCCCTTTTTTCTCAACAGTATTTTTTATATTTTCCCATTTTCCTCGTTTTTCTCTTGTATTGATTTCCACAATTTGCTAAGATTTCTAATAGGACAGAAGAGAATATCTTGTTCTAATATGACTTCTCGTCAAGTTTAAGGGAAGACATTGTATGGTTATTTCAAGTGGGCCAATATTCTTCATACCTTACATCAAATTACGTCATACATTTAAATGGTTTCTGATCATGAATCCCCCCATCCCCAGACAACTTCACTGAGGCTTTTGTACTAAAATATTTAAATTCACGATGCAGAAGACTATATTTCAACGATTATCTAAATTGTCCAAACTAATCATCTAAGAGATGCATAAATCTTTGGAGTGGCATAACCCAAGTCATCTCTTTCGAAGGACGAGGAATTCTTTGAACTATTTCAAATAAGCTGTAGTGACTTAAGTGGCTAATGGCCTGTGGTCCTGAAACCGATATTTGACTTTAATTATGTTATGAAATAATGAAACGCCAGTGATCTTAGACGACATTGCGGTATAGTTTGTATTACCAATGCCTTGTACTTATTCCATGTTCTTTGCATACATTTGACATATTCAGGGCTCTTGCTTACTCTGTGCAATCATGCTTATTGTGATCGAAATAATGTCTTAACCATCTGCCAAAATACAATTTTCTCTCAACACTTTGAAAACAAGTTGGCAAAATTTACTCTTTCCTCTTCCTATTGATTAATCACTTCTTTGCACTACGTTTGCCTCAAGCCCTACCCTCTCTCTCTCTCTCTCTCTCTCTCTCTCTCTCTCTCTCTCTCTCTCTCTCTCTCTCTCTCTCTCTCTCTCTCACTGAGAAGTTGCTAATACCTTTTAATCTGGATAAGTGCAAGATTATGCGTATCGGGCATGCAAACAACAGAGAAGACTATTCTCTTCTGGGTCATGACAGCAAGTACAGAATTAAAAAAAGATTTGGGCGTCTTGATGATCAGCGACCCCGAGTCCTTAAAACAGTGTATTTAAGTAGAAAAGAAAGCACAATTTTTTTTTAGGATACATCCGAAGATAGATTCGTTACCAGAACTAAGAAATAGTCCGCATCTAGAATACGCCGTCCAGTTCTGGTCGCTGAATTTGAGGATGGACGTGCAGAGGCTAGAACGAATTCAGGCACGAGCAACGAAACTTGTTCCCGCCATTAGACACGTGGGCTACCAGAGGCGTCTCAGGGCTTAGGGGCTCCTTTCTCTAGGAACCAGGAGATTGCGAGGACATCTTGTAAAGTTAAAAAGAAAAAAACAAAGGTTTGATAACATTGAGTATCGACATCTCTTAACTTGAACGTGAATGCCACTCGCAATCATGGGTGAAAGCTCAATCCCTCTCGTTACTCTTGTGACATGGTTGGTGACTTTTTTTACCTATATATTCTGCAACACTTGGATCAGACAGCCAAAGGACGTGGTAAACAGTTCCTCAGTTGAGCAGTTCAAAAGTCGGTTAGACAAGGTGCTACACACATTAGTGTAAGTACTAGTGTGAATCCCCGGTAACCTTTTAACGGTACCTCCTCGGTATGGGTTGTAAAACCTTTTGAGGTACTGAGATTCCTTGTAACTCTGTGTGTATATATATGTATATATATATATATATATATATATATATATATACATATATATTTTTTCCCCTCTATATCCCCTTCTTTTTCTTTTCCTACTTTTTTTTCTTTTTCTTTCTTTTTTTCTTACAATTGTTATTACTCGTTATATTTACCCATTTTATCTATAGTCTCTCTTCCGTCACTTTCATAAAAGTATAACTAGTATATAAAAATCCGTATACAATGCCTAGAGCGAAATTTTCATAGCTATGGTAAAGTATGGGTCCGTTTTGGGTGTCCGTGAGAGGATGTCATTCAGGAAGTCGTGTGACAGAACCGCTGCCTCTCCTCGACGCGCCCGCGCCACACGTAGGAAGAAGATCAATTTTTGAACGAAGATTTTGAAGCCATTCCGAAGAGGGAGGACCTGTCGGGGCAAATAGTTTATGTTAACGTGACAGTAGTCTCAAGATTTACGCTTCTCTGAGGGAAGTATAGCGAGTACTTTTTGTTAACATGATATTAGTCTGAGGATTTACACCAGTAGAGACTTGTAAACGTAAGTCTTTGAGAGAAGCGCAAGAGATCGCTCCCATATTCTTCTTGTCCACCGGTTTCTACTGTGTATACGGTTTCTATAAGACTTCTCTCCCTTTCAGTAAGCCTTAAGGCTCAAATAACCGCCTAGTCTAGCGTGCCTTTATGGATAGATTTCGTCGTGGAGTTTTTAAAAATCTGTGTCCGCATTTGAGCCAACAAATTATAAATCTCAATGGAAAAGCAGAAAAGTTTTGGCAAAATATTTTTCATTACATCGTTGTACAGGCCTGCTCCATTACCTGTTTTGGAAAACTTGTATGTAGAGTTCAGCGTGTGTGGAAAATAATTCTTGCCTAGATATTTTTATGTAAAGGAGTTTTACTTTGATTTCTCTTTCACTATAAAATGGTAAGAATATATACTTTAGGTAATTCTACTAAGCTGCAGAAATAAAAAGAAAAGTTAATTCGCCTATGTGCTCCAGGAATTAATATTGTTTTTGTGTTTGTGTATGTACAATAATGCTAATATAGTACAGAATACATTGTCCAGGTTTAGAGAACTTAGTACAACAAGAATACGATTTTATTTCGTTCCAAAAGCTTTCAGTTTCGTCTTGGCCTGCATCAACATAGTCAATTCTTATGCTATTGTCGGCAGTAGAAAAAGCCACGAGGGCAAACACAAGGCATGAAAACGCACGAGGACAGGCTGTCCCAAGACTCAGCCCAACTTTTGTCAAAGAATCATTCTTTCGACATAGCCATAGATATAGTAAAAGAGAGGAAAGGGACATTCACAGAAAGACAGGAAGTAAAGAAAAGAGGGAAGTTGTTGGGCGTAAGATCTAAAGTTATAATCAGAGACCGGACGAATATATATTCCTGAAGACGAAGATCTCAAAAAATGGATTGAGATAGATTTTGATATAGAAGACACGCATACTTGACTTTCGGTCCCTTTTCATTTGAATGTAGGGACAGCTTCGATCTGTGTCCGCGATCAATGGGAATACGACATCCAGTGATATCCTATTGGATGCAAATGAATCTGTGGACAGGATTACAAAGGAAGAAGAAATCCCTCGCACATCTTTCATTGTTATTGTCTGGAAGGACAAGATAGCTTAATATTGTCGACTGGGAAGAACAAATTTTTCATTGTTAATAAAAACAGATATCCTCTGTCATTACTGGTAAAAGACGACTGGCTCTCATTATTCCTTGATAACGAGATATGGATGAAACTGTGTTATCAGGTAATATAAAAGAGACCAGACATTTTTTCCAACCGAAAAAAGTAACCAGTCATCATAAATGAAGTATGTCAGCGCTGACGGATTGAAACGAGGGTCACCTGCCACGACTAACAAGGAGGAATGTGTTCCCCGTGACACTGAGGTCAATACACGAGAGGAGATGAAACCAAAGAGACAAGAGAAGGCCCTGACGTTCAGTGAAAGAAAAAAAAAACTCCACACTGTGCGTCACGCGCCCATCTTCCTTAAGACTCCTTTGAACCTTTGGTGCTCGGTGACAATGGGAAAGACGCACTGAGCAGAGAAGCTTTAAGGGTTTGAGAGGACAAGGAGTCTACAAGACAGGGAGGGAGAGGAAAGAGAGCAGGGGGACGGGAGTAAGTGATCAACGGTTAGAAAATATAGTCTGGAGCGTGGGGTGAGCCTGAGGAGAGGGCCATAGGCTCCCCACAGGCGTGCAAAGGCCAGCTTTAATCCGGAGTTTTTGGGCGAGCAGGAGCGAGGAGCTAATGGATGTGGTGGAATCGACCTTGTATACAATCAGAGGCAAAGGAAGCCATAGGAGGCTCAAGTATTGAATACTGTAAAAAATATACATATATATTGGTAAGGCAACAGGTTCATATGAACAGGTGAGATGGATGTAAATTGGGACTTAGTTTGAAGAACCTTTATTTTGCATGTAGTGATTGCAATAATAATTTAAATGTTTTGATCATAAGTATAAATAGGTAGAGATGCTCAAGTAATTGAACTGTTCGTACTGCTCTTGAATTATATATATATATACATATATATATATATATATATATATATATATATATATATATATATATATATATATATATATATATATAATGTATATCCTCACTCGCAGTACCATCACGTATTTTTGAGAGTAAGATTGAAAGACTAAATGTCTGAAGAACCAAGATGGAACCTAAAGTAGCTAGAAAGCACCTTGTCATGTAGGTCATCAGTGAAGGAAATAATCTTCCTACAGAAGCACTGAAGCGTAATACACTTCTGAGCTATAAGATTCAGTTGGATAAACAACAGCAATATATTGTAATGTCTATCAATTGGTTATTTGTTTGCTTGTCTTATTTTCCAGCTTGCACACTTATTTGTTTTTTCTTATTTGTTTTGTGGATGCTCGCTCGCTGGCCCAATAGATTAGAGCGTCGCTACTAGGGACGGAGGTAGAGGTGACGGCAGCACAAACTCTATCGCAAGCGAGTTGGACCAAGAGCATGGCTCGTTAAATTCCAGTCTACAAAGTCCTCTACAAGGGGCACCCTCCTAGCCTTCTGATATGGGGAGTTCGCGACGTTAATCCAAATCGAATTTGTTTTTTGTGTTCGACCGCGTGAAGGACTAAGAGGTCTTCTGCCAATGTAACCTACTGTAAAGGGGTATGAGAGAGAAATAAAGACCAAAAGAGAGATAGAGAGAGAGAGAGTAGATGTAGTAAAGAAAGGGAAAGAAGAAAGAGGAAGCGAAATAGATATAAAAAGGAAAGTGAGAGACGTCAGGAAGAATGAGAAAGGAAAGACAAAGGAACTCTGGTAGAAGAGAGTAATTGAAGCTGACGGTAAGTTCAGAGGATAACGTATTAAGACTACGGACTATGGATTAAGTATCAGGTGATGAAAAATTGATCCAAAGGATTATGAAATAAGGGAAATGCATTCGGATGAGTTTTGCAGCTGGGAAATGTATGGATTCCGGAGGGGTACATGGGAATGAGGTCGTGGTGCTTCTGCACGGGGAGGGGGAGGGAGGGAGCAGCAAGGAGAAAAGGGAAGGAAGGGAGACGAAGAGAAAAGATTACGATAGGGGAAGTAAATTGCCATGACTTAGTTTGAAGAAGATGGAGTTATGTATGTAGTAATTATGAAGGGTTCAATTGCATGTTACGACAACCTGCCTTGCTCTTTTGTTTCTTTCTGCAATGACAGTTGAGTTAATTAGGAGAATCTTTGTGTTATTGGATATGAAGTTATCAGCAAAAAGTAAGTAAGATGAGGAGGGAGAGAGGCAACTAAAGAGGAAGAAAGACATAAGAAAGGGAAAGAAGAAAGTCGATGAGAAAGTGAAAAATTGATACTTTCTTAGTAATGACCAACGTTTCCGTCCCTGAGGACAATAATGCACACAAGGGATAAAGTAGAAGTACAAGTGCAGGAGAGATTCCTAATAGAGGTATTAGAACAGAGGAAGAGTAGGATTCAAGAATGATCAGCATTGCTTGTTATAAGAGAACTTTAAATCACTTTATGGAGAGGCATGGAAAGTGGTAAGGGACATGGAACTTCCTAATACAGGCCTTACGATCTCTTGCAGTCTCCTCAATTTTTTATGTTTTTATACTTTTTTTTTATTAGAGACGAGTCGCAAACAATAAAAGAATATTGTGTGACTCTGGTCCGCAAGGATGTTGCAAAATTCCCTGAAATATCGACTCCATAAAACAGGCAGTTAGTACTATTATGGTGGGTTAAATGAAAGTCGCAACAATTGCAAAAATGACATATAAATCGAAACATTTCACAGCACCGAAAAAAGGACCATTTGCTCTCTAGCTCCCGGCTGACAAGAGAGTTTTTTATACATACATTGGTAAATAAACATACAACACTAAAACCTTAATATACGCTCTTATTACAATACCCCATATGGGTAAAGTGTAAGATAAGGAGAAAGTAAGGTCAAAGAATAAACAGGGTTGCTAAGCGGATATATAAAAGAGAGGAGACGTCTACTGCAGTATATGAAATAAGGAATTGAAAATATTTTGAAAAGACAAGAGAATAAGAAAAATGGAATAGCTTAGAATAATGAACAGGCTATACAGGAAAAATGGAGGAACTGCGATCCTGGAAGCAGGATAAGAGAGGCTAATATGAGAGAATGAACATGGTACAGCAAACAAATCAATAAAAGATGATGTAAGAGAGGAAGGAGGCTTTTGTGAGGAATGAAAGGCAAGACAGGAAGCATTTCTGAAGAGACAACTAGTTTCTGGAGGCTACGCCAAGGGACTCACGCGCGTGCACACACACACACACAGACACACACACGCACACACACACACACACACACACACACACACACACACACACACACACACACACGAACACACGAACACACGAACACACAGAAATAATAATTTTTTTTGGCTTGTTCAAGCGTGCCCTGCCACTCGAGTTTTTCCAAATGTCATCATTCGTATAATGGCAGTTTTCAAACCACCCGTGTTTGCCAGCCGTGATTATTGCTCCACACTTTCAACACGGAGGTTCTTTTAATATCCTTCCCCTGCCGAACCGGAGAGCGACCCTCCCCTCGGCCACATCAGATCGTCCACTTTTAACCAGAAAAAATCTCAAAGTTTCGCAACCGTGTTGACAGTGATGTAGATAATGATGATGTGTGTCTTAGTACTCGGTAAGAAAAAAAAAAAGTGCTCCATATCTTTATTTTCTCCTTCTTCCTTTTCGGGGACGGTCTTTTCTTTTTGAGGGAAGCTGGGCCGGATATTATATACGAGAAGTACACTATAGTAGAATCCTGATAGAAGAAAGTTAATTATTTAAGTTTGACCAAATATTTGCCTTCTATCAAATTTCTATATATCTTTCAATTTTTCGTTACTTTAGGTTAACATAAAATATTAGAAAAAAAACTCTTATTAGTCTTAAGATTGTAAGGTGAGATAAAACAAATATAAATATATTATGTAGCAAAGAATTCACATTAAAATGAGCAAATTTGCATAAGTTGATGCCTTGGGTGTACAGTCAATAAATCAATTATTCAGTCAACCAATCAATTATTCAATCAGTCAGTCAATTAGTCAATGACGTTAAACCCCGTGACAGTATATTACCACTCTCCTTTCTCTGTTAGCCCTGTCTCCCATATAGACTCCAGGCCCATCCCTGCCTTTTCCTGACAAATACGTTTTACCTGGGGCAGTGATGACCTCCAATGTGGGTGTGGGTGTGGAGGGGCTCATAGGCTTTGTTTATTTTGGGTCATCTCTCTCTCTCTCTCTCTCGGAGATGACGCTATGAACAGGGTCCGAACTTGGACCTTGAGTCGTATGGCCGTAGTACCTGAGGTGGCGTTCGGTGACGAGGAAGGTTACTTGTCTCATGGCGTCAATCAAGGATCCTGAACAGAGATTCTGTGCCAAAGACGTCCGGACGGACAGGTTTGTGTCAAAGTCCTCTCGAAGGTCCAAGCCTCGTCACGTCCAGGACACGGACGACAGGAGCCTTCAAAACACGACCATTTGTCTTCTTCCACAAGTGTCTGTGCCATTACAGACTGATTGAGACTATCCATAGCTCCAGGGGTCATTCCCAATCCAGCTGTCTAGTCGGCTCCAGGTCCGAACCCCCGGATGTGGACCTCAAACTGCGCTTCGACTTAAATCTGATATTCCCCGGAAGAAGATGGGGAGACTTCACCAGGAGGCGCTGAGTAGCTGTGGTCAAAGCCCTATTTTTACGCTCTGGGGAGAGGTGGGGTGCAGGTGATCAACGGTCACTGTTAGTAATTGGAGAGAAGTTCGGGATTCGAATCCAGAACTAAGTGAATGCGAGGCCAGCACGATTCCGCGCATAGTGCTAGCTCGAAATAAAGTCAGGTCAAGTATTTTTTTTTTTTACGAGTCGACTCAGGTCACTGGATTACACTAAGGAAGGACTGGGATAGCGAAGAGAGCATTGAGTTTTTGGACAAGAATTTCCTAAGAAGCGAAGGATGTAATATAGTTATCAAAACTATATACATACTCAATAGATATGTCGTGCTAATATTAAAGTAATTTCACCTACACTGTGTCAGGTTCACACCAAATACTAGAAAGACATCAAGGGAATATTAAGCAGATATTGAAAGCGCTGAGGCCACGTTTATCAATAACAAAAGCATTGACAATGTTATTATTGTCAATGTGTCAACCTTGTGAAGGCCACGTGTAAAGTCTCCTCGACACAATGACACCCTTTGTAAACCTTAGTCTGTGGAATGAGACTGTTAATGAACGACTGCAGAGGAACGCAAGTGGAAGGTAATATATCACAGGAACTGATTGCAGGGACACATTTAACCAGGATATGATGAGCAAATATTACTTCAATACACGACCCCTCGGGGCGTCGCCTATTATCAGAGTTCAACAGAACAAAGGAAGTATTTCGACTGCGTTTTATTTGACAACTTTTTTCACTATCATTTGGTTTGATTTGACTGTTCTTTTTATTTTAGCCAGGATTTTTTTTTTGTTTTAGAACCGAATAAAATCAAGATTCGAAGAAAAATATGATTTTTTTTTTCCATCTTTGTATTCACATTAAATTAACCATCTATTTTTCTCTGGTCTCTAGATAATGCCTTCTACTTTCAAAAGCTTCCCTCGTACGGCTGCACACAAAGGCAAAACGTTTAATTACGACTCGACCACATTACTGTTTTTTCTTAATGTTATTCAACTCAGGGATCCTTAAAAGGCAAGAACAATGGGCCATGATCCAGTGGAAATAATTAAACGACATGACGTCACTTCCCTGACACGGGATCTCTGTCGCAACGACGCTCGGGGTGACGTTTTCTCTGCGTGCACATGAAGCCCTGAGAGCGTCATCTGAAACACTAATGTTCATGCGTTGGTGTTTATTTATCTACCTAAAGTGCGAGGCATTCACATTCAGATAAGACTACGTGCCTACATAGAACTACATGGCTACGTACTTCATCGAAACAACATAGGTTTGATGGCATTTTTAGTTTAGAGATGTGCTGTATTCACACAGGTACACAGACGAACTCTCTTTCGTAGATAACATTGGTCTATATACTTATTTTAATGGTAATATTAGAATTAGTCATAATAATTTTGAGAACGGAAAAGGCTTAATTTGGATAGAACAAAGTAGGCCGCTTCCTATACCAAAATAAAATCTGCTCAAATTTCTTTAGCTTCTTTCTGAGTTGTCAATTCCTTTAAATACCAGGCTCAGCTGAATAAAATAACCTTACGGCATCTAGAATAAATTATCAAAATTACAAAACGGAAGACAAATATATATGCACGCACATATATACATGGTGTGTGTGTGTGTGTGTTCATGTGTGTGTGTGTGTGTGTTCATGTGTGTGTGTGTGTGTGTGTGTTCATGTGTGTGTGTGCGCGTGTGTGTGTGCGCGCGCGCAGACTGTTCAATCACCGTCATTGTATTACATAACACTGTCAGCATAAAAAAGCATTATGCTGTTTATCATTTTAGGCAGGAAAGGATTCACACAGCGATTCATGAACCTAACAACAAATATATAATGAAAGCAATTTTGAAATATGAATTATTCCTCTGACTCTGAATGAAATATTGTCAATCTAAACAATAGTCATATACTCTGTTATTAGAGTATTTTTTTACAGAAATAGGTATTATTTCTGAGTCACTTTTTCAGTTTTCAATTTATACAACTCGTTCCCTCGGGTAAGATTTTATTTCTAAGTTACAGAATTGTTCCATAGGTAATGGTAACCAATCCATATTATCAAGACATTTATATTGTATACTTGCCACCATTGACCCTTTTTTTTTCCTGGTTATTACAGGCTCATCAATTACTATCAATTGGTAGTAAACGCCGGGTGTCGCTTCACTTCACTCACACACCGATGCCGTTCCCCCCCCCCGTTTCTCTGAGCAAGAACCCCCCCCACCTTCCCTCCAGCGATCACCCTCCCCATTCCAGACAGAAACGGTCGATTTTCTGCTGCCATGAGTTCTGTGGGCGTCTGCCCCCCTTTGTCTCTTCCACTCAAGAATGTCATTCGAAGGACTGGTATAACCCATGACGTAATGGGCTCATTCAACCAGGCTCTATGGCCTTGCCGATATTTATGCAGAAGTATTCGGATCTTCAAGTCGATTGTGATTCCTGTGTCGCTGTACGGATGTGAGACATGGACACACAGTGCCAACTCGAAGAGACATCTCGATGCTTTTGGTACCAAGTAGCATCGGAGAATGATGGAGTATGTCTGGGATGATTTATTTGTCTTTTTCATCAAACCATCGACTACGCCGTGAGATTCAGTTGAGACCTCTTATCAGCATAGTTGTTTTTTTTATCAACTGCAGCTATATGGACACGTGGCACACTTCCTCCAACGTTATTTAAAAGAATTGTTAAATCCAATTAATACTTTACCTCGACACGATTACATTTTTATCATCTCAACAAAGTATGGGGTATTGATTGCATAAGTCGTGTGTGGACAGTGCATCAGGAATCATAATGACATTCCCACATACCAGATCAATCTGAAACTAGTTTCCACCCAGAAAAAAAATGCTCACAACTTTCAAATTCTATGACCCCTCCTCTCTGTCGTTTTCCCTAAATCTCTCCATTTCTTCGGCGCAGTAGTGTCTCCGAGGGTAGAAGCGCTGGTTATTGGCAATGAAATACAAGTCTTTATCGTCTCAGATGAACTTCAGCTATTACAATATAAGGAGTTGATAATGTATTAGATAGAATATGATTATTAGATGTCTGAATGACAGATTCTTCACTTATCATATATAGATTGTTTTGACATTTCATAAGAATACAAATAAACATTAAGTTAATCTGTTCTTTGCATATTTTAAATATTCGTCATTGTTAAGTCGCACACACTTTAGTATATGTATTTAGCATTTATGAGGCGTATTTTCATGCATTCAAGCACTTAATTTTTCTTTTCACACATACAAACAAATGTTTACAACTAATGAATTCAACGTAAATTGACATAATGCGTTCCAATTATCCTTATACTGTGCTAAAGAAAGCATGATATATAACGCCATAAAATGGTTTTGTCGTAACACGCTTGTATTATTCCCTTCACCATTAATCACTTCTGATACGACATGACGTCAAGTCGTTATACATTAATTACAATGCAAGGGAACTCATGTTTACCATCTTGGTATCACCTCCTGCAGTCACGAGCAAATTTTTGCATATTAAGTATTAATTAGACCACGGGAACAGACGTGAGGGAATTTTTCATCAACTTTTTTCTTAACTATCAGCATTATTACACGGCATAAGGATACAAGGCCTGATTTTTCCTGTAAACTGAATGAAATGGATAAAATAGATAAAAGAAAAATGTGATAATGAAATCCTTCTAGCGAGGGTTTTAGAAATACACAAGAATAGACATAAGAATCAAATATCCATAGTTCTGTAAGTTTCTTTTAATCATTTTCAATATCAATTACTAGCACAACATACTAGGACAAAAGATCGATGTATTTCTGTAGATATATGCTGCGATGTGTGTGTGTGTGTGTGTGTGTGTGTGTGTGTGTGTGTGTGTGTGTAAGTGTAAAACCACACCATTGCCTATAGATCGGACACTCTTATCCATCTCTACTACTGTTATCCACGAGGTTTGGCAGCTGCCGATCATGAGTTCAGCAAGTGATTGAAGACTGTTGTGACTCGGACATAAGAACATAAGAGTGGAGGAGACTCCAAGAGACCATAAGGCCTACACTAGGCAGTCCCATGTCCCTTACCACCTGTCATCTCTTAAAGTTATCTCATCTTCTCTTAAAACAACCAATTGTTTCAGCGCTCACTGCTACGTTGTTACCAAGTCACACAAACACACAGACCTTTCAAGAACCTTACAAAGTAGAACATCATAGACATACAATATCGATCAAAATTTGCAATCTGTTTTGCATTAAGTTTTTCTTCTCCTTGTAATCATCTCTCTCGAACAAGTTTGGATAAGCTTGATGAAGACTAGATCAGGCGAGCTGGTGGTGTACAAACTAAGTTAGGGAGCAAGTTACGAGTTAGCCAAGTTCCCCCTCCGCCAGGGCAGGAGAAAGGAACGAATCTTGTAGTCGGATGCGATGAGGCTACTTTCCCCCGCTCGCTGCGCAAAAGAGAAAAAAAAAGGAAATAACTTAGACGCGACGCTGCTGCTGCTGCTGCAAGTGAGACATTTATCTGATGGCGGGATCCGGATGAAAACGTCATAGAGGTGGATTATGCGTCAATATTTACAGAAAGAGGAAACAATGTAGAAAGGCAAAGGAGGAGAAATGTTTTAGAAACCGGGACAAAAGGAGCCAAATTAGAATGGGGAATAGTCGGGAAAGGTATAGAGAAGTGGAAGATGGAGGAGGAAAGGAGGAAGAAAAGTTGGAAGGGAAGGACAAATATAGAAGGCTTTGAGAGCAGAGGAGGGAGTCCGCGTAGGGGACGTCGAGCCCCACAAAGAGGCGGGAAAACTGAAAAGAAATTGAAAGGGAACTGTGCAGCACAAGAAAGTGAAGACGAAGAAGAAGAGAAAGACGAAGACGAAAACCAAAAGCAAGACGCAGACGAAGAAAAGACAGAAAAGAGAGAAAAGCAAAGAAAGGGAAGAATATAGGACGAAGTAATGTATGAGCGATGAGGAAGAATACGAGGCAGAATGAGAAAGAACAAGTTGATTGGAGAGTACCAAGGGCTGAATATAAGGAGAGATTGAAGGACTAGAGAAGGACTGAAAGAAGTTAAAAAAACAAAACAAAAAAACAGAAGTGATAGATGCGGAGAAGGGAACAGTTAATGAAGGTTTTAGTTAAAAACGTACTTTATTGGGTCTAGAATGAGAGGCAACGCTCTGGAGACTAAAGAAAATAAAGTGATGCTCAAGCAGTGGTCGTCAAGGAAGAAGAGTTTAATGAGTGTCTTTGAAATGCGTCCGGATGCTTGGAGGGCGTGAAAATGCTGCTCCTACCTCCCCCGCCGGCTGCAATGTTGCCTGGCGGGCGGGCGGGCGGTCGGAGCGCATCTCGCCTTCACAGTCCGGGGAAGCAAAACTGGGGAGCAGACGAATTCTCGACCCGCAATATTGTGTGTGATGTAATTAATTATTAGCGGCGGGATTCGGGGGAGAAACGGACGAATTTCCGCCACAGTACTGGGCGGCATTTAATTAATCATTAGCGAGATTCATGTAGAGTTCGCGAACAATACTTAGTTGGTGGGGTGCTGCAAGCAATTTCTATCTGGAGTCCCAGAGGAAAGAGAGTACTGTGGTACTCGTACTGCTGCAAGGGCAACTTTAGCAGATCGCGATGGCTGCATTGACATTGGCCGCACAGGGAAACAGTGAATAAAACAGAAAGCAAATAAAAGAGATAACCCGTCGCACAAAAACAACAAGCTAAACAAAAAATCTATTGATAGGCGCTGCTGTATGGTACTCAGTTTTCTCAAAAATATCTTAAAACTACGAACTGTGTTACAGTCACCTGCCCAAGCGGGAGGTTGATGCAATTTACGTAAAGCGGTGTGGGTGGAATGTTGTCTGTGCTGAAATAGAAAATAGAAAATGTAATGTATTACAGAACAAAGATACAACGAAGCAGTGGATTGTGGTGGAAACGAGTTTGAATGAAGTATGACTGAACAGTAGATAGGGAAAGAATAAAAGATAATAATAAACAAGTAAATGGATGAATAATCATATATATATATATATATATATATATATATATATATATATATGTGGTTAAACTTAATGGCAAGATTATTATTGCAGAGTTTTTTTATCTGCCTTTTCTCTTTCTCTGAGAGAAAATCTCCTGCCCATATATACAATGAATATATATATATATATATATATTTGAAACCCCCCTAATGCATACAAAAGAGAGAGAAAATATTTCATTCCTCTCTCCATTGATTTTATTCCCCTCAGGATTAGGGCATACTTCGGCGCGACCCCACGGTGGCAACGTTGCCCCCCCCCCCTGGGGGGTCTTTATGACTTGGCTTTGGAGGCGAAAGGGACTCGCACCCTTCCCTGAGCGGCAGGAGCTCCCCCACACCACCCTACCCTACCCCAGACCCCCACTGATCCTCCTGAATAGAGTCAATGTGGCTGCTCTGAGGAGTGATTAAGGAACGGGAGTTCAAGGCAGGCTCCGTGCCAAAGACGTTCCAATATCAACAGGAACAAAGATAGCAGTCGAGACCTGTTAGTCACATTATGCCAGCTACCACCAACTCATTCCATTTGTCTCCATGGCATCCCATTGCTGCCACAGAATTTAAACTCTGTTCTATGTTTCCTAGTAAGTAGTCATGTTTTAGTCCTACCATACCAGGCCTTTCTGATTTTTCGTATTTTTATTAAGGGCATTGTAATACATTATTCTTAAAATCTCATGAGATTCCCATTGTTCCTTTTCCCCACCCCCCTTTTATTTTTACATTCTTATCATGAGGAACAATGGAGCACAAAAGAGAAGGTATATTGACTTTACTTGTAAAATGGAGGACATTTGTTGCGAGGCTGTAGGAACCATTTTGCTTCATCTGCAACATATACGACACAAAAATTTTAAGTCATGAAAGGCCCATTATGTCATAAAAGCAAGATCGAAAGACAAGACACTGCTTCCATAGCTCCCTAGAAAACGTAGATTTTACTCGTCATGAGAGCCCAAAGCTTGTATATATATATATACTGTATAGGCCCGATCTATGGGTAATGCTATGACCATACACACACAACGTTGATGAGGTGTAATCTAATCTGGGCCTTCGGGATAGGCTTCTCGGTACCCCCTCTGTACTGCATAGAAAAGGTCGGTGACAGACACCGGAGGTGCCTACAGATCTCTAGCTGAGGTCCTGGGCGGGCCCTGGAACTGAGCGCCATCCTATCAGGCTGCCTCCTTAATGTGTAAGACAGAAAGACGAAGAGAGAGAGAGAGAGAGAGATAGATGGATGGATGAAGAGAGGGAGGGGGAAAGGGAGAGGGAGTGGGAGGAAGGCGGGATGGAAAGGTGGATATTTAGCCCGTAGCTTTATTGGTCTATTTATTTATTAACTATTTATTTATTCGTTTATTTGTTTATGTATCTATTTATCTACTTATTCGTTTAATTGTTCATCTACTTATCTACTTGTTTTACAATGTCCTTCGAATAAGCTTGTAGTCAAAATTGCAAATTAATATTGGCGAGACCCCACGACGCCACGCTCGTTGGTCTCCGCGGCCAATAACATCGACTGTTGAGTCATGCCTTGCGGGATCCCTCGAGTACAAATACCGCAACATTGACTAGAAGATTTTCTTAAAAAAAAAAAAAAGAGAGAAAAATACACATGTATAGATATGGAGGTCTTAATCCTACCTTATGAATGGGGAGGAAGATTTCTCATTAAAGTGCATTTTTGACTTGACTCTTCGAGATAGAACAGTACTAAAATAAAGGGGAGGTGGGATACCCTCCCCCCACACACCCATCCGTTGAGTCGCCTTATGGCGTACAAAGTGCTCACGGGGTATCAGTTACCTTGAGTCTGCTCGCAACCAATCACGGAACGACCGGCGGGATAAAAGACATCAGCTCAATAATATAGTTTATCTGATCCGGAGCAAACTTGCCCGGAGTGTGGAAGGATATGCGGCTCAAGAATTGGGCTCCACAGACACCTCCGCTAGCATCAGCGCCGATGACCTCAGCATCACCACCCAGCTTCACTCCAGCCACCTCACCTCACCGGAGCACTGTCGTTTTTTTTTTTTTTTTTTTCTAACTGTGGGCCTTTGTCTGTGGATGTATGCGTGGGGCGGGAGGGGAGTGGGGAGTACCTCTGCCTCTCATAGAGCAGTGACAACATGTATTGGTGCTCCATGCGTCACCTTGTCGAGAGTTTTCTACCAAGAATAGATTATTTTTCCCCCAATCTTTCAATTTTCTTTCACCTGTGACCTGACACTGTGACCTGTGACCTTAAACCCACCCGTATAGGCTGTCATTTTTTTTTATTCCGTCTGACGCTACAAGGCGGTTTCCTTCATCTCCGTGACATCCCTCCTTTAGTAAAGGTCCTACAGCCTATCTCGAGTGCCCCCTTTTATACCTGATGGTGTGTGTATATGTATATAATATATATATGTATATAATATATATATATATAATATATATATATTATATAATTTTTTTATGCTTGTCGCCAAAATATCCTCCTCATTTTCATTAGACGCTCTTGGTATCAGAATGGTTAATGAATAGGTGACATATATTCATTCGTTACAAGAAACTTTTGAAAATACATATACTAAGCTTTGCTTAATTATCTAGGGGGTCTGTGCGCTTAAAGCTACGCATGGCAGGTTGGTTTATGTCTTGTGTTTCGAAGGGCCGGATTTAGGAGGCCCGGGTTTGAGTCTATCAACTGCCAGTGTCTGACAGCTCCCCTGTCAGCTCAAGCACAGCTATGCGCCTCCTGATGAATGGTTCTTGCCTTCACCCTGAGAGGGGAATGAGGGGGTGAGGGGCTTTGCACCAAACCCCCCACAGCAAACAGTTATAAATTATAACGTTATGTAAACTTTGTATACATTTTCAATGTGAATTTTCTGTCTTGATGCATTGCTTCAGACCCCCCAAGGCAGTGAGCTTGAGGCCGGGATGACCCTTCGACCATGAGGAGATAAGAAGAAAAGGAGACAAAGGGTGCTGGGTGGGGGGGTGGGGAGTGGTTTGGGCGCGAGTGGCAGAGTGTCCTTGACTTGGCTACCTCCCTTATACGAGGGAGAAGAAGCCCTTGCTGCTATATAGATAGATGGATAGATAGATAGATAGATATTTTCATTCTCGCGCTTACAGTAGCTCGGGTGGAGAACAAGATAGAGCGCCAATGAGACTCTACATCGCAGTTTGTGACCAATAATAACCATTGCTTGCCATCGGGGGTTGGGGGAATCTCACACCGAAGTAGTCATAGATGTGTTAAATGATTTTTTTTAGAAAATGTAGCAGAAAGGAGGGGATAAATAAAGTTAAAAGTTATCAAATTCTTTATCTGAATAGAGATGAGTTATTATCTCCAGGTGTGAACCCAGAGGTGGGGGAAGGAGAGGGGAGGGGAGGGGAGGGGAGAGGGTTCGAATCCACAGAGACGTTTTTTTTGTTTTTTGTTTTTTTCCAGCTGCTCCCTCCGAAAACAAGTAACACCTGAAACATCAGAAATGTGTAAAAGAAGCACAAATAATGCAAGAATTGTTATATATTGTATTCAACAACAAGTAACGCTTTAGATATTGGAATGTCACTCGCATATCGTTGATACATTTGTGTAAAAGAAAGAAAGAATACAAGAACTGTCATTTACTATGCTCGAAGAAAAAGAAGCACGCACAAAAGTGTACACAAAGAAATTCACGTATGAAAATCGAAAAATATATATTATATACGAAAGTATAAACATACACACACACACACACACAAATACAAATATAAAAGAGAAAGAAACTTTCATATTCGGCGCTCACTACATCTTATGCATTCGCTTTGTTATATGTTCTAATACGAGAAACGCAACATCCTTTAGTTTTGAGTAATTAACATACGTTACAAAATGTAATGGGATCAACATGCCACAAAGGCCTTTGCGCACAACTCCCCCTCCCAGGGTTACACGTGACATTTCAAAAGTCATCAGGTTTCATTTTTCCAGTGCTGCCTGCTTTTGTCTTTCATTTTAAGTGCCCTGGATGAAAGTAATTAGTAGATGACACTACGTGCATGTGTCGCCTTTACAGTACAGGTTGTTCTAAATACGTACACACACACACACACACACACACACACACACACACACACACACACACACACACACACACACACACACACACACACACACACACACACACATACATACACACACACATGCATACACACACATATGCATACACACGTATGCATACACACACATATGCATACACACACATATGCATACACACAATTATGCACACGCGCGCACACACACACACACACACACACACACACACACACACACACACACACAGACACGCGCGCGCGCGCGCGCACACACACACTGCATTGCCCTTAACCCGAGTCGTGTGGCTGGAAGCAGGGATGATCCTTCGCCCACAAGGTGGTGCATGCGTCGAAAGTGGTGTGCTGAATGAATTCTAATTGTTAGTGAAGTTGATGTTATGTCTATATTTACTCGGGGAAGGTTATATGTACATATATATATATATATATATGTGTGTGTGTGTGTGGAGAAAACTATCTTTTTTGCGAAATTTAACTTTTTTCTAGTATTCTCGATATTTTTGGTGATGGATTTTCCTTCAGGCGAATGAGCATAAGCTAAATTTGCATATTTTTTCCTTTCTTCAACGTTTCGTCTTTAATAAGATGTCTTCAGGAATGTCTTTAATGACATAAGACAATTACAAATGATGTGATGAAAACAATATAACAGGAATGAATATAAATGATGATTGGTACTTGCTTCTAAAACGTCGCCTGCAATGGGGCGTCTGATATCTGTCTGGAAGAGTAGGGTCGAGTGGGGTGGGGTGGGGTGGGGCGGGGCTGGTGCCTACAAGAGACATGGCACTTTCCAGTTTTCCCCATTGTAGGCTACATTTTATAAATAAATAAAAACCATTAGTTATATCCATTCCTGTTCATTTTCACCAGTCTAACCATATCCTTATAATTAGAACTTAGATGTGTTTCCCCGTTTTTTTTTTTTCTGAATAAAATCCCTCTGTTTATTCCGATCTCATTTTCTAACCTATTCTTCATCCATTTGGGAGTATCGGTATTCGTCCTTATCGGTTTGAGGGGAATAAATGTACGCTGGGGCACACGAAATACTAACAGTTAGGTTACTATACATTTCATTCAGACCACTAACCCCGCTATTGACCTCAGGGATTAGGTGGTATGTGACCTCACCTGAGGACCTCCTACATCCCTCCGTGACCTGACCTTGGTCTAGACCCTTGACCCCGCTAACGACCTCCGGGTTGACGGCGTACCTGATCGATCTCGCAATTCTTTCCATCTGGACAGCTGACCCCGTTGTTGTCCTCCGGGCTGGTCTTGTATGTGATCAGTTGTCCTAAATCTTTCCTCAGCTTTTCAAAATTGGCTCTCCTGAGGTCAGGTACTATTCAGTTCTTCCCATTTAATATTTGGTCTTATTTCTAGGCGATTGCTAGTCTCTAGGCTATCAACCCGATTGTACGTTTTTTTTTTTTTTTTTTGTTAGGTCCTCAATATCAGTTAGTAAATCCAGAATATTCTCTTCCCTCGTAGGATCGGTAATCATTTGTTTTAGGAAATTATCTACTAAATGTTCCAAGTCCATGTTTCTAAAGTTAAAATCTCCCATGATCACAACATTTTTGTAGCGATACGCCCTGTCACTTTCCTGAAACCGTTCAGTCTGTTCCAGGCAAAAGTTAGGAGGTTTATTTTGGATCCCGGTGATAAAATTCTCCTCCCTGCCTATAATCTCCACCCAAATAGATTCCGTGCTTTAGTCTCCCTTAATTGTTTTGTTGATATAATGCAATTAGCTGTGTTTTTGAGGAAAAGTGATACTCCTCTCCCCCCCCTTCCTGCCTACCCTATACTTTAGAAATAGTATATAACCTGCTATCTTGATTTCTGGAAGGCAATGTCTATCTGCTAGATTGAACCAGGATTCAATAGTAGCTATAATAACAAATCTCTACATATGCCTTACCTCTCAACAAATAGATTTTATTCATTACGCTTCTGCCGTGCGTGTGTGTGTGTGTATGTTTGTGTGTGTGTGTGTGTGTGTGTGTATGTTTGTGTGTGTGTGTGTGTGTGTGTGTGTGTGTGTGTGTGTGTGTGTGTGCGTGTGTGTGTGTGTGCATATGTTCTTGTACTGTACCTATTGTATCTATCTGAAGAGGAGCGCAGAGAGTGATCGAAATATACAGAATCTTGTGTTTCTTATCTTATTTTTCAGTACTGGGTTATAAGTTCAATGTTATCAAAGTGCTACGACATTATTTTTCCCTGATATATGTAATATGTGTCATATGTTTCCGGGTCGACAGCTATTACCCTCTTTGATTAGAGTTCAAACCTCACATAAACCAATCTATAGGCAATGCTGTGACCGTACTCTCACACATGCATGATGTACAGGATTATGCATGTAAATGTATGTGCATGTGTATGTACATATGTATCAGGCCACATATACACAGACCCAAGACTTTGGGCAGGTAGGGAGAGCCGTTGAATTTGATTCAGGAAAAAGAAAGTAGTGCCGGAGAGAAAAGCGTATCCAAAGGTGCTCCTATTGAAAGAGGAATTGGGAAGATGGCCGTCCCGTGATATTCGCAGCGGATCGAGGACCTCTGCAATGGACTCTCAAACTCAAAGGTGGTGAAGCAAAGCAGTGGCCCGTGATCAAAAGGAGCCTTGAAGACCGACCGGCCGGCCAGGGGTGAGCGAGGAGGAGGAGGAGGAGGAGGAGGCTACCAATCCCAATGGAAACGGTGAGGATGACGTGACGAAAGGATATACGCGGATTGAGAGGTTGGAATCGGGGCTACGAGGTTGAGGGTTAGGAGACTGAGGGTTGGGAGGTTGAGGGTTAGGAGGTGGGTTGGAGGTTGAGGGTTAGAGGTTGGAGTTAGAAGTTGAGGATTGGTAATTGAAGGTTATGGCTTGGAGATTAAGGATTGTGGGTTCAGGGTTTAGGGCTGGAGTTTTGAGTTTAAGGGGCAAAGGGTAAGAAGTAGGTTATGGCTCAAAGTTATTGGCTGAAGGATCTCCTGTCGGTATGCTCTTCCTTTGCAATCCCGTATGAGGAGGTTAGGCGGACACTCTCTCACTGCAACCCGTATCGAAGGAAGGGTTCTGAAAGAATTCAGAGAAAAAAAGATCAAGAATCAGATGGAAACGAACAAAGGATAAGAAGACCAAAGAACGAAAAGATAGGGGGAAAAAGGGAATAAAAGAAGAAGAAGAATAAAGGGACGCAAAGGGCCCGGGAAGGAAAAAGAAAGAAAAGACAACATATGAATGCAAGGAAGAAGAAAGTAGAGAAAAAATGTCGGAAGGCAGAAGACGCCGCAGTGGTAATGAATGGATGACGGTGAACTCTCCAAACAAGACGTGACGAGCTGGAAGCTCCAGGATGTATATACACTCCGTGAAGAAATTTTTCATCACGGTAGATCGGAAGGCAAGATAAAGAACGAGACTAATTAATTAGGTGACCTGGGAATGGAGATGAGGGCTAGGGAGAGGGGCAGAAAAGGAGAAACGGAGGAGGAGGTGAAGGAGGAGGAGGAGAAGAGGAGAAGGGGGAGGAAGACAGGATGAGGAGGCAGAAAAGGAAGTAAAAATCCACAGGGGCGTGGAAGAGGAAGAGGAGTAGGAGGGAAAAAGACGAGATTAAAGAGGGAAGCGGGGGGGGGAGGAGAGAAAGGGAGGAAGAATTTGAAAGGGAGAGCACAAAGAGGAGGAAGGAAGATGGGGCTTACAAGTGGCAACGGAGGTGACTGTGAGGGTGAACAAAGAGAAAAATAAAATGTTTCAAACTATGAGAAGCCCTCAGGAAGGGCTCGTAGGAATGGGAGGAACTGGCCGTGTTTCCGAAAGGGGGAAAGGTGACCCTAATAAATCAAAAGAAAAATAACCAAAAAAAAGACAGAATTCCATAACGTCGGGGAGTGGTACAACCGTAGACCCAAATGATGAGGATCACAGTCTCCAAATCCTCATTAGGGCGATGTTTCACGGGATCAATCAGCGTCACACATAGTGTGATTGAATAAGGATGAACCTCAATTTAATCGCAGCAGGGAGGGAAAACGAGAAAAACGGACGAACGAGACTCGAAGACAAGAAAGGAGAACACCAAGCGTTCGGCAGCTATGAAGAAGAATTCAAACGATTCACGGGTGAAATTTCTGTCACCCACGGGTCTAGTTTTAGGGGATGGGTCGGGGGGGGGGGATTTGGTCGTCTCGGTAAGTGCTGTGCAATTCAGGAGAGAACTGGTCTATTTCGTTTGAGTTGCTTTCCACCTCATCAATTGCCCCCTAATGGCGCGATTCCCTTTCCCTCCCAAGATTTATGTCGTATTCACTTGCTTTACCTCCACGATGCCCTGACCTTATCTCCTGTCTCAGCCGGACCATCTATTCTGACCCCCTCGACTTCCTTCAAGGGGTTTCCACAAAAGCAGATGCACCCCTCCCCCCCTCGAACCCTTGCGACATTTTTTATAACTAGAGCGGAATTGTTAGCAACATGGGCCGAGACGGGGGGCGAGGGGGGGGGGCTTCCAACAAGAAGAGGCCCAGCAGCAAAGTCGTCGGCTGACAGACACCGTCTCTTCCCTCCTTGTGTCTCTTCTTTGCGGCACTTTTAGTTTATTTCATTTATTCGTTGATTTAACTTCTTCACTTCCTTCGCCCCACCTCGACCTTTGCTGATTATTATTCATAAGGGGAAGATATGTCTGTTCCAGGAATGTACCGTCAGTAATCACTCAGGGAAGGCAGTTGGTGATTTTATGGAGTAAAATGTCATCAAAATATTTGCCAGTATAATAAAAGGATATGAATATTAAGAAAGTTAATCTAATAACTATAATAGTCTTTTTGTACAGAAAATTAATTCTTCTCCCAGGGTAGGTGCTGCCTACCTTGCCTATCTATACCGACACGTCCTTGGTCTGTTCACATGTCATAATCCACCCACGGGCTCCATACTGACGATTAAAACTCTTCTCTACCTTTCTATCATTCCATTTCCTTCTGTCTTGCAGGTCCCTAAGCCTTCGTTGATTTTTATTTTTATTTTTTATTTATCTTTTTTAACTAACTACGGCATCCCTGAATACTATGCCCTTTCAGTGGCGCATCACGCTTACTGTGGTTGAAAAGAACATAAGAATGGAAGATACTACACTAGGCAGTTCCACCTGTCATCCATATCCATAAAGTTATTTCTTAAAAAAAAAAAAAAAAATAGTTTCAGCGATCACTACATGGTTACTATTATGTCCATTTGTTAACCAAGTTCTGCCTATTTCCCTCTCAAATCTAAATTTGTCCAATTTAAACCCATTACTACGAGTCATATCCAGTTGCCATAACATAATGGCCTTACCCGCATCACCCTTGTTAGACCCCTTGACCCATTTGAATACCTCTATTAGATCACCCCGCACTCTACGTCTTTCCAGATAGCGTAAGTTAAGGTGCTTAAGCCTGTCTTCGTAAGATATATTTCCGAGCCCATGTATCATTCTGGCCATTCTCCTCTGTACCACATAGTGAAGGATGGGTCTAACCAACGCCAGATAGAATTTAATGATTACCTCAGCACTTTTGTTTGTGACTGTCCCAGCAGTAAATTCTAATGCCCTCTTAGCCCAACTCCTGGCACTAATACAAAAGAGGTACATCTTGCTCACTGTGGTTGGCTAGGTTCTAAAAGGTCTCTTTTCTTTCAGTACAACATCAAGAAGAAGGAGGAGGTCGTGGCGGAGGAGCCCATGCTTCCGGACAACCCGCTCATGAGGAAGAAGAAGACTCCAGAGGAACTTGCCGCAGAAGCCGAAGCAGAAGATCAAGATGAATTTACGAGTAAGTAGGCGGGGTCGGCCGCACGAGTTGATGTAAAGCGATAAGGTTTCCGCAGACCGTAGTCAACAAACTCGTGGTTTCGGTCCCTTTATCTCCCACCCAGTGGAATGTTCCTCAGTATGAACAGATTAAAGAAAGATTGACTCAAAGACCAACACTGCTCCATCTTGTGCCTTCCTTGTCTGCATTATCATAACGATTACCACGCGGGGGTTTCTTGACTACTACTGGCATGTACCTTTCACTTTACTCGTTAGAATTATTTTGTCGTTGAACAAATCGCAAAGTTTAATGAGATTGTTACAACTTGGTCCCCTGTACCGTGAATGACGCCTCACTCAGGGCGAAGGTGGGAGTGGGGGGTGGTGGGACCCTCAGGGAAGACACGAAATCTGTGGATTTATTCTCTTCTAACACACAATGTTGGTGTAAGGGTAGTAAGTGCATGTAGTAAGGTGTTACATTGTGTGTGTGTGTGTGTGTGTGTGTATCTGTCTGTCTGTCTGTGTCTGTGTGCGCGCGCGTGCATTTGCTGTTTGAATAGGGCATCAGGCCAGCCTTGCATGGTTCAAACGTACGTAGTGCTTACATATGAAACCTTATTACCTTGTTTTCCCACTTTCCTCGGTATTTGAACTGAGAACCGCTTCGCATAAAGCGGGAGCCTCGCTAAAGAGGCGGCCGGCGGCGGCGGCGGTGGTTCTTCCTAGAGCGTTGGGCTAATGATCAGCGATGATAGCCTTCTTTGTCGGGAAAATGTATAGACAAATTCCCCCACCAATGGGTGCTATTTCGGATTCATTGCTCATTCGTTTCCTTTCTTTCCTCCACGTATTACCTCACTCCAGGGATCATTAGAACGCCTTTATCGGAAAAAGAAGAAATTATTCTTGTTCTTCTTTTACCGTGAATCTGACCTTATCTATCCTTCCTGGCAGTCTCTCTGGGGTCAACCTGGCACGGCGACTGTTATTGGAATTGTTCCAATGGTTTTAATCCACTTTTTTTTCCTCTTGGGTCTATTGACCACTTCGTCAGATATAATATAAATAATGTATCTGTCTCATTATGCGGCGCAGTGATAAATAATTGAATAAACATTTGTCGACCGTTCAAAAAATTCTCGAAATAATGTTCACCCCGATAGCATTCAACAACCATTTTTGCATAACACCAAGCTAAGCTTTGTCACATAGATTTCTGTGCATAATTCAAACAATGGCAGAGCAAAATGTTTTAGTAATAGTTGGGGAAAAACACGAATTTGTCAGTCACTCGTGAACTCTTCTGTATCACTTAGATATTTTATTCTGTTCTGATTTTGAGAGAAGTCTGGGTTTTTAATGACAATTTGATTTAGATTAACTCACGAGAGTCTAAGAGACACTTTATTTATTTATTTAGGCATTTATTTATTCAATTCTTTATCTATTTTTGTAATTACTTGGGTATCTATCTATTTATTTGTTTATTCACTTATTTATTTACCTATTTCTACTAACGTCAGACAATTTCATTCAGGTTAGAGAAATCTTTGAGCCTTTACCGACGCGAACAGGAATTATTGCCCATCGTGTATTCGGCCTTGATAGGCTGCAGAAGCAGCAGTACCCAAGAATTTCGGTTTTCGGCGAAAAGAAAAGAAAAATTATATGGAATGTACAGGTTGATTAAAAGGCGTCCAGAAATTAGGATCTTCAAACCTAGCAAAGGCACTAATACATGTGCTTCGTTCCCTGTTATTACCTCTGTACATTCTCCAGTGATTTGTTCATATTGCGTTCATGCAACCACACAGGCACACACGCACAAACGCTCATAAACTTAACAAGCTTGTAATTCTACAAACAATTACAGTTTTTATGAGGACGACCTCATTCGTACACACGTACACATGTTAATGCTCGTACACACGCACGCGAAAGCAAACACATGCTAAACAAACATACACACATACAAATACGAAAATACACTTACACTCATACAAACACGCACGCGCACACTCACACACACACACACACACACACACACACACACACACACACACACACACACACACACACACACACACACACACACACACAAAATGTTAGTCATATTGTGAGGAACCCTATTTCGATAAATAAAGCACAGTTCCCGTCATTCGTGGTGGTGGTGATGATGGTGATGGTGATGATTGTGATGATGGTAATAGTGATGGTCATGGTGATGATGATTATGATGATGATTATGAAGATGATGATTATGTAATTGTGGTGATGGTGGCGATGATGATGATGATCATGGTGGTAATTGTGGTGATGGTGATGATGATGGTGGTAATTGTTATTATGGTAATTGTGGTGATGGTGATTACGGTAATGATGATGATGGTAATGGTGATGGTAGTGATAGTGATGGTGATGGTGATAATGGTGATGATGATGATGGTCATGGGGATGGTGGTGATGGGGAAGATGATAATGGTGGTGGTGGTAGTGATACTGATGGTGGTGATGATAAGGATAGTGATGGTGGTGGTGATAATGATAGTGATGGTGGTGATGATGGTGATATGTGATAGTTATGGTGGTGATGATGATGATAGTGGTGATAATGATAGTGATGGTGGTGATTGCGGTGGTGATATGTGATAGTGATGGTGATGATAGTGGTGGTGGTATTGATGTTGATAGTGATGGTGGTGATGATGATAGTGGTAATGATAGTGATGGTGGTGATTGTGATGGTGATATGTGATAGTGATGGTGATGATAGTGGTGGTATTGATGGTGATGGTGATATTGATAGTGATGATGGTGGTGATAATGATAGTGATGATGGTGATGGCGATGATGATAGTGATGGTGATAGTGGTGATTATGGTGGTGATGGTGATGATGATAGTGATGGTGATGATGATGGTGATTGCATCCGACCTAGATATGGATCAAAAGGTCTCCTGTCGGCATGCTCCGCCTTTGTAATCCTTTGTAATCCTTTGTGATAGTGGTGATAGTGATGATGGTGGTAGTAGCAGTGGTAGCGGCGGTGATGCATGCGGTGGTGAGAGGTATAGTAATGGTGTTGGATGTTCGCAGGTGATGTGTTTTTTTTTACCCATCATTGCGGTTGATGACCTAGCCTTGCCTTGCCTTGCCTTGCCTTGCCTTGTAGTTTCCCGCGCGTGCGGGTCGTCGACCTTGGCCCTGATTGACCCTTGCGTGTCCCCATCTCACTCACTCACTGCCTCTGAATCGATCAATTATCTCTCAATAATTGGCTCATTTGATTAACTTTCATCATTCGTTTGTTTATTTTGTTATACATATGACTTTGTGTGTGTATACATTAACATGTACATAAATTAATAAATCAATAGTTTAATGAATAAATGAATAAATAGATGCATAAATAAGTAAATAGATAAGTTGGAAAACGAATA
>NC_134796.1:50515039-50520039 GCF_046742065.1 Oratosquilla oratoria
TATCTGCTTAAAACAAAATCACGTACAACCAAACCCCTTCACCCTATCGCTCTCTCTCTCTCTCTCTCTCTCTCTCTCTCTCTCTCTCTCTCTCTCTCTCTCTCTCTCTCTCTCTCTCTCTCTCTCTCTCTCTCACTCACTCACTCACTCACTCACTCACTCACTCACTCACTCACTCACTCACTCACTCACTCACTCACTCAATCACTCAATCACTCAAAATATTCCTCTTAAGTTTTCTCCATCCACTTCTACCTTCTACATCCTCGTAACGAGTCTTTATCCGTTCATTCTGCTCTAGATTATCCAAAAAGAGATTGAAGAGCAGAAATATACGGTTTGTTTTCGCCCACTTTCACGGTCTCCTCACCCTGACCATCGTCTGCCTCACTTCCACGTGTCTCACTCTAACTATTCTAACATTTGTGACGTTGCGGACACATTTCGCCGAAGAAAAAGCCAGTCTCATCATCTCCCTCTCCCTCATATTCTAACTCTGATCCAACAGCACCACATAACCATCCCTTCATACAACCAGAGGTAAGAAAACGAAGCCTTCCCCTATTTTCTCCCTTAATCACACATCGTCTCGTCACAAAACGGATTTGTCGTGGTGATTGGCAAAGCACCTGGGGGGCATCAAGCGTCGCCCTCGCGTCACACTCTGTTGGGCTGATGGGAATTTACACCACCTCCATCAGATCCTCCCTTCGACTCCTTGGCATTGGGCCAAGTTCCCTCGGGCGAGGGCACAAGTTGTTCCGCGGCCACTGCTAGCCCTTGGCGCTTCGTCGTCCTTCACAGTGGAAGATGACCTCCTCCTCCTCCTACAATTTGGATATCAACTTTTCTTTACCGCGTGGAACAGAACGACATAACATTTATAGCCTTAACTACCGCAACCGTCAACCTCGTAATGGCCCAAAAGGAAAAAAAGTAAATGTAATTTCCCTTAATTCGTCTGCCGCTTATTCGTTAAATGGGTTTGCGAGTGTACGTGTGCATTTATATGCATATATATACATATATATATATATATATGTATATATATGTATATATATATATATATATATATATAATATGCACGCTTTAGCATTCAGTGACAAGCTAAAACCACATCAGACTTCTTTGCCAATCACCTTAGTCAACTTCTCATCACATTTGTTGTAACTCGCCTGAACTGCATTTCGTTGTCGCAAAACTGTTTCTATCAATGAGAACAATATCGCGCCGAAGAGGTGGAGTCATAGAGGCGGCGTAACCAGAAGACTGCAAGTTCGAATCCCGCACTCCTCTCCTATTCCCAGAAGCAGTGACTGTTACGTGTCCCAACAGTCTATAACTTACCTAGGACAAAGGTGACTGCTTCGGCAGCAGCTCCTCAGGGCCTCCTGGCGTGGGTTCCTCCTTAGCTAAAGGAGGGATGGTAGAAATTAAAAAATGATCAGCATTCTTTTTCGAATAAAAATTTGTACCCAATCGTAAAACATGACAGTGAGTCATCAAAATCCTTAAACGAAGCAAAAATCACTTGGGCGCGTGGTTCTATGCTGAAAACCACAAAGGGAAATAATAGGCTAAAGAATAAGCGTTTTTGTCTATTCAGACATCTTTAAGGACTTAATAGACGAAAGTGCTCGGTCCATAATCTATTATTTTCCTTTGTGTTTTCTACAAATACAAAGTCCTTAAAATATTGTTACCGTTTTAGTGAAGTCCTAATAGTATGTATCAACACACTGAAGCACGAGCAAATTAGGAAACCAATCTTGGTTTAGTTGTAGCTATGATTTCTGTCTCGTATCCAAAAGAAATCCAGCCCGTCGCATTAGAACGTTTCTCTACGGTGCCAGCATGCAAGTAATTGTCACTAGCAAATGAAAATGTCAGAGTGGAACGATAGGGAATAAGATAAGATAAAACTTTGTGAAAGCACACTAGGCAGTATTATATTTCTTTTTCAAAAGACCGCACAGTAACTCATCCATCGAAAAGTAGAAATGCTAAATAGAGTAAGAGCAAGATGTTTTTGCCTGACCTCATCTCTTTGGCTACCGAGCAGGTCGTACAGAGTGCTGGGGGGGAGGGGGGGAACAGAACAAAAGAAAAATTGTCTCCCACGCAGTGCGGAAAGGGGGTTTTATCATCCCTTCCCCTCTTTCCTCAAACGCGCCATGAATGCCTGCCCCAACATCCAATGAGAATGCAGTGATGTATGAAGGCTCCCTCGTAAAATCAGCTCCAAAAACGAACGGAAAATGCAACGTGGCCTGAGGGAGTAGGTCCCATGTGTTCATTAACCATCGATTTATTAGTAGACCTCATAACGCGCCTATTCCAAACATGCGCATCAGAAAATCGTAGACCCTAGCTATGGAAACAGGTTATGTCAATACTTGGAAAAATCTATATCTGATCTTGGAAACTATCATTGTTTTTTTTTTTTTCTATAATCCATGATTAGTTTGTTCGTGACATAGTTGGAGCTCTGTCGGTCTCGGTATGATCAAGCAACAAATTTCATTACATTCTCGAGCTGTGTAGTAGTGCAGGGAGGGTAACAAAACGTTAGAGGTCTCTTGTTACATGTGTAGGTGACCCCCAAGAACTTCAGTGGAGCTTGAGGTCGGCGTTTTCCTCGGAGTCGTAGATTTGTGACTTGAATGATTTATTTTAGGACTAAAAAAACAGAGCTCTTCGTTTCATAAATTTTCGACAGAGAAGAAATTCTCTTGTTGACTTTGCAAAAGACGACAGCCAATTTTGTACTTATGAATAGAAACAGATGTACAAATGATGAGAGGCTACTTGGATGGTTTTGGTCTGCATGTCCCCAAGCTTGGTAAGACTGGGTCTCGGCGACTTGGCCAACTCCTCCATTTGATGAACGACTGATGCATCTGGAGGCGTCGAACAGTATCAGCACTTTCCTGCTGAAAATGACGGAGACTTTGTTGTCTTTTGTTCTACTCCACATCTTGTATAGAACGTCATGCAGTGACTCGGCCAGAGGTGATGGGCTTCACACACTTCCATCCATGAAACGTTTCGAAGAAGTGTGAATCATTATATGAACCAGGAAGCGCAGAGGTTCCGCCTTCCTGTCTAACGAGACACCATGTTTGAGTCACTGAAGAAGGGATAGCCATATTTAACGCACTGACGTCTATTATTTAATAGGTCTGCTTACCAGAATACTGGAGAGAGGATATGTACGATTTTGGTGGTCTTGTTGGCTAGTGTGATATAATTAATTTTATCAGAGATTTCTCTGAACTTGGCGAAAGTTAGGCTAACAGAATTCTAATTTGGTTTAAGGTGGCAGTTGATAGAATCAAGGAGGTTAATGGGAAAGGGGGTAGTTTAGGAGGATCTAATGAAGCCAGACTGATGGTGATCAATATGATTCTAGACAACGCTGAACGCTAATCTAAAAACAAACCAAGTTAGGAAAGGTTGTAAAGATTTTAAGCGTGAGCTCATCAGCAGTAAGGCGCCATTTGCGGCTGGGAATTTGGGGTGAAACAAGTCTCCTTTCATTCTTCTGAATGCAACATTGATGATAGAAGCGAGTGGGTTTGGAAGTGTTCCACAACTTAGTTTAACTATCCCAGACTTTTTGATAACTTGAAGTTCTTCTACCAAGAAAGAAGGAAGGAAAAGTCAAGTATAGAGACTTAGGATGACGACGGAAGAGTGGTTGTTCATCTCGCCTACAGTCTCCTTCAGAGATAAATGAGCAAGAGACGATAAGGTCAGCAAGTTTTCGCCCTCAAAGTGAAACATGGAAGACTTAGGTTTTGTCCTCAGCGAAACCTGGAAGACCCACGGGACACAATGAGACTATTGCTGTGGTCAACTTATGGATCAATGGAGCCTTTCCACTGAGTTTAGGATGACATGATTACCTCTGAAACAATTACAGTATGGCTGTCTCGAAAAAATTAATCTAGCTTGCCTTCCAAAGCTAATTTGATTCAGAGAGCCTCAGAAGCGTGTGTGGCATATTCTTGGAAACTAGTATTTTGCAAAGGGCAGGATTAGTATGACTGACTAAACATAAGAATTAGCTTAGATTTTTATATGATCGGTGTTTTGCATATAAATCGGGTTTGTACGAAATAGATTAGTTACAGCTGCAATGGATTTGACTGTGGTGTAAGATAGCGCCATATTTCTCCCACTTTTTACCAAGAGAATGGCTAGTCTTAATCTAGCGTACTTACTACTACTACTGCATGTTCTCATTTCCAATGTGACTACAAGAGACGAAGTATTAAAGCATGAGGATTAACAACAGTGTATCTGACTCGGTCAAATAAAGTAGCGTATGGGACAAAACTAAGCCAAAAGTAAAACGATTATTTTTACTTTTTGGTTTAAGTTGGTTCTACATACAGGTAATATGGACTTAATCAAACCAGGCCTATTTCATTTCAAAACAAAGCAGCACAGCAAAACACAAAATGCTGTAAAACAAGTTTAATTAAACTATACAGGACCAGTTGATCCCATTTTTACCCTCTGTCTCGGTGATCAAGCTCTGTCCTTCTCCTCCTGTCTTCCACCACCTCTCTGTAAAGAAGAGGTTCCTGGTTGGTTGTGGGAGGAGGAAGTGGCTTATTCGCCAAGGTAGCCAATTGACAGTTTCCCCACCTGCGTGTTCATAGTATACCCATCTTGCTCTTCCCAAATATCACGTAATCTATCGCAAGATAAAGTTATCCATAAGAATCATCTTTGTTGCGTAGTTACTACATGCAGCACCCGGATGCCCGTCCTCCTATCCTTCCCATCCTAGCATGAGACGAGGTGAGGGATTCCACCCGATATATTTCTTGCATGAAGGCGTAGTCCCCGCGTATTTACACGTCCCCACCCCTCCAATCAGGCGATGAGGTTCTTACCTGCCAGGAAAAATAATTTGGTCTGTGTGTTGTCAGGCAATCAACAAAAACACGTTTTAGCCCGTCTCTCCGCCCCCCGCGTCCACTGGCGGC
>NC_134796.1:50527539-50532839 GCF_046742065.1 Oratosquilla oratoria
CGATGATTCTAATGTTTTTCTTTTAAAACTACCTTGTGATTTGAAAATAATGGCAGCATTTTTTCTAATCGATGCGGTGATCCATCTAACTTGCGTGAAGAAACTATGAGGAGTTCTGTAGAGAGTATTTAATCGAATTTCTATGTTTCTTTTTTGTTTTTTTGTACATCACGCCCCGTTTGGCCCAACTACACCTTCTCGCTGCAATTGGCATGGTCATTTATATACTCCGGAGCTTTTGTCCACCTTAGTCCTCCTACAGACATTTACTACCTTTCTCACAAGGCTGCTGGGGGCTAAATGAGGGTGATTTTGAATTTGAATGTAAGACAGCAGTTTAGAAGCAGCAATGATGAACTCGTTGTATGGTAACTTAATACTTGTGTTATCCAAAGTAAATTCAATGCTGGAGTTCGACGTCCTATAAAAGCTAGCTTTTGCTTTACTGAGGGCTTTAGTCAAAAACCAGACCGAGTAACCTAACCTTAATAATTGAGAGCGTACTCGTTCAATTTCGGACTCCAAGTATTGTGGACTATAAATTTTCAATGCCCGAAACAACACTGCATTCAATTCTATCCGAGTTGTGACTGAAAAAGTGTAAGTAGTTACCCGTGTGGGTTGGCTTTCTGTACACCGAGTAGGACAGTTGATCCGGACACCTGATCACTAATGTATCTAAAACTGGGAGTTTACCTTCTACTTCACATTCCTGTTGGAACTGAATATTGTGATCTAGATGGTTAAGTTCGGTAAGAAAAACATTAAAAAGGCCTTGGTTATCATCCCAGACGGTTGAAATATCATCAACATATCTAAATCAGAACATTTCGGCTGGCTTAATCTCAGATAGTTGTACGCACTCGGAATATTCCACATACTATTTGCATGCGCTGCAGAAGGTAAAAACCATACTGCATCCATATATTTGTCTGAAGTAGATATCTTTGAAGGAGAAAACATTAAAAGTAATACATGAACTGCCCAAGCTAATAATTATTTAGACAAAAATAGGGAATTTGTTTTGATAGTGATGGAGTTTGGTTCCGAAAAGCTTAGAACATTTATGTTTACATTAGTGAATAGGGACACTACATCGAGGCTGAGTTGTTTACTGTTTTCTCGTATGTTTTGTCTCCTAGTTTTGCTCACAAAGTTTTCAGAATGTTTAATGTGGGAATTGGAAAAAAAACTTTACGAAAAGTGAGAGAATATCCGCGGGCCATTTCGAAGCCGTATTGGTCCAAGAGTTCCTGTATGAGATAACGAGTCTAAGGGAGATACCTTCCTTATGAATCTTTGTGAGACCATAAAATTTGGGTAGCTGAGGGTAGATAACTTTTAACTTCTTGGGTAAATAATTTTCTACGATTTTTCGGGATTCCTTGTCAAATTCGGTAGCGGTGTTCTTAAAGTGGTTTTTGGTGAGTATTTCAAAAGTTTTCTGTACCCGCTAACAAATCAAGAGTTCGGACTTCATAATATTTTTGGTTGAAAATTACTATTTTTCCCCCTTTGGTGATGATGATGTTGATACTGTTGCAACTTTTCAAATTCTCCTCTGCTTGTTAATATTTTATAGGTAAATCACAATCTTGTTTAAAACAATATATAATACTTTGTAAAATTACACCTTTTAAGCAATGTAAACATTTATCATAGTCAATTGCTGCCATGAATTTGTCAGAACCAACGATGTAGTCAAGTGTATGATTTTTGTCTGGTTTCACGGCAAAACCGAAACCAAGGCTTCTTCTTGTTCACGTTTAGTGAGGAAAACACTTGACAATTTGGTCACATTGTCAGTGAGAGAGAACTTAGTTCACACATTGTTATCGAGAAGTCTAGTTAGTTTCTTCTTAAGGTTCTCTTTATGTTTGACGTAGAAAGCTTTCCCAAGGGCAAATCTCGAGAGAAGTTTGTAACAATAAAATCAAAGTCACCTTTTTCGGATTCGTGAGAATTCGGCCCTGCCCTGCTTAATTCGTCCCCGGGATACCGATTGCCCCCAACCCATGCAACCGTTTGCTGTGACAGCAAATTTGCGCCTTCATTAACATACTAAATGCAGGTGAGGCTGTGATCGGACAAACATGATTATGTATTTTATGACATCAAGGTCAAGTATTTTGAAGTTTACGGTCGAAGATAATACACATAGGCCTATTATGAAAAGTGCACGGTCGGATATCATGGCGGGCCAAAGAAAAATTTAATGACAGTGTCATCGAAGAAGACACTTGGGCAAATTAATCCTTCACTAAGTAAATAAGGGCCTACATGGCTTTATTATGAAAACGGATAAGTGGGCTCTCGCCCTTCGTCTGCTCAAATGCTCAGGTCGTCCAGGTCGTCGCCATTTACCCACCATCTTCACCACTTTACAGTCATGACTCCCGTGGTGTTGGTACAATGTGCAGGAAACAATGATTTCCTGACTGAGTCATCGGTTTCCTCCAACTGACGAACCCATCTCGCACTTCACATCACATTATCATCAGTAGGCCTAATTGTCACTCTTTGGCACTTTGAGAGGAGTTATAATGTCACATCATCATCAGTACATTGCAGTAATTAGTGTCACTGTCTGACTGACGAGCTCGTCACATCGTCATCAGTAATCTGTGTCACTCTCTCTGACACTGACTGAATCATCAGTTTTCTACGAGTAATGAACAATACCACATCATGATCCCGTCGCCGGAGATTACGACCTTGGCTGTAATATGGCCCCAGTTTAGTCGGATGTTACTAGAAGGCGAGTAGATTCCTAAAAAAAAAAAAAATCATTAAGGATGGACTAATATGCGATGTACTTAAAAACATTCCTCCAGTCAATGAATAGCTCTTCTTCCATTATCTTCTGAACTGTCCAACCACACAGCTAATGTTCATTGAAGTTAGGCCTAATTGTCAGGGGCCGAATCCCGGGGCCAAATTGATCAAGGCCGAATTGACTGGGCCGAAATCACCAGATCCCCCCGCAGTTACCCCAACAGCCTTTTTAGAAAAGCAGTAAATGTCTATCAGAGAAAGGAGGTGAACAATAGCCCCCGAGTATATAAATTACCGTGCCAAGACTGTGATAAGGAACATAGAAATTCCATCAAATACTCTCAACAGAACTCCGCAGTGTTTCCTTACTCTGGCAAGATGGATCACCGCATCGATTGGAAAAATATGCCATTGTTGTCAAATCATAACGCAATTTCAGAAGAAAAATCATAGAATCATTAATTGTTAAACACTTTAAGAAATATAATACTTCTAAAGGTCAATGATCTTCAGATTCCATCAGTTGGTTAGCTATTAATAAAATTAATCTCCAAAGTTACTGGCTCCGAAAACAATACATGCCAATCATATGCCCGACCTCATCAAGGGCATGTGGTTTTCCTTCTTCCCCTGATATCAATTCTTTCTTTGTATACATATATATATATATATATATATTATATATATATATATTACATATATATATATATATATATACAATACATTATATTTAATATATATATATATATTGTTTATTTACCACTACATCATCTGTTGAAGAGGCCAAACTAGAGGTCAAAGTACGTACGTACACACAACACCAACACACACACACACACACACACACACACACACACACACACACAACACACACACACCCACAACACCAACACACACACACACCCAACACCAACACACACACACACACACACACACACACACACACACACACACAACACACACACACACACACACACACACACACACACACATATATTATATATATATATATATGTATATGTAATATAATACAAAATGATCACTAAAATAAGCATGTGATAAAAAAAAATATTGCTGGCAACCACAAACGAAGTTGGAGAGAAACCGAATTCCAAATCGCTTTCGGTCTTTCGGTTATTCACATCTTGAGGGGAATGCAGACTTGAATGATGATGCAGCAGTAAGGTTTAAAAGACAAGGGACTAAACATTTCTATTTATTTCTGTATTGTAACCCATAGAGCTTCTCTGAATTCATTCCACTACAATAAGACACACTGTGACCACCATCTTATGAATGGACTCCATTTTCCACCGTACCAGTCTAAGCATCATATGTTGTTTATTTCATATCTACATATTACATATCTTGGTCAACGTGTTACTTCTGGGTTCCTTCTTCCATTACTATTTTTGTTTACGTAAAGAGTTATCCCTTCCAGTACTTAATGCCTTCTCTGATGGCTTCTCTTACTTGTTATACATTCAGACACTGAGTGTTGCAGTTCACGTTCTTTTCGTAGTTACCTCTGAGGGTTGTTTATCAATGACGTGAATAGATTTTACATCGTTGATATCTGCCGGCCGTTTATCACACGTTTGCTGCCTTTTATTAATAGCCTGTCCTGAGGAACTATCAACTTCGTGGATGTCATCCTGTGGCATCGTAGATTTATCATTACCACACGCGTTGGCTACTTATTCATTCTTAAAGTGTGGCAAGGGATGAGCACTTGTGTGCACACGCACCTACGCGAGTGCACACACACACACACTCACATGCGCGCGCACACACACACACACACACACACACACACACACACACACACACACACACACACACACACACACACACACACACACACACACACACACACACACACACACACACACACACACACACACACACACACAAAACTCACACACTCACACACACACACACACACACACACACACACACACACACACACACACACACACACACACACACACACACACACAAAAAAACATCACACACACACGCACACACACACAAACATCACACACACACACACACACACACACACACACACACACACACACACACACACACACACACACACACACACACACACACACACACACACACACACACACACACACACACACACATACACACACAAATGTACACACACACATTTCTTATATTAATCAGAATCGTCTGGTGTTGATATTACAGAGTCCCAGGATTGACTCACATCACTCACAAAGTTGATCTGAATTGCAACAAGGGGCGCACACAAAATAGCACCAGAGACTCAGGAAATGAAAGATATATTTGAATTCTATTGAAGCACTGTAACATGATATAGATACATTACGTTCCAACATTATCTGAATATTATACGTGTACCCAATATATGCACACGCAAGTACACTAACCCATACACACACACACACACACACACACACACACACACACACACACACACACACACACACACACACACACACACACACACACACACACACGGTGGCGCGGTTGGT
>NC_134796.1:50535839-50540839 GCF_046742065.1 Oratosquilla oratoria
TCTCTCTATCTATCTCTATCTCTCTCTCTCTGTCTCTTGCATCACATCAATCACACCTTGAGTAAAAGCTTAAAAGGTTCGACGACACACATTACCTTCCAGATCTGAAGCCAAACTGAACTGTCTGTCTGTCAGAATGTTCATCTTTTCAAGATATTTGGTCCATTGGTTTCTCACAATCCTTTCACGTAATTTTTTTGTTTTTTTGTTTCCTTGTCTCCACCTTTGTGAACTGGTACCACGTTTGCCCTTTTCCAATCCAGCGGCACAGTGCCTTTTTTTACTGAACATATAAGACTGGATCTTCACCAGTTGTTCCCTATATTCTTTAATGATCCAGTTTGAGATCCCGTCAGGTCCTGAAGTTTCTGTTATATCCAATGATCCCAAGAGATCGAGCATTTCCCTCACTTTTACATTTATATCTGCTAAACTTAGTTTGTTTTCCTCCTCGCTTTTCTCCAAAAAAAAATTGCGCTCTTTTCTGAGGACCGATTGGAAACCTTTATTCATTAATTCTGCCTGAGTTGAGGCCTCTTCAAAGACCTCATCACCCACTATTAACTTGATGATTTCTTCTCTGTGTTTTAAGTTACCATTTATAAAGCTGTAAAACAGTTTCGGTACATTTTTGCACTTATCTACTACACCTCTTTCAAAATTGCTTTCTTTCTCTCTGCGAGTTCTTGTGTACTCATTCCAAGCTTGTTTGTAAGCTTCTTTTGTTTTATTGCTTCTTTCCATCCTCCAATTTGTCAGTCCACGTCCCTGACCTTTTTCGTAATCTCACACTTTTTGTGAAACCATTCCCGTTTTCCCTTCATCCTTTCTCTAGTCTTTGGCACGTGTTTGTTCACTCCTAATTTGTAAATGTCAAGAAAGATTCCCCATTTCCTATTTATTCTTGTAGTATTCATGAATTCCTCCCAGTTTGTTTCTTCAAAGAAATTTTTGCCCCAAGTAATCTGCTTTCCTAAAATTCAGTCTTCGTCACCTATGTAATTCATTCCTTGCCTCTATCTCCTCATCCTCCGGCTGAAATTAAATTGTAACATGGTAACTCTTTCCTACTGGGCAAAGGTAGTTCAATGAGCTGATGATATCTGGCTCTTTGATTAATAACCGATCTAATCTTGTGGGAGCGCCATATTCTCTTACCCGGGTCACTTCCTTTACCCGCTGGGTCATTGTGTTTTCCATTGCTATACTCAACAGGGTATTTCCCCAGGAATCTGCTTAGCCACTTCCTTCCCAATCCTCCCAGTTGACCTAACCGCAATTAAAATCTCCAATAAGCACTATGTTCCCACTTTGTTCAATATTTTCCTTTAGAAAAAGAGCTGTATAAATATATATATATATATATATATATATATATATATATATATATATATATATATATATATATATACAATTTCGTCCCAAGCTCTTGTGCTTCTTCCATCTTTTTGTCACTTCTCACCACAAATATTACTCCTTTCTTATTTTCTCTGTCTCTCTCTTCTCCAGAAGGTGTATCTCTTGTTCCTCAACGGTACATCCAATTTTGGGGAAAGTTTAGCTTCTAATAAACACAATATATTAGGCTCGTTTATTCTTAAGCAGCCATTTGTCTCCAAACTAGCCGATAGTAAACCATCAACACTAGCATATGCTATTCTAAGTTTCCTTGTACTGCTTATTTTGCAGTACTGCCTTCTAGTTTTCTTGGAAACAATTTCCTCATCTTGTGATTTACAACTCGCAAAAGTAAAAAGAAAATGAGATAAAATGCTCTTCGTTCCTCCTATCAATTCTGGCTTTGGCTTCTTCAAGAGCTTTTGTGTTTTTGCTCGTTCCTCTTCGTTAGCATTTTTCCTAATCCAAATGTTGTTTAACTTTTCTTCTCGTGCTAACCTGCAAGACTCGCTGATTACTTCTTTTACCGCGCGCGCGCGTGTGTGTGTATGTGTGTGTGTGTGCGTGTGTGTGTGTGCGCGTGTGTGCGTGTATATGGTCATATGCATTAAATGCAAATACAATTGTAACAAACACGAGTAGGTAGTGGTAACGTAGGAAGTTGAAAAACTCAAAAAGTCAACGTGTTGGAAATTTTCTTCGCTTACAACAGTGACTATCGTTTAAAAAAAAATCGATTCCAGCCTCTAACCATAAGCCCTATGAATTCTATTTGTGAAATCTATGGGAATTGTGAACGTTATCTCCTATAAGAGGGAGAGAGCTAGTGGTGAAAAATATGTAAATCTAATCTGAAAGACTGTTTAGAGATGAAGATAAAAGACAAAACTGAGAACGGTAGAGGGCTGGAGGGACTAAGGACGAGGGAGGGCTTAAAGTATAGGGAAATAGAAACGGATAAGGCGAGCAATGAAAAATAACTCGAGGTGAGTAAGTTGCCAAAATTAAAGGATATGACAGCTGATATACCAAGAACGGGGAGGAGAACCAGGCCTAGAATATAATTATGTAAGGAGCTTTAATTAAAAAAGTGAGGAAATGCGGATGATGTTCCGGAAGACCAGAGGAAATCATTCATGGTGACGATCTAAAGGTGTGGGGAACAATAGGGAATGTTATTTGTTAAAGGAGGTTCAGCGTGCTGGGTAGGCCAAGATAAGGACCTGGATTGATCGAAATATGTCGGATAGGTTGGTTTGGACCCGTTGAGTACTCACAGTAACATCATCCTTCCACATACTTGATCCTGTAACCTATGACCGACAGACCACGTGCGCTCATTACTGACCGTGCAGCGTGGAACCATTTGTACGATAATAGAAAAATATTTCTCTTTCATTCTTGTCATATTCTGACTGTAATTCCCCCTTTCTATTGTACTTCCTGATCCGCCTTCTTTTTCGTAACTACAGTTTATCTATTTCAATCTTCCTGCATTTTATACATATATATATATATATATATATATATATATATATATATATATATATATATATATATATATATATATATATATATATATACATACATATATACATTCCTTATGCTTTGGTCCCATTTTAGTTCTGATGAGAATTTATTCCGCCATTGTACTATTCTCCTTTCAGAGTTGTACTCCTCTGCATCTTTCGTTACGCCTCGACCCTTTGGTTCTTCCTTCCCACTTGACATTCTTGTATAGTCTACTTTGTCTACCATTTGTTTCTGATTGGCGTACTTACGCATACCGACCACATACTTCTGCACTCGTCTTTCTTTCAGCGTTGTTACCTCCTGTTTCTTATTACTTTTCCGTCAATGTCGTCAGCCTTTGTATCCTCGGGATTCTTCTTGTCATGTTCGTCGGAGTCTGAGCCCTTCAGGTGTGGGATCCACACCACGGATACATTATGACACAAGGATGGGTCTAATGTATCTTGTGATTAGCGTTTTGGTTATATTTAGTTACAAAACGTTTATTGCTTATCACATGTTTTTCCATCAAGCATATGGATTTCTATTCCACCTTCAAATTCACTTAGTTAAAGCTTATTGGTAACTTTTGTCCATAGAGTTTTTTGTTGGCCACTTTTTAAAGTCCACTCATACTTATCTCCCTCTTAATTTCTTTCATTGTGTACCTTACCAGGAACTTTCTTTAAGTCCAGATAGGCAGCCCAACCATATTTTTTTCTCCCACATAAAATTTCAATATCTGCGATAGTAACTCGTTAGATTTGCATTTCATCGTCTTTCTCTTTCGAATCCAAACTGCGTTTTTCTGATGTGGGGCTGTATTTCCAGATGTTAGGTCTATTTTCTTTTTATTAATTTTCAATTGTTTTCCATAGTCAGCTGGTTAGTGACACTGACTTGTACTTGATTGGGCTCTCTTTCTCTCTTTTCATATAAGAAAATATGTCTTCTAGTTTTCATTAGGAAAAAACTTTCTTGACTTAGCCTTTATACATTATTGTAACCGGGTAGCATTGTTTCTTCAGTACCCATTTTTAAAGTGTTTGTGTGTGTGTGTGTGTGTGTGTGTGTGTGTGTGTGTGTGTGTGTGTGTGTGTGTGTGTGTGTGTGTGTGTGTGTGTGTGTGCGAACGTGCGTGTGTTTGTGTGTTTGTGTGTGTGTGTGTGCGCGAGTGTGCATGCGTGCGTGTGTGCATGCTTGCGTGCGTGTGTGCATGCTTGCGTGCATGCGTTTGTGTGTGTGTGTGGGTGGGTGGGTTGTTGTGTGTGTGTGTGTGTGTGTGTGTGTGTGTGTGTGTGTGTGTGTGTGTGTGTGTGCGTGCGTGCGTCCATTTACAAACCCACTTGCTTAGATCATGTTTCGTGGTATACAGATTTCATTGTTGAGCTTGATATCATGAAATTTTTCCGTGCGCAATGCCTTTGCCATCAGTACCTATTTTTCTGTCCATTGTTGAGCCACATTTTTTAATAAAGTCCGTTCCTTCGATTCTTAACTTTCTACCTCACATTTACTCCTTTGCCCGTCTTTCTACCCGCTGAACGAATTCTTCTAATGTATGTGCTTCCTCTCTCTCTCTCTCTGAAATGCATTTGTATACGTATGATTCTCTCCTCCCGTACCCTTCTCTCCTGCAGCAGCAGCAGTGGTAGTTCCAGGGTATTCAAACTTGCAGCAGCATAAAGCAATCTATACAAACTCGGTACCCATTTTGTTTATAGAACTTTGAATTTTATCTAGATTTACCATATCTTTATAGGAAATCGAGCCTGTTGCAGCATACTGTAGACTAGGTTACATGTGTATTGAGTAATTTCGCCATTTCCTCGCCCACACTGTTTGAAGGTAACTCCCACATTTGTCGTCCCTGCATGCCTTCTCTTCATTATTACTTACGTGTTCTTCGGGGTTTGACTTTCTGGTGACAATTATTCCCAGATATTTTTTTTGTCTGTGTGTTCTTTATTGGGTTTTAGTCCCATTTTGTATGCGCTGTGTATTCTGTTTCAGCTTCCTCCTGTTTCGGTCATTCTTTATAGGTGGCAATGAATTTCAGCTGCCATTTCTGGCTCCGTATGTAGTTTGTG
>NC_134796.1:50545839-50590839 GCF_046742065.1 Oratosquilla oratoria
TGTCGTGTTGAAAATTTTATAGCAAAAGTTGTCTGACAAATCTACACAAAAATTGACAGGCATCAAAGATGCTGAATCTAGAAATTTATTAAAATCTCAGAAGAACCTGTCAACACAAACAAATCAAAGTTTCAGCTCGTCTAAAAACACCTTACCATCAGTCATAACAACAAATTTGTATACATTCTGCCAAATGTATGCCATCTCAATGGTCGTGTTTATGTTACGCTGTTTTGCAGACCAAATTACGATGAATTTCCGCAAGTGTGTTGGTTAATATCATTAAAAGCTAGATACTGCTAACATGTTTCAAAATATTACTAAATAATAAAAAACTTAAGAATTGACAAAACTTGAATATGAAAATAGATTTGATGTTGGAAATTATATCGTATTGCATTTTAATTCGGAATATCATCAGTTTCTCTCGAATAATATGAAAAATGATTGTTGCCCAGCGTTATTTCTTCTCAGATTTTTCTTTGGATACATAAAGCATCTCTATCTAAACTGGGTGTACAATTAATTGGAAATTATCCATTTTTCACTATTTTGTTTATTCTTTTTTAAGGAACATGAACAAGTGTGTGCGTGCGTGTGCGTGCGTGCGTGTGTGTGTGTATGTGTGTGTGTGTGTGTGTGTGTGTGTGTGTGTGTGTGCGTAAATGAGTGCATCATTATGTATTTCATTTGTTCTGATTGTTGCAATTATTTTCTATGTTGCTCTTTGATTATTTCAATCATCATAGTTTATCGATTTTGCTTCATGAAATTGGTTCACATAGTTTTGTTATCATTTGAAATGTTCGATGGTCGTGATATGAACTTGTAATTATTAGTTAATCAATTAATTGTATCTAATATCTATTTAATAGGAGGAAAACGAAAAGAACAAATAGAACTTCAGCTGCAAATCTTTTGTTCGAAAATTATGTCAATCAGATACGACGATCAACTGCAATATGGTGTACAACTGCGATAACGATGCCAGACATTGTTTTCGCCAATTGTTTTTTCACCACTGGTTGTAACAGAGCTGGGATATATCGATAATTGCCATGTACTTATAGACAGTATGTTAATGGAAAAACATCAAAAACAGTTAATTTGCCAAGCATTGGTAACGATGTTTGTAAAATAAAACAATGACATTATAGAAACTCACAAAATAGCCCAAGGTCAGCGATGATCGTTGTTATTCTACTAGAATTACTGTATTGATAAAGATTTTTGTAATGATTATGATAATAATGACATATATGCATAGAAATCTATACTTCTCATCCTTTAGTTTTATTATAAAATGTGATAATGACCTAAACAAAATAGCACAGATATAATGAAAGTACTAATGATGATAAATTAAAGCAGTTTTTTAAGAATTCCTATTAGATTTGTAACCTAATCGAATAACTAAGAAAAGTCTTAACTAAATTCGTAGTATCATAATAAGTATGATAAACACAATATTTGTATAGATAATGGAATCACCTTAACCCCATTTTAGTTAACATCTAAGGTTTCATAAATCAAACCATTGTATAACTACTTTGTGGCATGAACATTGGATGTATACGAAAGCTTTGCCAATAATCTAAAACACTCATTGATAAAAGGTACTTATCCATCTTTACGCCCCCCCCCCAACCCTTCACATCTTCTTCTCTTGTTGCTATTAATGTCGTAGTCGTAGCAACTGCTTCGTTCTCCATTTGGACGTCGACGTCTCAGTGTTGGGACTCCTCGATGTCCATCCCAAAGAGATTGAGATTATCCGAGCGTTTGTAGGCGCAGATCCTGTGGGGAGAGCAATTGAGTCCCTGTTGACGGACAGCCTGAGGGGCTTCATAGTCAAATGTTAACGGGGAAGGAGGTAGGGTCGGGTCGGGTCGGGTGGGAGAACAGAGGTCAATTCACACTGTTCATTATGTCAATCTTTCGCTCTGGACCGTCACCCTTCTTTTTAAAGACTTCTCGCCCGTTTTCGAATGGAACTGTTAACCAAACTCCTTGACGACACGATGTCATGACGCCAAAAGTTCTGTTCGGAGACGTGGTAGATCACTTGGAGCAACGGTGATGATCCATGAGCGAGACGTTGTAAACAGTGGAACTGACTTCAAAATTAAAACATCGTCATGTGTAGGCTAATTGCCAAGGGATTTGTAGGTAAATTACTCAATTTTGTTTTTCTTGGTGATGGAAAACATTAGCTACAAGAAGTGCGTGACAGAGAAGAGTTCATGTCTTCAAGATATAGACAGACGAGCAGATAAAAATTATAATTTAAAGTTTTGGTTGATCATACAGGGAAACCGGGAATAATATATATATATATATATATATATATATATATATATATATATATATATATATATATATAGTCAACCTTGACATAATTTTAGTAGATTGTAGGTAAGACCTCCAGGTCCTATGTTTTTGCAAGATAAAATATTCGGTTTTAAAAAGTCTCGATACTCGAATAATCTCGAAACTTTTTTTAAGTCTCCGTTTTTGCAGTGATTTATGTTATATAATCCACACTCACATGTAAGTCGCTAGATTTACAAACCTTGTTTCATTGTTACCACTAAGGGTAAAGTGAGTGTGGGAAGGTAGTCAGTAGATATCTCCCTATGTGTCTCTTACTGAGAATGCATTCACTATTACTATACTAGCACTATTACTACTTCCAGCCAGTCTGTACTATCGTAGTCAGTGTCGTTGGCTGACTGTTGGTTGTTTAGCACATTGTTTTCAATGTTTCTTTCCAGCTTTGTCATTTGCGTGTCTTCTACTAAACAGTCTTTAGATTAATGTCATGCGAAAGCATATGTCCTTTCAACTCACTTCGGTAAATTTAAAAGAAATTTTGAATTTACTCTAAAACATTTTTGAAATAGTCAATTGAAGCGTAAAAATTCTTTAGTTGGAATGTGAAATAAGTAAAGAAAAAAAATTGCACTACTTGCACTAACAAGTTTGACACATTAAGAATTTGCTAGCTGGATTATTAAAGACAGGGCTACTCTTTGTAACGGAGGACTGATTTCTCTTTATCATTTCAGGCAAATGCATTCTTCAGTAAAAGAAGACCTCATGCAGGCCACTCGCTATGCAACAACATAGGCCTAACCTACCATCTGCTACCGGCGTCTGGTTCCCCACCTGCCTTCACCTCCTCCTCCTCTTCCTCTTTCTCCTCCTCCTCCTCCTCCTCCTCCTCTTTCTCTTCCTCCTCCTTCCGCTCCTCCTCCTCACTTCCTTCTCCTCCTCCTCCCCCTCCTCCTCCTCCTCATCTTCCTCCTTCTCTTTCTCTTCCTCCTTCCACTTCACCTCCTCCTCTTCCTTCTCCTCCTCCTCCTCCTCCTCCTCTTCCTCCTCCTCCTCTTTCTTCTCCTGCTCTTCAACCTTCTCATCTTCCTCATCCGCCCTATCCTCCTCATCTTCATTATGTTGCTCTTCCCACTTTCTCCCTTACCCTATCGTCTCCGTTTCCTCCCCCCCCTCATCATCACCCTTCTACACCCTCTCCTCTTTCTCCTTATTTCCCTCCTCCTCCTCCTATTTTTTCTTCTCCTTCTCCTCCTTTCCTCCTCCTCCTCCTCCTCCACCTTCCCGTCAAATACCGCCGCTTGAACTCGCTTCTTCATTTATTTATTTTTTCTATTCTCCAGAACCGCCTGACTTCCCGCCCGCCCCCCTTTTCATGATGACCTTCCCACTTCTTCTTACATTTGCTGCTCTGGTCTCTCCCATCTTTCCTCCTGTCGTCTCTGTTCCACCCCCACCCCCCACCCCCTTGCCTCTTCTCTGGCAGTTCCTTCTTGTTCCTCCCTCGTCTCGCTTTGCGTGCGTTCGCTCAAATTCCTCTTCAAAGATCCAGTTCCTACCAATCTGCCTTTTCTCCTCTCTTCTCTTCCTCCTCCTCTCTCTATCTATCTATCTATCTATCTATCTATCTGTCTATCTATCAATCTCTCTCTCTCTCTCTCTCTCACTCTCACTCTCACTCTCACTCTCACTCTCACTCTCACTCTCACTCCTAAACGAAGAACAAGATAGTAGAAGAGGACGACGGCGAAACAAACCGAAGAAAACGAAGGAAGGACATGAAGAAGAAGAAGAAGAAGAAGTGATGATTATCCTGAACTCTTCTCAACGAGACTCTGAAAGCCCCGACCACCCTTTACCTCGAAACAACCCAGTACTACTTCTTCAGGTTGCGTCCCAGGATGTCGTTCTCTGTCAAGGAGAACTTTCTTCATTTTTATATTTTAGCATTTTATGAATAAGATCCTACAATGCTACCGAATCCGAACCCAAACAAAACTATCAGGTTGCGAAGATTTGAATTTTTGTTCTGTATGTTCAAAGGTTATTGAGATAGTATAGCATCTGATCCTACAGGGTAAGGAGTTTATCTACAATGACTTAACAAAAGTTAATGTGAATACTTATGTATTTTGTGGTTATTTACAAGAGGTATAGAAGTTCTTGGGTGTTCATTCCATATGGATGATATATTTACATGATTCACTTAGAGTCGTTCAGTCTGCTGAAAAAGTGAACGTCACACTTGTATTCCAAACCGTCTTTGGAAGAAGCAGAACAGGATTATTCACCAAAAACAAAACAGTAAAAAAAAACGAATAAAGAATAAATCACAAACGAAAAAAAAAATAGTACGAAAGAAAAAGGAAAACGAGACAACCAGAAACCCCGTGACTTCTGCAGAATCTCCCATTGCGTTCGATTAGCCAACCTTCGACTTCGTTTCAATTGGAGGAGGAGCAGGGACTAAGGGTGCGTGGCCCCTCTCGGTCGGATAGCCTCTCATTGTTACCTGTATGACCCAACTTCATCGTCGAGCATCGAATCTGCATGTTAAGTATTACGTTAAGACAAGGTCTGTTGCCTAAGACCAAATCTTCCTTTGGATTGGGATTCATTCAGACACCGTATTTCTCTATATCTTTATGAGTTACTTGTCGGGGCGCATTATCACCAAGCTCTCACACTTTTCATTGTCTGTGCTGCAACGTTTCATTTCCACGATCCTTGCCATGGTTATTGTTAATGCTTGTATACAGTGTTATCATTTGTGGGTTCCGTTATTGTTGTTATAATCGGTAATGCCTTGGTTGTTCTTATACATACATATATATATATATATATATATATATATATATATATATATATATATTATATATATATATATATATATATATATACACTATGTATATATGTATATACATATATGTATACATGTATAATATATATTGCACACACACACACACACACATTTATATATATATATATAATATACACTATGTACATATATCTGTATATATATATACATATATGTACACACACATACACACACACACACACACACACACACACACACACACACACACACACACACACACACAACTCGTGGCGCGGTTGATAGAGTTCGCGGCTGCCACTACAGCGGTCCGGGTTCGAATCCAGCCCAGGGCTGAAATAATTTCAGTATCACCGCGCTGCGGGTTGTTACTCCAACTCTCATGGGCGGGGAGTCGTGTGTGTGTGTGCTTGTAAGGTTATCCATAGATCCGTCATAAACGAGCTGTGCACTCTCTTCCGGGAGGGAAATAGCTGTCGATCACGAGTCCAACACGTGATCCAAATATGGTCAATCTCTCACGCACACACACACACACACACACACACACACACACACACACACACACACACACACACACACACACACACACACATATATATTATATATATATATATATATGTATGTATTATATATGTATATATATATATATATATATATATATATATATAAAATGAACCATCTCTGTATTCTAACCATTTTTCTTGTTAATTTCTTATTTGCTTACAAAGCAAACTCATTATCATTATGATTATAGAATCAATATAATTTCTATTATATTTCCAGATTTTTTATTACCATTATTGATATTATCATCACTGATCATTACATATTTTCCATTTTAATGAAATTATTACAATTGATATTATTACTATTATTATCATTATTAGTTATTATTGTTACCATAATTATCATTATTATTATTACTATTACAAATATTAGTAGTATTACTATTATCATTATTATTATTACTACTACTACCACTACTACGAGAGTTAATACAGGTACATTTTACTACTACTACTACTACTACTACTACGAGTATATAAGTACCTTATTTTTAACTACTACTACTACTACTACGAGTATATAACAAGTATATTATTTTTTACTACTACTACTTCTATTACTACTACGAGCATATAACAAGTACATTATTTTTTAACTACTATCATTATTATTATTTTTACAGTATGTTCAATAGTTCTTACATTAGTAGTAGTAGTAGTAATTATTAATCATTATTATTATTTAATTTATTTATTGGTGGTGGTGGTGGTGGTGGTAGTTTTGATACTAATTTAGCAAAAGTAGTAGTAGTGGCCGTAGAGGTAGCATTAATAATTTTTTATTACTCTTATTTTAGTTTTGGTGTGTGGCTTTTCAAAGACTTTATACTTATGGACAATCCCACACCATTTTGTTATATCAGTCATGAATATTATTGGTATTGATACTATCACTACTATTGTAAATGTTAAAGAAAAAATCCCTATTCTATTATTTCATAATTTAATGTGATTATTGTTCCTTTAATAGTCATATTGGGCGGCGATTGAAAATAGTAATAGTTATAGAAATCATAATAGCAATAGTAATGACATAGTAATAACAACAATAATGATAATGGAAATGATAACAGTATAACAATAACAATAATAATAATAATAACAATAATAGCAACAATAACAACAATAATAATAATGTATTTATAAGCGTAATGATAATGATTTGTGTACCATATTTTTTTTCTGTATACATATCACTGATAGTAATTCGTTTTGATACATTTCCTTTGTATTATTACTCGTTTTATCAGCCGTATAATTGCAGTCATTTTCATTGCTATTGTCTCTGAGCTGTAAAGTTATTCTTGCCATAACGACCACTAAAGTTATGTTTCACTTGTGTCCACCTTGGTTTCGTAAGGCATAATAGGTAATTTCTGTGTTTCTCTGGCCGCAGTTTCTCAGCAAAGACGGGGGCAAGATATTTGTTTGAGTTGACTGTAAATTTAGTCCATATTTTGGCAGCCCTCCCTCTCCTAGGTCAAAACTGATCGCTGAGCCATTCCAGTTTCAGTCTCAGTTTCAAATTCTCTTCGTTTGGTTTCGGTTCCTCAACTCGCAGCGATTCGCTTTGCTCGCTATTTTAGGTGGTTTGGCTTATCACTCAGATGTTTAGTTAGCTGTTTGTCTGAAATAATTACCCTTTTCACCTCCTCTGTGATCTATCGCGTTTTTAAAAGTATTTTTGGCTTCGTCTTGTATATGTTTTCGTTTCCTTCAGTCCTCGAGAGTGGTGATGTTGATTTTGAGCTGAAACGAGAGCAAATGCGTTGGTCAGAGTTTGTGAATACAGATACCGTGGTCATGTCCAAGCTCTTCTGGAGCCTACGATCGTCGTCTGGTGGAGGGAATGGAAACAAATCGTCTTTTTTTTTTTCCTTTAGCAAATGCTACCACCATGATACCGTTCCTCATTTGACAGATGCCGAATGACGCGTAGACTTGCATATGTTCACTGTTCAATTGTGAATGAGTGTATTTTCACAGAAGCTTGCACACGCACACACAAACACACATGCAAGTGTGTGTGTGTGTGCGTGTGTGTGTGTGTGTGTGTTTGTGTGTGTATGTATGCGTGCGTGCGTGCGCGCGCGCGCGCGTGTCTACAATTATTTATACACCCAATTGCGGTCATGTTCTCCAAATCTGCGTGTGATGAATTTATTCTATGAGGAACAGTAACGCGTCGCCTCTGGCGACAAACAAGTTCACCCAGTGATTAGATGATGACGAAGCCAAGGATGCGAGTAAGAGGCAGTCCCTCCCCCCCCCTCCCCCCACCAGGCGCACGACAGGACCCCCCGCCGCCCCCTTCACCTCCGGAAGAAGATAAATAAGGTAGCGCCGTGGAGGAAGTGGAGATACATGCATGCATGCGTACATACATGTATGTATGTATCTGGAAGAGCCTTTGAGCCGACGTCGAATCAGACAAGTTTGTTCTGTTTCCTGTTTTGCCATTGATAGACGATGGATCGTTATGTATTATGTTGTGTATTTACTGCATATGTTTTGTAAATATTACGTGTATCCTTGCCACACGTTGGGCAGTGGAATTTGGCCGTTCTTTCAGCAGAGGATAGAGAAGAGTAAGTGATTCCCTCTATCGAATATAGTTTTATTCTATTTCATATTTTCTATCGATTTTCTTTGTATACACTTTATTTGGAAATTTAGATTCCATGGTCATTTTCATATCTACCATCCTTAGAGCGATGTAGAACCTAAGTGAGCAAAGAACGAGGTGATCTGAAGTTTCTGTATGCGATCGTGGTTCTGGGGTGCCAGTCAGTCAAGAATACTTAAGTAATAGTGCTAAAATAGTAACCTCTAAATTCCGAAAAATAGTGTTAGTGTGAATTTCAGGAATAAGATGGAATTGCTGAAAAAGTGATTTGCATAATGTTCATGAACCTTAATGTTTGTGCAGAGCCGAATCGAACGACCCCTTGGCCTGCCTGTCTGCACGGCGGCGACAGCGGCGGCGGCGGCGGCCGTCGATCCGCGTCGGGTCGGGTCGGGTCGGGTCGATCCCGCGGCGGCAGCACTAACCTAACCTCACCATCTCTCCCTCGGCGTTTTACTGGACCCGCCGGGAGAGAGACCTCTCCATATCATTATCAATACTTTTAATACTGCTACTACGTCTGCTACTACATCTACTACTACATCTATTACTGCTACCACTGCTACTACTACTACTGCTACTACTACTACTACTACTACTACTACTACTTCTACTGCTATCACTTTTGCTACTCTTGATAATAGTTACAACTTAATAACGCTATTACTTATGTTGTAGTTTGTGCTCCTAATGAGAAAACAAAGTCTTGATCCTCCTTCACGCAAGCTGTTGTTGGACTGAAGAGTACGAAGCGGTAACATTTTGTACGTCTCAATCTGACACTTGTGTACACCATTCCTTTCCGCACAATCGCGTAAGAATTTCCCGTACCTTCACAGGAAGGTAGAAGACCATCGACGATTGAGAGAGAGAGAGAGAGAGAGAGAAGGCGTTTCCGTATGCTCTTCTCCCTTCCCCTCCATCCATCCATCCGTCTTGTTCAGAGCGTGGGTGACCATGAAGAGTTGTGTTTTCGAGTGGAGGGTCGATGAGTAGGAGATTTGCGGCGTCGTTGACGATTTCATTCGGTGACTAATCGGCAAATTCTGGTCATTCTATTTTGTCAGGAACTCCACAATGATGAAATCAAAGACCACCTTTTGTGCCTAATAATAAATACTCACAATCGCTTAACCAAGAAAATAAAAGTTTGTGATGCAGTTTCCTTTGGAGGCAAGACCAGAGTGTCAACTGGTATTAGTTTTTACGTAGTTAAAAAAAACATATATATATAAAACTAAGTATGAAGACAATTCGTTTGTGCATCCAAATCCTTTGCCATCCTGCGCAGCAATCGAACTTTTCCAGGCCTTCCACTTAATCTTCTTCATTGTCTGCTGAATGAACGCCATCAAAGCCTATAGAATACCATGAAATTTTCTTTTCAATTTAGAATGTTGTTCAGAACCTTGTTGTTATCTACCGTTGTTGTTGGTTTGATAGTATGGCGATACTAGACAATTATTATTATCATTGTTAGTCTCTGTGACCCCTTGGCCATGCGCCATTTTGTACAGACCCGCTGCGGCAGCCATTTTGTAGATCCAAAAGGACCCGCGAAGACCGATGTGCCCTCCGCCTGTAGCACCTTCAGCATATGCAGGCCCATTTCCCTCAGTATATGCAGACCCCCACTGTCCTCAGCGTATGCTAGCCACTCCCCCCCCGGCATACACAAGCTCACACACACACACAAGCTCACACACACACACACAAGCTCACACACACACACACAAGCTCACACACACACACACACACACACACACACACAAGCTCACACACACACACACAAGCTCACACACACACACACAAGCTCACACACACACACACAAGCTCACACACACACACACAAGCTCACACACACACACACACACACACACACACACACACACACACACACACACACACACACACACACACACACATACATACATACACACACCGCACCCCACAGCTTAAGCAGGCTGATCCACCAACACCCAACAATTATCTCGCCGGCCCTGGCGACGACGATGGGCGAAATGGAGAACGCCACCCATCTTTTGCTTTCTCTATCTTTCCCCCCTGTTCCTCTTCAGTGCAATTGGATATAAGTGCCGTGGTAGCCCTTGATGCTGGAGGCGTAAAATCTCGAGTGCTACAAGGTGGAACGGCCAGCGCGGTCACCGCGATCCCGTCTGAGGTATAAATAAGTAAGAAGAGCGGACAGCCCGCCCGCCCTCTACTACACCCGGAAGGCAAGATGAGGCGTCAAGTTGGTCTTTGTCCACTGCTGCTCACAGTCTTCTCCTCGGAGAGGAACTTTCCGCCGTGAATAATAACATAAAGAGGGTTAAACAAAAAATTAGACATGTATGTGACAATTCGTGAACACTTTTAAATGAACAAGGCTATTTTTCGACTTGCTTACTACAAGATGTTTGATGTGAACGTGAGGAAAGATATCTGGGAGATTACATGACAGAAGTGATGGAGACTGCCTTGACCTTCATTCTCTGCCTTGTATCATAATTGTATTATAGGGTAGACAGCACGCAGATACGCCTTGTGGTGTTAGTTCCCATACCCTTTATGGAATACTGTTGGATTGATACTAATGAAGAGGATAATGAATGTACCTACAAGTGTGTGAATATTGACGAAGGCTCTATATGTTCTTGGCTGCCGCCGCTACTGCATTTCTCAAGCCACTGTGTATCTGAAGCTTGGCACTGGACCTTCAGGTCGGCCAAGAGATGGCAGGAGAAGACGATTTTTGTGTGTGACCGGGTCCCCGTGCGTGCGTGCGTGCGTGCGTGACGGCAAAGCCTCAGTCCGGCACCGGCACCGGCACCGGAGCCAAACGCGCCGCTGGGCAAGAACTCGAGGCCGCGCATGCCACAGCACTCCAGTTTTACATGCGACGTATCTCCATGCTTGCCTCAGAAGAAGCTATTAAGTTAAGGGTACTACAGCTATTATACCTAAGTTAGGGAAATAATAATCCCAGAGATAAGGCAAATATGTAAAGCAATCCCAGCCTGTCTGTCCACTCTTTGGTCTTAGTCTTTCACAATGCTAATACCAGTCGTTGACTTGTTCAAGCACGAGTTGATGACGTCATCACCAAGCTTTTTCGCGCGCGGGATATGACCGCGAGTGATGGAAGAGGACAACCACGTTTCCCCACCCCCTTCACACACACACACACACACACACACACACACACACACACACCCAACCAACCAACCAACCAACTAACCAACCAACCCACCCCTCCCGTCCCCCATCCCCCATCCCCCGATACCCACCCACGACGACTCTTCTCCCGCTGTAAACGAGGGTTAGTCCCTTCGATACTCAAATTTTCCTGTTAGGTTGTGAAATGTAGGTCTTGCATGGATTACATGAGCGAGTTTACGTTTGTGTTTGTGTGTGTGCGTATCTGTATACGTACGCACGTGCGTGCATGTGTGTGTGCGTGCGTGCGTGTATACGTACGTGCGTGCGTTTGTGCATGTGTGTGTGTGTGTGTGCGCGCGCGCGTGTGTGTGTGCTCGCGCGCGTGCGTGTGTGCGAGTGTGTTCATGTGCTTGAGTATACGTGTTTGTGGTCGTGCACGTGTGGCTACAAATGTGTTGCTATATGTAGGTGTGCCTGTGCGTGAATGCTTGGCTGTGTGTGCAGGTCTAGTGTTTAGACTGTATCTCGATGTTCCGATGGCCTTGCAACGGGAATACTGGAAACCCTCCTCCGATTCGCGCGTCCCATCTCGTACAAGTGGGCTCTTGTGCAGAGAACCCATTCTCTCAGTCAAACAGAAAGAAGAATAAGAAGAAACAACAACACGGAAGCCCCCCTCCCCTTTTTCATACCATCAGATAGGATGTGTTTCTCAAAGCACGAATTTTGGACACTATGTATGTATTTCTAACTGGGCGTCACGAAATGGTCTATGTGCTGTATTGGACAAAGTCACTCTCATGCTGATGAAAAAAAACAAGATATCACTCTTACGCTTGCGTCATTCAACTGCCATCAACATCCGTGATCTCGTGTTTGTAGAGGATGGTGTTTTCTTAAAGTTCCCCCTTAAACCCACACTATGCACAGCTGTTTTCTTTCTTGAATATAGGAGTAGGACGAGCTATCTCTGTCTGTGTTGTGAGTGTGTTTTGTGAACATGAGTACATAATAATGTAATGAAACTTTACCATATTATAACCCTAATTGATAAACTACTATCGTTAGATTGTGAATCGGGAAGGGACGCAAGCCCACCTATTGAAGGAGAGAAAACGTGCTCTTTATTCTATTTGAAAAGAAAAAAGGCCAATTGCCCTTGTAGCACCTGCCCTACTACGCTTCATCAAAAGATAACAACCTGTTCTCTTTCCCTTTTCACTTCTCTATCTTCACTCTGACTGTTAAGAATAAATACATAGACTTTAGACATTACTGACCTTATAAGGAAGAGTGTGTTCTGTATAGAAATTGTTGATATGTAACCAACTAAGGAATAATTAATTAGACCATGGATGATATAGACCCTTCTTTCCAATAACATAGAACCGTGAGAACTTGGGATGAGTGAAGGTACTTTTACTTGCCCGAAGGTCAGTCAGGAGTCGCAAGGGGATGACATGCCTTCCATGAGCTCTCTTTTCTCTCTTTCCTCCTATTCCTCACTCTCCTTTATTTCTCTCACTCTGTCTCTCGACTTCTCTAAATATATCTCTCCTTCCCTATCCCCATATCTATTCTCTCACCTTCTCCAGATCGAAGATTTACAGGTTTCCACACTTTGGGGTCTTGTTGCTGATTCGGCAGGCTTGCGTTTCTCTGGTCTCCTCCTTGGATTTCGTTCCCTCCTCTCTTTCCCTCTCTCACTGTTAGGGATCAACCACAGATGTCCTCTGTTTTTATTTTCTTTCTTTTTTATATAAGAAGATGAGCAGCGTGCATCTAGTCTGTATCTTAGTGTCAAGTCAGTTCTGTACCTAGTCGATACAATTCTGTTCAATATTTTTGTAGACTCGCGTTATTCATAGTGTGGCAAAGTGCTATATATTTCTATGAATATATATATATATTATATATAGTCATATGTATATAGACATATAAATGTGTGTATATGTATATATATATATACACGGTATATATGTACGTGCGTATGTGTATATAAGTTTATATGTACATATATATGTATACATATATATGCACATATGTATATTGTATGCACGTGTGTACATGTGCGTGTGCGTGTATGTGCGTAAGTGTATGTGTGTGTGTGTAACGCGAACGGAGGATTTTATGTTTAACTTAAAAATGGACCGGAGTATTTGTTTTCTAAAGACGAATGTATGAAAACTATGTTCTTTGTATTACTAGACCCAGAAAAGGTTGTGTGTAGATAAGAAAAAGAACCTAACGCCAGCCTTCCCAACCCCTTCCAATTCCCAGAGTCCCTTTTACCTAACCTAACCGCCCCTGGATCCTGTCATATGTTATCGTTCACTCAAATTAGGAGAATAAACTAAAGAGTTAGTCGTCCTGAAGATTTGTTTGGGTATATAGAGAGAGAGACCGTTTCGGTACTGCCAGTCAGAACTTTGCAGTCACACTATTGTATAAACATTAGATAAAATACGGAAGGATGAAGTCGTTTCATTAACCTGGAGACCAACCGAAACTTTCTGCTTGACCGACCAAGAGGACAAGTGACCGACATGAATGATTGTGGCTGAATGGAGGTCACCAACAACGCCTTACCAAATGCCCCGCCCGCGTCCCATGGAAAAAGTCAGCCGTTCATGTCTGACTAGGATGCCAAAAAGGTGGTTGGCCACCATGACTGTGGTGGAGCTTAGGTTGAATACCCTAAGTCAGGTTCATTTTGAACTCGGTCGCAGTGACCCATTTCCTTACATTTTCCATGGTAAATTGCTTGACCGTCATGGCTGTGGTGGAGCTTAGGTTGAATACTTTAAGTCAGGTTCATTTTGAAGCCAATGACAGTGACCCACTTCCCTAATTTTACGATGCTAAAGTGCTTGGCCATTATGACTGTGGTGGAGCTTAGGTTGAATACCCTAAGTCAGGTACATTTTGAACTCTGTCACGATGACCCACTTCCTTACTTATACCATGCTTTTGTGCTTGGCCATCATGACTTTGGTGGAGATTCTCGTAAGTCAGGTTCATTTTTAACTCATTCACAGTGACGCGTCCCCTAACTTTTGACATGGTAAAGTGATTGACCATCATGACTGTGGTGGAGGTTAGGTTGAATACCCTAAGTCTGGTTTATTTTGAACTTAGTCACAGTGACCCACTTCCCTACTTTTACCATGCTAAAATGCTTGGCCATCATGACTGTGGTGGAGCTTATGTTGAATACCCTAAGTCAGGTTTATTTTGAACTTAGTCACAGTGACCCACTTCATTACTTTTACCATTCTAAAGTGCTTGGCCATCATGACTGTGGTGAAGCTTCTCGTAAGTCAGGTTCATTTTGAACTCAGTCACAGTGACGCGCGTCCTAATTTTTAACATGCTAAAGTATTTGACCATTATAACTGATTTTGAGCTTAGGTTGAATTCCCTAAGTCTGGATCATTTTGAACTCAGTCACAGTGACCCACTTCCCTACTTTTACCATGTTTAAGTGCTTGGTCATCATTACTGTGGCGGAGCTTCTCGTAGGTGAGGTTCATTTTGAGCTAATTCACAGTGACGAGTTTTCTAAATTTTAACAAGCTAAAGTGCATGACCATCATGACTGTAGTTGAGCTTAGGTTGCATACCCTATGTCTGGTTCATTTTGAACTCAGTCACAGTGAACCACTTCCCAGTGGGTCACTGTGACTGAGTTCAAAATGAACCAGACTTAGGGTATGCAACCTAAGCTCCACCACAGTCATGATGGCCAAACACTTTAGCATCGTAAAAGTAAGGAAGTGGGTCACTGTGACTGAGTTCAAAATAAACCAGACTTAGTACTAGTACAACTAGTCCTCTAGTACAACTAGTACTCTAGTACAACTAGTACTCTAGTACTAGTACTCTAGTACAAATAGTACTTTAGTACAACTAGTACTCTAGTAGTACTAGTACACTAGTACCACTAGTACTCTAGTACTACTAGTACTCTTGTACTACTAGTACACTTGTACTACTAGTACTCTTGTACTACTAGTACTCTTGTAGTACTAGTGCTCTTGTAGTACTAGTACTTAAGTAGTACTAGTGCTCTAGTAGTACTAGTACTCTAGTAGTACTAGTGCTCTAGAAGTACTAGTACTCTTGTAGTACTAGTACTCTTGTAGTACTAGTACTTAAGTATTACTAGTACTTAAGTAGTACTAGTATTTAAGTAGTACTAGTACTCTAGTAGTACTAGTACTCTAGTAGTACTAGTACTCAAGTAGTACTAGTACTCTAGTAGTACTAGTACTCTAGCACTCTAATGCAACTAGTACTCTAGTACAACTAGTACTCTAGTACAACTAGCACTCTAGTACAACTAGTACTCTAGTACTACTAGAAATCTAGTACTACTAGTACTCTAGTTCTACTAGTACTCTAGTACTACTAGTACTCTAGTACTAAAAGATCTCTAGTACTCTAGTACTACTACTATAGTACTAGTACTCTAGTACTACAAGTACTCTAGTACTACTAGTACTCTAGTACTACAAGTACTCTAGTACTACTAGTACTCTAGTACTACTAGTACTCTAGTACTACTAGTACTCTAGTACTACCAGTACTCTAGTACTACCAGTACTCTTGTACTACTAGTACTCTTGTACTACTAGTACTCTTGTACTACTAGTACTCTTGTACTACTAGTACTCTTGTACTACTAGTACTCTAGTACTACTAGTACTCTAGTACTACAAGTACTCTAGTACTACTAGTACTCTACTACTACTAGTACTCTAGTACTACCAGTACTCTAGTACTACCAGTACTCTAGTACTACCAGTACTCTTGTACTACCAGTACTCTAGTACTACTAGTACTCTTGTACTACTAGTACTCTTGTACTACTAGTATTCTTGTACTAGTACTCTTGTACTACTAGTACTCTTGTACTACTAGTACTCTTGTACTACTAGTACTCTTGTACTACTAGAACACTTGTACTACTAGTACTCTTGTACTACTAGTACTCTTGTACTACTAGTACTCTTGTTGTACTAGTACTTAAATAGTACTAGTACTTAAGTAGTACTAGTATTTAAGTAGTACTAGTATTTAAGTAGTACTAATACTCTAGTAGTACTAGTACTCTTGTAGTACTAGTACTCGTGTAGTACTAGTACTTAAGTAATACAAGTACTTAAGTAGTACTAGTACTTAAGTAGTACTAGTATTTAATAGTACTAGTACTCTAGAAGTACTAATATTCTAGTAGTATTAGTACTCTAGTAATCTAGTACAACTAGTACTCTAGTACAACTAGTACTCTAGTACAACTACTATAGTACTACTAGTACTCTAGTACTAGTACTCTAGTACTACTAGTACTCTTGTACTACTAGTACTCTTGTACTACTAGTACTCTTGTACTAGTAGTACTCTTGTACTAGTAGTACTCTTGTACTAGTACTCTTGTACTACTAGTATTCAAGTAGTACTAGTACTCAAGTAGTGCTAGTACTCAAGTAGTACTAGTACTCTAGTAGTACTACTCTTGTAGTACTAGTACTCTTGTAGTACTAGTACTCTTGTAGTACTAGTACTTAAGTAGTACTAGTACTTAAGTAGTACTAGTACTTAAGTAGTACTAGTATTTAAGTAGTACTAGAATTTAAGTAGTACTAGTACTCTAGTAGTACTAGTACTCTAGTAGTACTAGTACTCTAGTAGTACTAGTACTCTTGTAGCACTAGTACTCTTGTAGTACTAGTACTCTTGTAGTACTAGTACTTAAGTAGTACTAGTACTTAAGTAGTACTAGTATTTAAGTAGTACTAGTATTTACGTAGTACTATTACTCAAGTAGTACTAGTAATCTAGTAGTACTAGTACTCTAGTACTAGTAGTATTCTAGTAGTATTAGTACTCTAGTAGTACTAGTACTCTAGTAGTACCAGTACAACTAGTAATCTAGTACAACAAGTAATCTAGTACAACTAGTTATCTAGTACAACTAGTACTCTAGTACAACTAGTACTCTAGTACAACTAGTACTCTAGTACAACTAGTACTCTAGTACAACTAGTACTCTAGTACAACTAGTACTCTAGTACAACTAGTACTCTAGTACAACTAGTACTCTAGTACAACTAGTACTCTAGTACAACTAGTACTCTAGTACAACTAGTACTCTAGTACAACTAGTACTCTAGTACAACTAGTACTCTAGTACAACTAGTACTCTAGTACAACTAGTACTCTAGTACAACTAGTACTCTAGTACTATAGTACAACTAGTACTCTAGTACTATAGTACAACTAGTACTCTAGTACTATAGTACAACTAGTACTCTAGTACTACTAGTACTCTAGTACTACTAAAACTCTTGTACTTCTAGTACTCTTGTACTACTAGTACTCTTGTACTACTAGTACTCTTGTACTACTAGTACACTTGTACTACTAGTACTCTTGTACTACTAGTAATCTTGTACTACTAGTATTCTTGTAGTAAAGGTACTCTTGTAGTACTAGTACTTAGGTAGTACTAGTATTGAAGAAGTACTAGTACTCTAGTAGTACTAGTACTCTAGTAGTTCTAGTACTCTAGTAGTATTAGTACTCTAGTAGTATTAGTACTCTTTTAGTACTAGTACTTAAGTAGTACTAGTACTCTAGTAGTACTAGTACTCTAGTAGTTCTAGTACTCTAGTAGTATTAGTACTCTAGTAGTATTAGTACTCTTTTAGTACTAGTACTTAAGTAGTACTATTACTTAAGTAGTACTATTACTTAAGTAGTACTAGTACTTAAGTAGTAATAGTACTTAAGTAGTACTAGTACTTAAGTAGTACTAGTACTTAAGTAGTACTAGTACTCTAGTAGTACTAGTACTCTAGTAGTACTAGTACTCCTAGTATTCTAGTACTACTAGTACTTAAGTACTACTAGTACTTAAGTACTTCTAGTACTCAAGTAGTACTAGTACTCAAGTAGTACTAGTACTCAAGTAGTACTAGTACTCAAGTAGTACTAGTACTCAAGTAGTACTAGTACTCAAGTAGTACTAGTACTCAAGTAGTACTAGTACTCAAGTAGTACTAGTACTCAAGTAGTACTAGTACTCAAGTAGTACTAGTACTCAAGTAGTACTAGTACTCAAGTAGTACTAGTACTCAAGTAGTACTAGTACTCAAGTAGTACTAGTACTCAAGTAGTACTAGTACTCAAGTAGTACTAGTACTCAAGTAGTACTAGTACTCAAGTAGTACTAGTACTCAAGTAGTACTAGTACTCAAGTAGTACTAGTACTCAAGTAGTACTAGTACTCAAGTAGTACTAGTACTCAAGTAGTACTAGTACTCAAGTAGTACTAGTACTCAAGTAGTACTAGTACTCAAGTAGTACTAGTACTCAAGTAGTACTAGTACTCAAGTAGTACTAGTACTCAAGTAGTACTAGTACTCAAGTAGTACTAGTACTCAAGTAGTACTAGTACTCAAGTAGTACTAGTACTCAAGTAGTACTAGTACTCAAGTAGTACTAGTACTCAAGTAGTACTAGTACTCAAGTAGTACTAGTACTCAAGTAGTACTAGTACTCAAGTAGTACTAGTACTCAAGTAGTACTAGTACTCAAGTAGTACTAGTACTCAAGTAGTACTAGTACTCAAGTAGTACTAGTACTCAAGTAGTACTAGTACTCAAGTAGTACTAGTACTCAAGTAGTACTAGTACTTAAGTAATACTAGTACTTAAGTAGTACTAGTACTGAAGTAGTACTAGTACTCCAGTACTAGTACTCAAGTAGTACTAGTACTCAAGTAGTACTAGTACTCAAGTAGTACTAGTACTCAAGTAGTACTAGTACTCATGTACTACTAGTACTCTTGTACTACTAGTATTCAAGTAGTACTAGTACTCAAGTAGTACTAGTATTCTAGTAGTACGAGTACGCTAGTAGTACTAGTACTCTAGTACTAGTAGTACTCTAGTACTAGTACTCTAGTAGTACTAGTACTCTAGTAGTACTAGTACTCTAGTAGTACTAGTACTCTAGTAGTAGTACTAGTACTCTAGTAGTAGTACTAGTACTCTAGTAGTAGTACTAGTACTCTAGTAGTAGTACTAGTACTCTAGTACTAGTACTCTAGTACTAGTACTCTAGTAGTACTAGTACTCTAGTAGTACTAGTACTCTAGTAGTACTAGTACTCTAGTAGTACTAGTACTCTAGTAGTACTAGTACTCTAGTAGTACTAGTACTCTAGTAGTACTAGTACTCTAGTAGTACTAGTACTCTAGTACTAGTAATCTAGTAGTATTAGCACTCTAGTAGTACTAGTACTCTAGTACTACTAGTACTCTAGTACTACTAGTTCTCTAGTACTAGTACTCTAGTACTACTTGTACTCTAGTACTACTTGTACTCTAGTACTACTTGTACTCTAGTACTTGTTCTCTAGTACTACTTGTACTCTAGTACTACTACTCTAGTACTACTAGTACTACTAGTACTACTTGTACTTGTACTACTAGTACTCTAGTACTACTAGTACTCTAGTACTACTAGTACAACTAGTACTCTAGTACTACTAGTACTCTAGTACTACTAGTACTCTAGTACTACTAGTACTCTAGTACTACTAGTACTCTAGTACTACTAGTACTCTAGTACTACTAGTACTCTAGTACTACTAGTACTCTAGTACTACTAGTACTCTAGTACTACTAGTACTCTAGTACTACTAGTACTCTAGTACTACTAGTACTCTAGTACTACTAGTACTCTAGTACTACTAGTACTCTAGTACTACTAGTACTCTAGTACTACTAGTACTCTAGTACTACTAGTACTCTAGTACTACTAGTACTCTAGTACTACTAGTACTCTAGTACTACTAGTACTCTAGTACTACTAGTACTCTAGTACTACTAGTACTCTAGTACTACTAGTACTCTAGTACTACTAGTACTCTAGTACTACTAGTACTCTAGTACTACTAGTACTCTAGTACTACTAGTACTCTAGTACTACTAGTACTCTAGTACTACTAGTACTCTAGTACTACTAGTACTCTAGTACTACTAGTACTCTAGTACTACTAGTACTCTAGTACTACTAGTACTCTAGTACTACTAGTACTCTAGTACTACTAGTACTCTAGTACTACTAGTACTCTAGTACTACTAGTACTCTAGTACTACTAGTACTCTAGTACTACTAGTACTCTAGTACTACTAGTACTCTAGTACTACTAGTACTCTAGTACTAGTACTCTAGTACTACTAGTACTCTAGTACTACTAGTACTCTAGTACTACTAGTACTCTAGTACTACTAGTACTCTAGTACTACTAGTACTCTAGTACTACTAGTACTCTAGTACTACTAGTACTCTAGTACTACTAGTACTCTAGTACTACTAGTACTCTAGTACTACTAGTACTCTAGTACTACTAGTACTCTAGTACTACTAGTACTCTAGTACTACTAGTACTCTAGTACTACTAGTACTCTAGTACTACTAGTACTCTAGTACTACTAGTACTCTAGTACTACTAGTACTCTAGTACTACTAGTACTCTAGTACTACTAGTACTCTAGTACTACTAGTACTCTAGTACTACTAGTACTCTAGTACTACTAGTACTCTAGTACTACTAGTACTCTAGTACTACTAGTACTCTAGTACTACTAGTACTCTAGTACTACTAGTACTCTAGTACTACTAGTACTCTAGTACTACTAGTACTCTAGTACTACTAGTACTCTAGTACTACTAGTACTCTAGTACTACTAGTACTCTAGTACTACTAGTACTCTAGTACTACTAGTACTCTAGTACTACTAGTACTCTAGTACTACTAGTACTCTAGTACTACTAGTACTCTAGTACTACTAGTACTCTAGTACTACTAGTACTCTAGTACTACTAGTACTCTAGTACTACTAGTACTCTAGTACTACTAGTACTCTAGTACTACTAGTACTACTAGTACTACTAGTACTACTAGTACTCCTAGTACTACTAGTACTCCTAGTACTACTAGTACTCTAGTACTACTAGTACTCTAGTACTACTAGTACTCTAGTACTACTAGTACTCTAGTACTACTAGTACTCTAGTACTACTAGTACTCTAGTACTACTAGTACTCTAGTACTACTAGTACTAGTACTCTAGTACTACTAGTACTCTAGTACTACTAGTACTCTAGTACTACTAGTACTCTAGTACTACTAGTACTCTAGTACTACTAGTACTCTAGTACTACTAGTACTCTTGTACTACTAGTACTCTTGTACTACTAGTACTCTTGTACTAGTACTCCTAGTACTCTAGTACTACTAGTACTTAAGTACTACTAGTACTTAAGTACTTCTAGTACTCAAGCAGTACTAGTACTCCTAGTACTCTAGTACTCCTAGTACTCTAGTACTACTAGTACTCTAGTACAACTAGTACTCTAGTACAACTAGTACTCTAGTAGTACTAGAGTACTAGTACTACTTAAATACTAGTACTACTTAAGTACTAGTACTACTTAAGTACTAGTATTACTTAAGTACTAGTACTACTTTAGTACTAGTACTACAGGAGTACTAGTACTACTTAAGTACTAGTACTACTTAAGTACTAGTTCTACAAGAGTACTAGTAGTACAAGAGTAGTAAAAGAGTACTAGTAGTACAAGAGTACTAGTAGTAAAAGAGTACTAGTAGTACAAGAGTACTAGTAGTACAAGAGTACTAGTAGTACAAGAGTACTAGTAGTACTAGAGTACTAGTAGTACTAGAGTACTAGTAGTACTAGAGTACTAGTAGTACTGGAGTAGTAGTAGTACTGGAGTAGTAGTAGTAGTACTGGAGTAGAAGTAGTACTGGAGTAGTAGTAGTACTGGACTAGTAGTAGTACTGGAGTAGTAGTAGTACTGGAGTAGTAGTAGTACTGGAGTAGTAGTAGTACTGGAGTAGTAGTAGTACTGGAGTAGTAGTAGTACTGGAGTAGTAGTACAGGAGTAGTAGTAGTACTGGAGTAGTAGTAGAACTGGAGTAGTAGTAGTACTGGAGTAGTAGTACTACTAGAGTACTAGTAGTACTGGAGTAGTAGTACTGGAGTACTGGTAGTACTAGAGTACTGGTAGTACTAGAGTACTAGTAGTACTGGAGTACTAGTAGTACTAGAGTACTAGTAGTACTAGAGTACTAGTAGTACTAGAGTACTAGTAGTACTAGAGTACTAGTAGTACTAAAATATTAGTAGTACTAGTAGTACTAATTGTACTAGAATACTAGTACTACTAGAATACTAGCACTACTTAAGCTCTAGTATTACTTAAGTACTAGTATTACAAGAGTACTAGTACTAAAAAAGTAAAAGTACTACAAGAGTAATAGTACTACAAGAGTACTAGTACTACTAGAGTACTAGTACTACTTAAATACTAATACTGCTTAAGTACTAGTACTACTTAAGTACTAGTATTACTTAAGTACTAGTACTACTTAAGTACTAGTACTACTTAAGTACTAGTTCTACAAGAGTACTAGTAGTACATGAGTACTAGTAGTACAAGAGTACTAGTAGTACCAGAGTACTAGTAGTACAAGACTACTAGTAATACAAGAGTACTAGTAGTACAAGAGTACTAGTAGTACAAGAGTACTAGTAGTACTAGAGTACTAGTAGTACTAGAGTACTAGTAGTACTAGAGTACTAGTAGTACTAGAGTACTAGTAGTACTAGAGTACTAGTTGTACTAGAGTACTAGTAGTACTAGAGTACTAGTAGTACTAGAGTACTAGTAGTACTAGAGTACTAGTAGTACTAGAGTACTAGTACTAGAGTGCTAGTAGTACTACAGTACTAGTATTACTAGAGAACTAGTAGTACTAGACTACTAGTAGAAATTAAATACTAGTACTACTTATGTACTAGTACTACTTAAGTACTAGTACTATTTAAGTACTAGTATTCCTTAAGTACTAGTACTACTTAAGCACTAGTACTACTTAAGCACTATTTCTACAAGAGTACTAGTATTACAAGAGTACTAGTAGTACAAGAGTACTAGTAGTACAAGAGTACTAGTAGTACAAGAGTACTAGTAGTACAAGAGTACTAGTAGTACAAGAGTACTAGTAGTACTAGAGTACTAGTAGTACTAGAGTACTAGTAGTACTAGAGTACTAGTAGTACTAGAGTACTAGTAGTACTAGAGTACTAGTAGTACTAGAGTACTAGTAGTACTAGAGTACTAGTAGTACTAGAGTACAAGTAGTACTAGAGTACGAGTAGTACTAGAGTTCTAGTAGTACTAGAGTACTAGTAGAACTAGAGTACAAGTAGTACTAGAGTACTAGTAGTACTAGAGTACTAGTAGAACTAGAGTACTAGTAGTACTAGAGTACTAAGAGTACTAGTAGTACTAGGAGTACTAGTTGTACTAGAGTACTAGTTGTACTAGAGTACTAGTACTAGAGTACTAGTTGTACTAGAGTACTAGTACTACTAGAGTACTAGTACTACTAGAGTACTAGTACTACTAGAGTACTAGTACTACTTAAATACTAGTACTACTTAAGTACTAGTACTACTTAAGTACTAGTACTACTTAAGTACTAGTACTACTTAAGTACTAGTACTACTTAAGTACTAGTTCTACAAGAGTACTAGTAGGACAAGAGTAATAGTAGTACAAGAGTACTAGTATTGCAAGAGTACTAGTAGTACAAGAGTACTAGTAGTACTAGAGTACTAGTAGTACTAGCAACTAGTAGTACTAGAGTACTAGTAGTACTAGTAACTAGTAGTACTAGAGTACTAGTAGTACTAGAGTACTAGTAGCACTAGAGTACTAGTAGTTCTAGAGTACTAGTAGCACTAGAGTACTAGTATTATTAGAGTAGTAGAAGAACTAGAGTACTAGTATAACGAGAGTACTAGTAGTACAAGAGTACGAGTAGTACAAGAGTAATGGTAGAACTAGAGTACTAGTAGTACTAGAGTAGAAGTAGTACTAGAGTAATAGTAGTACTAGAGTACTAGTTGTACTAGAGTACTATTAATACTAGAGTACTAGTAGTACTAGAGTACTAGTTGTACTAGAGTACTAGGAGTACTAGAGTACTAGGAGTACTAGTACTACAAGAGTACTAGTAGTATTTAAGTACTAGTAGTACTTAAGTACTAGTATTAGAGTACTAAGAGAATTAGTACTACTAGAGTACTAGTACTACTTATGTACTAGTACTACTTAAGTACTAGTAGTACAAGAGTACTAGTAGTACAAGAGTACTAGTAGTACAAGAGTACTAGTAGTACAAGAGTACTAGTAGTACAAGAGTACTAATAGTTCAAGAGTACTAATAGTACAAGAGTACTAATAGTACTAGAGTACTAGAGAACTAGGAGTACTAGAGTACTAGGAGTACTAGTACTACTAGGAGTACTAATACTACTAGGAGTTCTAGTACTACTAAAGTACTAGTACTACTAGAGTACTAGTACTACTAGAGTACTAGTACTACTAGAGTACTAGTACTACTAGAGTACTAGTACTACTAGAGTACTAGTACTACTTAAGTACTAGTACTACTTAAGTACTAGTAGTACAAGAGTACTAGTAGTATAAGAGTACTAGTAGTACAATAGTACTAGTAGTACAAGAGTACTAGTAGTACTAGAGTACTAGTAGTACTAGAGAATTAGGAGTACTAGAGTACTAGTGGTAATAGATTACTACTAGTGCTACTGGTACTACTAGAGTACTACTAGTACTACTACAGTACTACTAGTACTACTAGAGTACTACAAGTACTACTAGAATACTACTACTACTACTAGAGTGCCACTAGTACTACTATAGTACAAGTACTACAAGAGTACTAGTACTACTAGAGTATTCCTAGTACTAGAATACTACTACTATTATAGTACTATTAGTACTTGAGTACTCATAACACTAGAGTACTACTAGTACTAGAGTACCAGTACTACTACAGTACAAGTACTACTAGTGTACATGTACTACTAGAGTACAAGTACTATTAGAGTACAAGTACTATTAGAGTACAAGTACTATTAGAGTACAAGTACTATTAGAGTACAAGTACTATTAGAGTACAAGTACTATTAGAGTACAAGTACTATTAGAGTACAAGTACTACTACAGTACAAGTACTATTAGAGTACAAGTACTATTAGCGTACAAGTACTACTACAGTACAAGTACTATTAGAGTACAAGTACTACTATAGTGCTAGTACTACTATAGTACTAGTACTACTAGAGTATTAGTACTACTAGAGTACTAGTACTACTAGAGTACTAGTACTACTACAGTACAAGTACTACTACAGTACAAGTACTACTACAGTACAAGTACTACTACAGTACAAGTACTACTACAGTACAAGTACTACTACAGTACAAGTACTACTACAGTACAAGTACTACTAGAGTACTAGTACTAGAGTACTCTCAGTAGTACTAGATTACAAGTACTAGAGTACTACTAGTAATATAGTACTAGTACTAGAGTATTAGTAATAGAGTACTAGTAGTAGAGTACTGGTGCTAGAGTACTAGTACCACAGTACTAGTTCTGTAGTACTAGTACTACAGTACTAGTACTAGAGTACTAGTACTAGGGTGCTAGTACTAGAGTACTAGTACTAGAGTTATACTAGTACTATAGTACTAGTACTATAGTACTAGTACTATAGTACTAGTACTAGAGTACTAGTACTAGAGTACTAGTACTAGAGTACTAGTACAAGGGTACTAGTACTGGGATACTAGTACTGGGGTACTAGTACTGGAGCACTAGTACTGAAGTACTAGTACAGGAGTGTTAGTACTACTTAAGTACTAGTATTACTTAAGTATTAGTATTACTTAAGTAGTAGTATTACTTAAGTAGTAGTACTACTTAAGTACTAGTACTACTTAAGTACTAGTACTACTTAAGTACTAGTACTACTTAAGTACTAGTACTACTTAAGTACTAGTACTACTTAAGTACTAGTACTACTTAAGTACTAGTACTACTTAAGTACTAGTACTACTTAAGTACTAGTACTACTTAAGTACTAGTACTACTTAAGTACTAGTACTACTTAAGTACTAGTACTACTTAAGTACTAGTACTACTTAAGTACTAGTACTACAAGAGTACTAGTACTACAAGAGTACTAGTACTACAAGAGTACTAGTACTACAAGAGTACTAGTACTACAAGAGTACTAGTACTACAAGAGTACTAGTACTACAAGAGTACTAGTACTAGAAGAGTACTAGTACTACAAGAGTACTAGTACTACTAGAGTACTAGTGTACTACAGTACTAGTGTACTAGCGTACTAGTGTACTAGCGTACTAGTGTACTAGTGTGGTAGTGTACTAGTGTGCTAGCGTACTAATGTGCTAGCGTACTAGTGTACTAGCGTACTAGCTTACTAGTGTACAATAGTACTAGCGTACTGGCGTACTAGCGTACTAGTGTACTAGCGTACTAGTGTACTAGTGTGGTAGTGTGCTAGTGTGGTAGTGTACTAGTGTGTTAATGTACTAGTGTACTAGTGTACTAGCGTACTAGGGTACTAGCGTACTAGGGTACTAGTGTACTAGTATGCTAGTGGACTAGTGTACTAGCGTACTAGTGTACTAACGTACTAGTGTACTAGTGTACTAGTGTACTAGCGTACTAGCGTACTCCCGTACTAGCGTACTCGTGTACTAGCGTACTAGTGTAATAGAGTACTAGAGTACTAGAGTACTAGTGTACTAGAGTACTAGTGTCCTAGAGTACTAGAGTACTAGTGTACTAGCGTACTAGTGTAATAGCGTACTAGTGTACTAGCATAATAGCGTACAAGTGTACTAGCGTACTAGTGTACTAGTGTACTAGCGTACTAGTGTGGTAGTGTACTAGTGTACTAGTGTGGTAGTGTACTAGTGTACTAGCGTACTAGGGTACTAGCGTACTAGGGTACTAGCGTACTAACGTACTAACGTACTAGAGTACTAGTGTACTAGAGTACTAGAGTACTAGAGTACTAGTGTACTAGAGTACTAGTGTACTAGTGTACTAGTACTACGAGAATACTGGTACTACACGAGTACTAGTACTACACGAGTACTAGTACTACACGAGTACTAGTACTACAGTACTAGTGTACTACAGTACAGTACTAGTGTACTAGAGTACTAGTGTACTAGAGTACTAGTGTACTAGAGTACTAGTGTACTAGTGTACTAGTGTACTAGAGTACTCGTGTACTAGCGTACTAGTGTAATAGCGTACTAGTGTACTAGCGTACTATTGTACTAGTGTGCTAGTGTGGTAGTGTACTAGTGTACTAGCGTACTAGTGTACTAGCGTACTAGTGTACTAGTGTGGTAGTGTGCTAGTGTGGTAGTGTACTAGTGTGTTAATGTACTAGTGTACTAGCGTACTAGGGTACTAGCGTACTAGGGTACTAACGTACTAGGGTACTAACGTACTAGTGTACTAGTGTGGTAGTATGCTAGTGGGCTAATGTACTAGTGTACTAGCGTACAAACGTACTAGTGTAGTAGCGTACTAGCGTACTAGGGTACTAGAGTACTAGTGTACTAGAGTACTAGTGTACTAGAGTACTAGTGTACTAGAGTACTAGTGTACTAGAGTACTAGAGTACTAGAGTACTAGTGTACTAGAGTACTAGTGTACTAGAGTACTAGAGTACTAGAGTACTAGTGTACTAGTACTACGAGAATACTGGTACTACACGAGTACTAGTACTACACGAGTACTAGTACTACAGTACTAGTACTACAGTACTAGTGTACTACAGTACTAGTGTACTAGAGTACTAGTGTACTAGAGTACTAGTGTACTAGAGTACTAGTGTACTAGAGTACTAGTGTACTAGAGTACTAGCGTACTAGGGTACTAACGTACTAGGGTACTAACGTACTAGTGTACTAGTGTACTAGAGTACTAGTGTACTAGTGTACTAGTGTACTAGAGTACTAGTGTACTAGAGTACTAGTGTACTAGAGTACTAGTGTACTAGAGTACTAGTGTACTAGTGTACTAGTGTACTAGAGTACTAGTGTACTAGAGTACTAGAGTACTAGAGTACTAGAGTACTAGAGTACTAGAGTACTAGTGTACTAGAGTACTAGTGTACTCGTGTACTAGTAAACTAGTGTACTAGTGTACTAGTACTACGAGAATACTGGTACTACACGAGTACTAGTGTACTAGAGTACTAGTGTACTAGAGTACTAGTGTACTAGAGTACTAGTGTACTAGAGTACTAGTGTACTAGAGTACTAGTGTACTAGAGTACTAGTGTACTAGAGTACTAGTGTACTAGAGTACTAGTGTACTAGAGTACTAGTGTACTAGAGTACTAGTGTACTAGTGTACTAGCATAATAGCGTACAAGTGTACTAGCGTACTAGTGTACTAGCGTATTAGCGTATTAGCGTACTAGTGTAATAGCGTAATAGCGTACTCCCGTACTAGCGTACTCGTGTACTAGCGTACTAGTGTAATAGCGTACTAGTGTACTAGCGTACTATTGTACTAGTGTGCTAGTGTGGTAGTGTACTAGTGTACTAGCGTACTAGTGTACTAGCGTACTAGTGTACTAGTGTACTCGTGTACTAGTAAACTAGTGTACTCGCGTACTAGTAAACTAGTGTACTCGCGTACTAGTAAACTAGTGTACTCGCGTACTAGTAAACTAGTGTACTCGCGTACTAGTAAACTAGTGTACTCGCGTACTAGTAAACTAGTGTACTCGCGTACTAGTAAACTACTTAAGGTACTAGTACTACTTAAGGTACTAGTACTACTTAAGGTACTAGTACTACTTAAGGTACTAGTACTACTTAAGGTACTAGTACTACTTAAGGTACTAGTACTACTTAAGGTACTAGTACTACTTAAGGTACTAGTACTACTTAAGGTACTCGTACTACTTAAGTACTCGTACTACTTAAGTACACGTACTACTTAAGTACACGTACTACTTAAGTACTCGTACTACTTAAGTACTCGTACTACTTAAGTACTCGTACTACTTAAGTACTCGTACTACTTAAGTACTCGTACTACTTAAGTACTCGTACTACTTAAGTACTCGTATTACTTAAGCACTAGTTCTACAAGAGTACTAGTAGTACAAGAGTACTAGTACTAAAGTAATATGAACTAGGGTACTAGTAGTACTAGAGTACTAGCAGTACTAGGGTACTAGCAGTACTAGGGTACTAGCAGTACTAGGGTACTAGCAGTACTAGGGTACTAGCAGTACTAGGGTACTAATAGTACTAGAATACTAGTACTACTTAAGTACTAGTAGGACAAGAGTACTAGTACTACTTAAGTACTAGTAGGACAAGAGTACTAGTACTACTTAAGTACTAGTAGGACAAGAGTACTAGTAGTACTAGTAATACTAGAGTACTAGTTGTACCTAAGTACTAGTTGTACCTAAGTACTAGTTGTACCTAAGTACTAGTACTAATAGTACTACAAGTACTTCCTATATACAGCCACAACCACTACTTATACAGCCACAACCACTACTTATACAGCCACAACCACTACTTATACAGCCACAACCACTACCTAAATACTAGTACTACCTTAATACTAGTAGTACAAGACTACTAGTAGTACAAGACTACTAGTAGTGCAAGACTACTAGTAGTGCAAGACTACTAGTAGTGCAAGACTACTAGTAGTGCAAGACTACTAGTAGTGCAAGACTACTAGTAGTGCAAGACTACTAGTAGTGCAAGACTACTAGTAGTGCAAGACTACTAGTAGTGCAAGACTTCTAGTAGTGCAAGACTTCTAGTAGTGCAAGACTTCTAGTAGTGCAAGACTTCTAGTAGTGCAAGACTTCTAGTAGTGCAAGACTTCTAGTAGTGCAAGACTACACGTACTACTAGAGTACTCTTGTACAAGCGTACTCTTGTACAAGCGTACTCGCTGTACTCGCTGTACTCGCTGTACTCGTGTACTCGTGTACTCGCTGTCCTCGCTGTCCTCGCTGTACTCGCTGTCCTCGCTGTCCTCGCTGTCCTCGCTGTCCTCGCTGTCCTCGCTGTCCTCGCTGTCCTCGCTGTCCTCGCTGTCCTCGCTGTCCTCGCTGTCCTCGCTGTCCTCGCTGTCCTCGCTGTCCTCGCTGTCCTCGCTGTCCTCGCTGTCCTCGCTGTCCTCGCTGTCCTCGCTGTCCTCGCTGTCCTCTTGTACTCGCTGTCCTCTTGTACTCGCTGTCCTCTTGTACTCGCTGTACTCTTGTACTCGCTGTACTCTTGTACTAGCTGTACTCTTGTACTAGCTGTACTCTTGTACTAGCTGTACTCTTGTACTAGCTGTACTCTTGTACTAGCTGTACTCTTGTACTAGCTGTACTCTTGTACTAGCTGTACTCTTGTACTAGCTGTACTCTTGTACTAGCTGTACTCTTGTACTAGCTGTACTCTTGTACTAGCTGTACTCTTGTACTAGCTGTACTCTTGTACTAGCTGTACTCTTGTACTAGCTGTACTCTTGTACTAGCTGTACTCTTGTACTAGCTGTACTCTTGTACTAGCTGTACTCTTGTACTAGCTGTACTCTTGTACTAGCTGTACTCTTGTACTAGCTGTACTCTTGTACTAGCTGTACTCTTGTACTAGCTGTACTCTTGTACTAGCTGTACTCTTGTACTAGCTGTACTCTTGTACTAGCTGTACTCTTGTACTAGCTGTACTCTTGTACTAGCTGTACTCTTGTACTAGCTGTACTCTTGTACTAGCTGTACTCTTGTACTAGCTGTACTCTTGTACTAGCTGTACTCTTGTACTAGCTGTACTCTTGTACTAGTTGTACTCTTGTACTAGTAGTACTGTAGTACTAGTAGTACTCTAGTACTAGTAGTACTCTAGTACTAGTAGTACTCGTAGTACTCCAGTAGTACTAGTAGTACTCTAGTAGTACTAGTAGTACTCTAGTAGTACTAGGAGTACTCTAGTAGTACTAGGAGTACTCTAGTAGTAGTAGGAGTACTATAGTAGTACTAGGAGTGCTATAGTAGTACTATAGTAATACTAGTAGTACTCTAAGGCCCAAGTTTGGAGGGTTGCCACCGCCACGCCCTTGGGCTAAGGCTGTTCATGTCTACCTTGCTTTGTACTTTTTCCGTGCACTTTAGCACCGTAAAAGTAGGGAAGTGGGTCACTGTGACTGAGTTCAAAATGAACCAGACTTAGGGTATGCAACCTAAGCTCCACCACAGTCATGATGGCCAAGCACTTTAGCATCGTAAAATTTAGAAAACTCGTCACTGTGAATTAGCTCAAAATGAACCTCACCTACGAGAAGCTCCGCCACAGTAATGATGGCCAAGCACTTAAACATGGAAAAAGTAGGGAAGTGGGTCACTCTGACTGAGTTCAAAATGATCCAGACTTAGGGAATTCTACCTCAGCTCAAACACAGTTATAATGGTCAAGTAATTTAGCATGTTAAAAATTAGGGCGCGCGTCACTGTGACTGAGTTCAAAATGAACCTGACTTACGAGAAGCTTCACCACAGTCATGACGACCAAGCACTTTAGAATGGTAAAATTAAGGAAGTGGGTCACTGTGACTAAGTTTAAAAGTTAAACGTGACTTAGGGTATTCAACATAAGCTCTACCACAGTCATGATGGCCAAGCATTTTAGCATGGTAAAAGTAGGGAAGTGGGTCACTGTGACTAAGTTCAAAATAAACCAGACTTAGGGTATTCAACCTAACCTCCACCACAGTCATGATGGTCAATCACTTTACCATGTCAAAAGTTAGGGGACGCGTCACTGTGAATGAGTTAAAAATGAACCTGACTTACGAGAAGCTCCACCAAAGTCATGATGGCCAAGCACATAAGCATGGTAAAAGTAAGGAAGTGGGTCATCGTGACAGAGTTCAAAATGAACCTGACTTAGGGTATTCAACCTAAGCTCCACCACAGTCATAATGGCCAAGCACTTTAGCATCGTAAAATTAGGGAAGTGGGTCACTGTCATTGGCTTCAAAATGAACCTGACTTAAAGTATTCAACCTAAGCTCCACCACAGCCATGACGGTCAAGCAATTTACCATGGAAAATGTAAGGAAATGGGTCACTGCGACTGAGTTCAAAATGAACCTGACTTAGGGTATTCAACCTAAGCTCCACCACAGTCATGGTGGCCAACCACTTTAGCGTGGTAAAAGTAAGGAAGTGGGTCACTGTGACTAAGTTCAAAGTGAACCTGACTTAGGGTGTTCAACCTAAGCTCCACCACAGTCAAGATGACCAAGTACATTAGCATCGTAAAAGTAAGGAAGTGGGTCACGGTGACATATGGTATTCAACCTAAGCTCCACCACAGTCATGACAGTCAAGCACTTTGGCATGATAAAAGTTAGGGGACGCGTCACTGTGACTGAGTTCACAATGAACCTGACTTACGAAAAGCTCCACCACAGTCATGATGACCAAGCACGTAAGGAAGTGGGTCACTGTGACTGAGTTCAAAATAAATGTGACTTAGGGTATTCAACCTAAGCTCCACCACATCCATGATGGCCAAGCACTTTAGCATCGTAAAAAGTAGGGAAGTGGGTCACTGTGACTGAGTTCAAAATGAACCAGACTTAGGGTATTCAACCTAAGCTTACCCACAGTCATGATGGTCATGATGACCAAGCACTTCAGCATGATAAAAGTAAGGAAGTGGGTCACTGTGACTGAGTTCAAAATTAACCAGACTTAGGGTATGCAACCTAAGCTCCACCACAGTCATGATGGCCAAGCACTTTAGCATCGTAAAAGTAAGGAAGTGGGTTACTGTGACTGAGTTCAAAATAAACCAGACTTAGGGTATTCAGCCTAAGATCTGCCACAGTCATGATGGCGAAGCACTTTAGCATCGTAAAAAGTAGGGAAATGGGTTACTGTTTACTGAGTTCAACATGAACCAGACTTAGGCTATTCAACCTAAGCTGTACCACAGTTATGATGGTCAAACACTTTAGCATGTTGAAACTTAGGGGACGCGTCACTGTGACTGAATTCAAAATGAACCTGACTTACGAGGAGCTCCACCACAGTCATGATGACCAAGCACTTTAGCATGGTAAAAGTAAGGAAGTGGGTCACTGTGACTGCGTTCAAAATGAACCTGACTTAGGGTATTCAACCTAAGCTCCACCATAGTCATGATAGTCAAGAACTTTAGCATCGTAAAAGTAGGGAAGTGGGTCACTGTGACTAAGTTCAAAATGAACCAAACTTAGGGTATTCAACCTAAGCTCCACCACAGTCATGATGGTCAAGCACTTTAGCATGTTAAAACTTAAGGGACGCGTCACTGTGACTGAGTTCATAATGAACCTGACTTACAAAAAGCTCCACCACAGTCATGATGACCAAGCACGTAAGGAAGTGGGTCACTGTGACTGAGATCAAAATAAATCTGACTTAGGGTATTCAACCTAAGCTCCACCACAGCCATGATGGCCAAGCACTTTAGCATCGTAAAAAGTAGGGAAGTGGGTCACTGTGACTGAGTTCAAAATAAACCAGACTTAGGGTATTCAACCTAAGCTCACCCACAGTCATGATGGTCAGGCACTTTATCATGTTAAAAGTTAAGGGACGCGTCACTGTGACTGAGTTCAAAATGAACATGACAAACGGAAAGCTCCACCACAGTCATGATGGCCAAGCACTTTAGCATGGTGAAGGTAAGAAAGTGGGTAACTGTCATTGAGCTCAAAATGAACCTGATTTAGGGTATTCAACCTAAGCTCCACCACAGTCATGATGGCCAAGCACTTAACCATCGTAGAAGTAGGGAAGTGGGTCACTGTGATTAACTTCAAAATAAACCTGACTTATTGAATTCAATGTAAGCTCCACCACAGTCATGATGGCCAAGCACTTTACCATGGTAAAATTAAGGAAGTGGGTCACTGTGACTGAGTTCAAAATGACCCTGACATGACGGTTTTTGGCCAAATCCGTGGGTTAACCCCTTTGGTAAATTTGAGGGTCATTTTGGCCACTTGTCCCGATTGGGTCACCACCTCAGCTATAGGTCGAGGGCCACCAGGGCTCTTGAGGATCGCACTTAGATACTGCTGAGGCTAAAAGTACGGGAGCCAATAGGCGGAAATGAGAGGGGAAAATTACACAAACACAAACAAATTTGGCTGATCGCCACAACGTCGCCCTTGGGCCCAGGTTCCCCACGTCTATGTCGCTGTGCCCTGTGGCAGACTCTCTTCCTCTGGAGTAAGTTTGGGCCAAATCGGAGACATGACGGTTTTTGCCCAAATCCGTGGTAATTTTGAGGGTCATTTTGGCCACTTGTCCCGATTGGGTCACCACCTCAGCTACAGGTCGAGGGCCACCAGGGCTCTTGCAGATCGCACTTAGATACTGCTCAGGCTAAAAGTACGGGCGCTAACATGCGAAAATGGGAGGGGAAATTTACACAAACACAAACAAATTTGGCTGGTCGCCACAACCTCGCCCTTGGGTCCAGGTTCCCCACGTTTACCTCGCTGTGCCCTGTGGACGACACCCTCCCTCTGGAGTAAGTTTGGGCCAAATCGGAGACATGACGGGTTTTGGCCAAATCCGTGGGTTAACCCCTTTGGTAATTTTGAGGGTCATTTTGGCCACTTGTCCCGATTGGGTCATCACCTTAGGTACAGGTCAAGGGCCACCAGGGCTCTTGCGGATTGCACTTAGATACTGCTCAGGCTAAAAGTACGGGCGCCAACAGGCGGAAATGAGAGGGGAAAATTACACAAACACAAACAAAATTGGCTGGTCGCCACAACCTCGCCCTTGGGTCCAGGTTCCCTACGTCTACCTCGCTGTGCCCTGTGGACGACTCTCTCCCTCTGGAGTAAGTTTGGGCCAAATCGGAGACATGACGATTTTGGACAAATCCATGGGTACCCCTTCGGTAATTTTGAGGGTCATTTTGGCCACTTGTCCCGATTGGGTCACCACCTCAGCTACAGGTCGAGGGCCACCAGGACTCATGCAGATCGCACTTAGATACTGCTCAGGCTAAAAGTACGGGCGCCAACAGGTGAAAATGAGAGGGGAAATTTACACAAACACAAACAAATTTGGCTGGTCGCCACAACCTCGCCCTTGGGTCCAGGTTAGGTTAGGGTTGGGTTAGGGTTGGGTTAGGGTTGGGTTAGGGTTGGGTTAGGGTTGGGTTAGGGTTGGGTTAGGGTTGGGTTAGGGTTGGGTTAGGGTTGGGTTAGGGTTGGGTTAGGTTGGGTTAGGTTAGGTTAGGTTGGGTTAGGTTTGGTTTGGTTAGGTTATGTTAGATTAGGTTAGGCTAGGTTAGGTTAGGTTAAGCTAGGTTAGGTTAAGTTAGGTTAGGCTAAAAGTTGTACAGCCACGTGGCAGAAAACGTGACTGACGACCTGACGCTCTCTGCCAGCAATGAGCTTGCTTGACCCGACCCAGCGTAATTATCTAATTACGCACCACAGGTAACTGGCCGCCGCATGTAGAATCAGTTCACTCGTACCTTACAATAAAGGAGACGAACTCACCATATCCTCTTTCTCTTCGCCAAAAGTAGCATCGCTAAAAGTACGGGCGCCAACAGGCGAAAATGGGAGGGGAAAATTACACAAACCCCACACAAATTTGGCTAGTCGCCACAACCTCGCCCTTGGGTTCAGGTTCCCCACGTCTACCTCGCTGTGTTCTGTGGACGACTCTCTCCCTTAGGAGTAAGTTTGGGCCAAATCGGAGACATGACGGTTTTTGGCCAAATCCGTGGGTTACTTTGGTAATTTTCAGGGTCATTTTGGCCATCTGTCCCGATTGGGTCACCACGTCAGCTACAGGTCGAGGGCCACCAGGGCTCTTGCGGATCGCACTTAGATACTACTCAGGCTAAAAGTACGGGCGCCAACAGGCGAAATTGAGAGGGGGAAAATTACACAAACACAAACAAATTTGGCTGGTTGCCACAACCTCGCCCTTGGGTCCAGGTTTCCCACGTTTACCTCGCTGTGCCCTGTCGACGACTCTCTCCCTCTGGAGTAGGTTTGGGCCAAATCGGAGAAATGACTAGTAGTACCAGCGGTACTCTAGTAGCACCAGCGGTACTCTAGTAGCACCAGCGGTACTCTAGTAGCACCAGCGGTACTCTAGTAGCACCAGCGGTACTCTAGTAGCACCAGCGGTACTCTAGTAGCACCAGCGGTACTCTAGTAGCACCAGCGGTACTCTAGTAGCACCAACGGTACTCTAGTAGCACCAGCGGTACTCTAGTAGCACCAGCGGTACTCTAGTAGCACCAGCGGTACTCTAGTAGCACCAGCGGTACTCTAGTAGCACCAGCGGTACTCTAGTAGCACCAGCGGTACTCTAGTAGCACCAGCGGTACTCTAGTAGCACCAGCGGTACAGCGGTACTCTAGTAGCACCAGCGGTACTCTAGCAGCACCAGCGGTACTCTAGCAGCACCAGCGGTACTCTAGCAGCACCAGCGGTACTCTAGCAGCACCAGCGGTACTCTAGCAGCACCAGCGGTACTCTAGCAGCACCAGCGGTACTCTAGCAGCATCAGCGGTACTCTAGCAGCACCAGCGGTACTCTAGCAGCACCAGCGGTACTCTAGCAGCACCAGCGGTACTCTAGCAGCACCAGCGGTACTCTAGCAGCACCAGTGGTACTCTAGCAGCACCAGTGGTACTCTAGCAGTACCAGTGGTACTCTAGCAGAACCAGTGGTACTCTAGCAGAACCAGTGGTACTCTAGCAGTACCAGTGGTACTCTAGCAGTACCAGTGGTACTCTAGCAGTACCAGTGGTACTCTAGCAGTACCAGTGGTACTCTAGCAGTACCAGTGGTACTCTAGCAGTACCAGTGGTACTCTAGCAGTACCAGTGGTACTCTAGTAGTACCAGTGGTACTCTAGTAGTACCAGTGGTACTCTAGTAGTACCAGTGGTACTCGAGTAGTACCAGTGGTACTCTAGTAGTACCAGTGGTACTCTAGTAGTACCAGTGGTACTCTAGTAGTACCAGTGGTACTCTAGTAGTACCAGTGGTACTCTAGTAGTACCAGTGGTACTCTAGAAGTACCAGTGGTACTCTAGTAGTACCAGTGGTACTCTAGTAGTACCAGTGGTACTCTAGTAGTACCAGTGGTACTCTAGTAGTACCAGTGGTACTCTAGTAGTACCAGTGGTACTCTAGTAGTACCAGTGGTACTCTAGTAGTACCAGTGGTACTCTAGTAGTACCAGTGGTACTCTAGTAGTACCAGTCGTACTATAGCAGTACCAGTGGTACTCTAGCAGTACCCGTGGTACTCTAGTAGTACCAGTGGTACTCTAGTAGTACCAGTGGTACTCTAGTAGTACCAGTGGTACTCTAGTAGTACCAGTGGTACTCTAGTAGTACCAGTGGTACTCTAGTAGTACCAGTGGTACTCTAGTAGTACCAGTGGTACTCTAGTAGTACCAGTGGTACTCTAGTAGTACCAGTGGTACTCTAGTAGTACCAGTGGTACTCTAGTAGTACCAGTGGTACTCTAGTAGTACCAGTGGTACTCTAGTAGTACCAGTGCTACTCTAGTAGTACCAGTGCTACTCTAGTAGTACCAGTGCTACTCTAGTAGTACCAGTGCTACTCTAGTAGTACCAGTGCTACTCTAGTAGTACCAGTGCTACTCTAGTAGTACCAGTGCTACTCTAGTAGTACCAGTGCTACTCTAGTAGTACCAGTGCTACTCTAGTATTAGTCGTACTCTAGTACTAGTAGTACTCCGTCTTCCGTCCTCTCCCTTCCTTCCTCAACAGACATTCCCCTCTTCCCCAAAGCCCCCTTCATCCCATCCATCCACCTCATCCTAGGACGTCCCCTCATGTTCACTCCCTCCACATCTGCCTTCCATACCTCTTTTACTAGTCTTTCTTCACTCATTCTTTCCATGTGTCCAAACCATCCTAATATTCTTTCATCAACCCTATCTCCTCAACTCCTCATTTCTCACTCTATCCAGCCTAGTAACCCCCACCATACTTCTCAGACACCTCATCTCAAACACATTCAAACTCCTTCTCTCTTCTTCTCTTATGTTCCACGTTTCTGCCCCATACAGTGCTGTTGGCACAATCACTCCTTCATACAGTCTCCTCTTCGCATCCATTCCCAAATGTCTATTCCTCATTACACTCTTTAATCCACCAAGGCATTTACTCGCTTCTCTCAATCTGCATTCTACCTCCACCTTCACTCCACCTTTTCCTGCTACACTTGCACCCAAGTATCTAAAACTATCCACTTCCTCCAGTCGCTCTCCCTTAATGTTCACTTCCAGTCTACTGCCACTTTCACCCCTTGTACATCTCATCACCTTACTTTTACCCACATTTATCTTTAGCTTTCTTCTATCACATACTCTCCCAAACTCTGCCACCAGCTTCCTCAATCCCTCCTCTGACCCTGCCATATATATATGTATAAAAATATATATAAATATATATAATATAATATAATATATATTATATATACATATATATATATATATATATAATATATACATATTATATATATAATAATATAAATATATATATATCATATATATATATAATATAAATATATATAGTATTATATATATATATATATAATATAAATATAAATAATATATATGTATATATATATATAATATATATATATGTATATATATATATATAATATGAATACAAATAATATATATACACAATATAAATATATACATAGTATTATATATATATATATAAATATATACATAATATTATATATATATATATATAAATATATACATAATATTATATATATATATATAAATATATACATAATATTATATGTATATAATATAAATATACATATATCATATATAGTATAAATATATATATTATATATGATATATATATATATATACATATAAGTATATATATATATATAATATATATATATATATGTTTATATATATATAATATATATATATATAAGTATATATATAATATATATATAAGTATATATATATATATATTATATATATAAGTATATATATATATTATATATAATATAAATATATATATTATATAATATAAATATACATATAATATTATATATATATATATATAAAATAAATATATATATATTATAAATATATACTGTATATATATGTATATAAATCTTTTATATATATAATATAAATATATATATGAATATATATAATATATATATAATATAAATATATAATTATAACTGAATATATATATATAAATATATATATATATATATATATACATAAATATAATATAAATATATGTGTAATATTGTGTATATATATTTATATATATATATATGTATTATAATATAAATTTGTATATATTATTATTCATATATATATATATATATATATATATATATATTATATATATATTATATATAAATAATTATATATATATAATATATATAGTATATATATAATAAGTATATGATACTTTATATAATATAGATATATATATATAATATAAATATATATATTATATATATATAAATATATATATATATATATATAATGAATATATTATATAAATTTATATCATATATATATATATACATATATATATATATATCTATATATATATATAACATATATATATATATATATGTACTTATATATATATAACATATATGTTTATATATAATATATATATATATACATACATACATACATATACCAAGGCTTTTTCCCCCTTTCAAGGGAGGTAGCCAAAAAGGGAAAGGCATAAAAACACTCCCACCCATTTCATCCCTAAATACACTCCACACCCCTCCACCCTCCCTCTCATCTGAGCACCTCCTGGATGACGGGTCATCCCTGCACCTTGCCCACCGCCCTGGGTCAGAAGCAGTGTCGCAAGACACAGCACATCCACAGCAAGGCCGCTTCATTTAATCGGCGACCCCCCCCCTCTCCGTCCCCCCTTGCATATAAGGAGAGGACGGGGAGAAATCCCTTCGGGCTGCGTCAAAATTTACTCACACATACTACCCCACCCCCCACCCCCCCGCCCATTCCACCTCATGCAATCACACATCATCCATATACAACCATTCTCCACTCACCTCTGTCTTCCGTCCTCTCCCTTCCTTCCTCAACAGACATTCCCCTCTTCCCCAAAGCCCCCTTCACCCCATCCATCCACCTCATCCTAGGACGTCCCCTCATGTTCACTCCCTCCACATCTGCCTTCCATACCTCTTTTACTAGTCTTTCTTCACTCATTCTTTCCATGTGTCCAAACCACCCTAATATTCTTTCATCAACCCTATCTCCCAGCTCCTTTTTCACCCCTGTTCCCCTCCTCACCTCCTCATTTCTCACTCTATCCAGCCTAGTAACCCCCACCATACTTCTCACACACCTCATCTCAAACACATTCAAACTCCTTTCTTCTTCTCTTATGTTCCACGTTTCTGCCCCATACAGTGCTGTTGGCACAATCACTCCTTCATACATTCTCTTCTTCGCATCCATTCCTAAATGTCTATTCCTCATTACACTCTTTAATCCACCAAGGCATTTACTCGCTTCTCTCAATCTACATTCTACCTCCACCTTCACTCCACCTTTTCCTGCTACACTTGCACCCAAGTATCTAAAACTATCCACTTCCTCCAGTCGCTCTCCCTTAATGTTCACTTCCAGTCTACTGCCACTTTCACCCCTTGTATATGAAAATATATATAAATATATATATATATGATATAAATATATACATAATATTATATATATATATAATATAAATATGTATATATTATATATAGATATATAAGTATAATATAAATATATGTCACATTATATATATACATATATATATATATATATATATGTATATATAAAATATAATCATATATGTATACATATATATATATATATTTATATATATATATGTTATATAAATATATATATATATATATATATAAATATATTATATAAATTTATAATATAATGTATATATATATATATAATATAAATATATATATAATATGAATATATATATTATATTTATAAAATATAAATACATATTTATATATATATGAATATATATATACTATATATACATATATAATATAAATATATATATATTATATATACATATAATATAAATATATATTATATATACATATATCAAAATATATATATATTACATACATATATAATAAATATATATATATTATATATATATATAATATAAAAATATATTATATATAATATAAAAAATATTATATATATATATATATATATAATATATGTATAATGTATATACATATATATTATTTGTTTATATATATATATATATATATATATAATATAAATTTATATATATATATATATATATTAGATAGATATATTATATAGAATATAAATATATATATTATATATAATATAGATATAGATATCATATATATATATATAATGTAAATATAATTACCTACTACATATATATAATGTATAATAGATATATATATATTGTATAAATATATGTATATATATATAATATAAATATATATATATATATATATAATGTAAGAACGGGTGACATCAAATGGACAAAATCCACCACAGCCATAGCAACAGCAACTAGGACATTACGCCACCGGAGCAAAGACCCCTCAATAACGGACAACAGGACAACTAGGACATTACGCAACCGGAACGAAGACCCCCAATTAACGGACAACAGGACAACTAGGACATTACGCCACCGGAACAAAGACCCCTATATAACGGACAACAGGACAAAATCCCCAATATACAGAGGCGATCCTGGGTGAGCACTCCGAAGCTCCTCAGTGCCCCATATATATGTTCGCATTATTTTCTCCTTATTACATTATTTCTCTGAAGAAGCCTATTTGTGCGAAACTAGTCAGAAATAAACTTGGACTCTGATTTATGTCTTCTTCACCCACCTTGATAAATATGTATATAATATTATATGTAAATATATAAGTATAATATAAGTATATATGTCATATATATATATATAGATATATATATATTATATATATTATATTATATAAATTATATATATATAATATATATATAATATAGTATATAGAGTATATATATATATATATATATATAACATATATATATAATATAGATATATATAACATATATATATATAATATATATAATATAAATATATATATATAATATAAATATATATATAATATAAATATATATATATAATATAAATATATATATTATTTATATATATAAATATATAATATAAATATATATAATATAAATATAATATAAATATATATATATGAAATATAAATATTATATGAAATATAAATATATATATATATATATATATATATATATAATGTAAATATATATATAATATAAATATATATATAATATAAATATATATATATTATATATATATATAATGTAAATATATATATATACATATATATTCATATATAATATAAATATATATATGTTATATATACATAATATAAATATATATATTATATATATACATAATATAAATATATTATATATATAATGTAAATATATATATATTATATATATAATATTAATATATATTATATATATATAATATGAATATATATATTGTATATATATAATATGAATATATATATTATATATATATGATATAGATATATAATATATATGTAATATAAATATATATCATATATATATACAATATATATATATATATATATATATATATATATAATATAGATATACATCATATATATAAATATAATATAGATATTATATATATATATACATAATACAAATATTATATATATAGATATATAATATATATGTATATATATTATATATAATATAAATATATGTAGATTGTAGTGTTCTGTAGCCAACACGTATAATTACCCCTTCAGGACCCGTGATCGCAGAGTACGGGATAAACAATAGTCACCCCTTAGAACATGCGTCCGACTAAACATACATTCGACTAATTTTAATTAATATAATAACAATGTTCATTATAATAACTTAATTTATTTTGTAAATAAAACAAAACATATCCTTCTACATACTGTAAGAAGCATATTTATGTATTGTAAATAGATTTTAAATAATTGTATACCAAAGACCAAGAATCCAGAATTTCGCTACAAATATTGTAAATACCATCATCACCATTTCCAATAAACAGAACAGTCATGGGATTGACTTTAAATATCCTAGCTTCCTCCAAATAGGACAATTGTAGTAACCACTACATTTGGTGACCCTGGAGTGACCGCCGCCAGCCCCGCCCGCCGCCAGCCCCGCCCGCCGCCAGCCCCGCCCGCCGCCAGCCCCGCCAGCCCCGCCAGCCCCGCCCGCCGCCCTGCCGTGACCAGCCCCGCCCGCCGCCAGCCCCGCCCGCCGCCAGCCCCGCCCGCCGCCCTGCCGTGACCAGCCCAGCCCGCCGCCCTGCCGTGCCCAGCCCCGCCGCCCCGGGTTGTCCTGCCCGTTGACCCAGCCTGCCCAGCCCCGCCGTCCCGGGTTGTCCTGCCCGTTGACCCAGCCTGCCCAACCCAGCTGCCCACGAACATCGCTGCATACTAATCACGTAAGCATGACGTTAACCGAGCTAATCTCCAAACTCACCCTCCAGGTTAGCGCCCTCCAAGAGCAGGTTGCCAATCTTCAACAACGACCCCCGTCACCAAGATACTACCGCAACCGCTCTAGGTCTACGTCCAGAGGGAGACCCAAGCACACATCAGGCGTCTGCTACTACCATCGTCGCTTTGGACAAGATGCGAGGAAATGTACACAGCCGTGCACCTTCTCACCGTCACCTTTAAACACGATGGGCGAACGCTAACGGCGCACAGCGTTCGCCAACATACATCGAAACTCTTCTTCGTATTTGATCCACTCTCCAACACCACATACCTCATCGATACCGGAGCTGAAGTCAGTGTCCTGCCTGCCACAGCAAGCCAGCAATCACTGCCGCCGATGTCTTCCCTCTACGCAGCCAACGGCACCAAGATACCCGTTTTCAAGAGGAAGACACTTCAGCTAGAACTCAACCTCCGCCGATCCTTTGAGTGGACCTTCTACGTTGCATCAGTTTCCCAACCCATCCTTGGCGCCGATTTTTTGACCCACTTCGATCTCCTGATCGATATTAAAAATCGCAAGCTCCACGACCCCCTTACATCGATGTCATCCTACGCCAGGCCAACAACCGGAGTAAGTAGCCAGCTTTCAACCATCAGTGCTGATAACAAGTTTGCTTCTCTCCTCAGGTCCTTCCCTACTTTGACACAACCTTACTCTACGACCATGACCGTAAAACACCTCCAAGTGCACTGCATAGAGACTACGGGACCTCCAGTCTACGCCAAAGCCCGTCGTCTGGCTCCGGAACGCCTCAAGC
>NC_134796.1:50595839-50614425 GCF_046742065.1 Oratosquilla oratoria
ATTATATACATATATATAAATATTATATACATATGATATATATAAATATATTATATACATACAATATATATATATTATATACATATTATATATATATATATACATGTATATATATACATATATATATAAATATATATATGTATATATAATATATGTATATATATGTATATATATGATATATATATATATTATGATATATATATATATATATATTATATATATATTATTATATATATATTATGATATATATATATATATATATATATATATGTGTGTGTGTGTGTGTTGTGTGTGTGTTGTGTGTGTGCTGTGTCTTGCGACACTGCTTCTGACCCAGGGCGGTGGGCAGGGTGCAGGGATGACCCGTCATCCAGGAGGTGCTCAGATGAGAGGGAGGGTGGGAGGGGTGTGGAGTGTATGTAGGGATGAAATGGGTGGGAGTGTTTTTATGCCTTTCCCTTTTTGGCTACCTCCCTTGAAAGGGGGAAAAAGCCTTGGTATATGTATGTATGTATATATAATATATATATATATATATATATATATATATATATATATATGTACATATATATATACATATTATATATATATATATGTATATATATATGTGCTGTGTCTTGCGACACTGCTTCTGACCCAGGGCGGTGGGCAGGGTGCAGGGATGACCCGTCATCCAGGAGGTGCTCAGATGAGATATAATTGTGGAGTGTATGTAGGATGAAATGGGTGGGAGTGTTTTTATGCCTTTCCCTTTTTGGCTACCTCCCTTGGAAGGGGGAAAAAGCCTTGGTATATGGATGTATGTATATATATATATATATATACGTATGTATATATGTATATATGTATATATATGTATATGATAAATATATATATATATAAATATATATTATATATATATATGTATATATATAAATATATATTATATTATATATAACCACCATTTAAAAGCACGACTTACAACCACGACATACAACAACCACTTGCACCCACTAACAACCTCCACTTACAATCACAAACTTTAGGTTACGTTACAATCACCTTATACAACTATCACTTACATGACTTACAATCACCACCTACAACCTCCACCCACAACCACCATTTACAACCAACACTTACAACCACTACATAAGCCACCACTTACATCCCCTTGTATCCACCACATACAACCACTGTTTCACACTAAAACTCCGTGGACTGTCGTAATCATGTATTTCAACCTACGAGTATATTACAAATATGCTTACATAAATCCACATTATACATAACGTGAATAGTATCGAAACCATCAAACAAAAAACCACTTGTACAATTTACATTGAAATTAAATGAGCATAATCCTCTAAATAACCATCAATAAATCTTTTGAATAATCGTAACTACAATAACAATTACAATAGCGTGAAATATACTGACATTAGTAACATAAAAAGTCCAAAATTCCTCTATGGCTAATTACACGATTATAAATTTCACAACTTAAGCTATTGTAAGTATTCATTTAAATCATATTCTATACAAGCAATATACTGAAATCAGTATTATTTTACGTAAACAATCTGTTAACCGTAATACAACACTCCTATCACATCTTACATAAAATTTAGAAATCATAACTCACATTAGTGTTCCAAGCCTTTTAGTGTGAAAACCAAACCATCACCCGGCCCCGGGCAGGGACCTAAGTCCTCACAACATTTTCACCTCGGTCGCTGGTCCCTCAACCACAGCCCGCCTCACACCTCGAAATCACCGACGAGAATGTTGGTGTAATGAGCGTCACCTCCCTAGTGATGTCCACGTGAACAAACGCATAACGATACGCGCAGAAATGGTTCCCTACACAAATACAGTATACAAGATCCCAATGGAATAAACATGTGATGCATTTATTCAATAATTACAGTATATTAGATAGATACAAATAACTTTAATCAATACAAAATATAAGCATACAAATGCACAAGTCATCCTAAATGGTTCATACAAACAAGTTGAACCAATATCATCGTACAACCCCCACTTGCTACCACTTACAACCAAGACATACACCTACAAGCAACACCTACAACCACCTAAAACCACCACTTACAACCATGAAGTTTAGGTTAGGTTACAAGCACGACTTCCAACCACCACTTACAACCACGAAGCTTAGGTTAGGTTACAAACACCACTTAATACCACGAAGCTTAGGTTAGGTAACAACCACCATTTATAACCATCACTTTAGCCACCACTTAATATCACGAAGCTTAGGTTAGGTTACAACCACCATTTACAACCATCACTTACACGACTTCCAACCACCACCTACCTCTTACAACCACCACTTATAACTCTCCCTTACAACCACTAATAACCCTCACAACCACGAAGGTTAGGTTACAATCACCACTTACATCCACTTACAACCCCCACTTGCTACCACTTACATCCAAGACATACAACTACGAGTTACAACTTCCACCTACAAGCAACACCTACAGCCACCTAAAACCACCACTTACAACCATGAAGTTTAGGTTAGGTTTGGGTACAACCACGACTTACAACAACGACATACAACTACCACTTTCAACCGCTACCTACAACCACCACTTACAACTACTACCTATAACCACCTCTTACAACCATCAGTTACAACCACATACTACCACGAATCAATCATGACATACAACTACGTGTTACAACCACCACTTACAACCACGAAGCCTAAGTTAGGTTTGGGTACAACCACCACTTACGACCACGACATACAACAAACATTTACAACCACTTACAACCACGAAGCTTAGGTTAGGTTACAACCACCACTTACAATCACTTTAACCACCACATACCTTTTTACAAACACCACTTACAACCACATTTTACAACCACTACTTACAACTACCTATAACCACCACTTACTACCATTAATTACAACCACCACTTACAACCAAGACATACAACTACGAGTTACAGCCTCCACCTACAACCACGAAGCTTAGGTTAGGTTTGGGTACAACCACGACATACAACCATCACTTACATCTACTTACAACCACATTTGCAGCCACCACTTACACCTACCACCTATAACCACTTACAGCCATTAATTACAACCAACACATACTACCACGACTTACAACCAAGACATACAACTACGAGTTACAACCTCCACCTACAACCAGGAAGCTTAGATTAGGTTTGGGTACAACCACTACTTACAACCATGACATACAACCACCACTTACAACCACGAAGCTTAGGTTACAACCCCTTACAATCACCACTAACCACGACTTACAACCAACGTAGGGATACACAACCCCGAAAATAGATACAGCTTAGATAACACGTTTTTAGAACAATCTGAGTGCGAGAGGGACTTGGGAGTTCTGGTGCAGTGCATTAGCGCCAGGAATAAAGCTAACAAGCATTAGGTTTCATTGCAAGGATGGTAACGAATAGAAGTCCAGAGGTAATTATTAAACTGTCTAGTGATAGTTAGACCCATCCTTGACTATACGGTACAGTTTTGGTCTCCGTCCTACAGAATGGACATAAATTCAATAGAATCAGTACAGAGAAGAATGACCAAAATGATACATGGACTCAGAAATTTGCCTTACGAAGAGAGGCTTAGTCGCCTTCACTTACACTCTCCGGAAAGACGCAGAGTACGGTGTGATCGAATAGAGGTGTTCAAGTGGATCAAAGGTTATAACAAGGGTGATGCAAACAAGGTCATCATGATAAAACAACAGGGCAGGACTCGCAGTAATGGGTATAAACTGGACAAATTTAGATTTAAGAAGGAAATAGGCAAGAATTGGTTTACTAATAGGGTGGTCGATGGATGGTAACCATGTAGTAAGCGCTGAAACTATCAGTTGTTTTAAAAAATTAGATAACTTTATGGATGGGGATGACAGGTGGTGATGGATACGGAGCTGCATAGTGTAGGCCTTATGGTATCTTGCAGTCTCCTTTATTCTTATGTACAACTTACAACCATCACTTTCAACCACCACTTACAACCACGAAGCTTAGGTCAGGTTACAACCACCACTTACATCCTCTTACACCAATTGCTTGCGTGGTGCTTTCAAGAGTAGCAATATCTTTAAACCAAAGTTATTCAGGATGCATACATACATATACCAAGGGAGGTAGCCAAAAAGGGAAAGGCATAAAATCATTTCCACCCATTCCATCCCTGAATACACTCCACACCCCTCCATCCTCCCTCTTATCTGAGCACCTCCTGGATGACGGGTCATCCCTGCACCTTGTCCACTGCCCTGGGTCAGAAGCAGTGTCGCAAGACACAGCACATCCACAGCAAGGCCGCTTCATTAAATCGGCGACCCCCCTCTCCGCGATGGGAATAGAAAAACAAAGACTTGTGTACAAAACATTTATTGAAACTGTATACATAAGGCCAGGCTTGTACCGCATGTCTGTATGAGCATGGCATTAAACAAACACAAGAAGGCACAAAACATGATCTAGCGACTACACACTTCATATTGCACTTGAACATACAGTCCTGCCTGTTTCGATGCCACACTATAATTAGATTTTGTGCAGAAATGGGCGGAATAGAGCGCTTTGCCTGGCAACAGTTAGTTTGGAATAGTAAAAAAGAAAAAAAAGAAGAAAAAAAAATCGAGGGGCATGGCTGGTTGGGAGGGTGTCGAGATGAGGGCAGGGCGATGACGGTTTGTGGCCAACAGCGCCTGCCCGATCCTGGTCGCACTCCTTTGTGCCCATCCCCCCTTTATCCGTCTTACCCGCGACAGAAGAGGGATTTTTGTTTCATAAACGAGAGATTAGTAAATCAGACGGCTAAGTTTGTCATGACCCACTCCTACGACAATCCTTCTTCATGGGTGAGCTCGTATATATGAATCTAGGTTAGTACTGTAACCCTAATAAATAGTGTAAAAACTAAAATTAAATCTGTATGTACAAAGCCACAGTGTGCATCAATGACCGGAACTTAAACTTGTGTTGCGTTACAGTGTCCCTGAGAGCACGCCTTAGCGCGTGTGCAGCAATGCACGCGCTAAGGCGATTCTCGGTGAAGCTGCACACGTTCCGACATTGACACGACACTTGGAGACTTGGGCCCTGGCACCAAGTCGCCCCAAGAGGGTTGGCGCTTCCGATGCCGTAGCAGAATCTGCTACGGCATCCAAGAGAAAATCCAGCAACAAGTTGATTGTTTCGGCATGCGACAAAACCCCCCCTATCCCCCACTCTGATATGTTACTTTTTTGTGTGTGTATTCTGGTGTGAGAAAGTATTATTACCCGTGACGACAGTGTGAAGTAACTGGCAAGAGGGGGGCCTCTACCTATAGGGTGGCAACGCGCTGTGTCCGCGGTTCAAGATGGCGGCTAACATCTCTTGTTTTCACGCCACAAAATCACGGCAGCAATTATGGAACTACAACATTACCCATTCACCTTTTTTCACAAGTCTTTTGAATGAAATAAGACAACTCCTTAACATATATATATATGAATATATACGCATGCAAACTAGACCTTCCATAAGAAAACACCAGTCTTTAAGATATAAAAATAACAAACAGCACACAAGGCGTAGTACAGACTTCCCAGTCACACCAGAGAGCATTTACAAACAGTCGTAATGTAATTTTATTTTTATTTTGAGCTATGCTGCAGACTACTCTCTCTATAAACAAACAGAAACCCCACCCCCAGCCCCACCCGCAACCCCCACCCCCCAAATCCCATACATTCCAACGGCTCCTTGTTGACCAGCGTCTTTAGTGCTCAGACATTTGAATCGCTGGTTAGCATAATTTGGATGCCTTAAGAAGTACATGAGTAATTTGTTTTAGTAACTATAAGGCTGTTATGATGACATGGGTTTACAACAAATATCCCTGCACTTACAACACAATCACTTTATGCACAATATATGACAATGGTTATTTGCCTTCAAATACTTGTTTCAAACAGCTCACAGGAGTGGAACTTACAATACTGCGGTATTATTCTGCGTTCAATGATGAACCACGCGCTGTGGCATCAGTTAATAAAAAAAAAAGACAAAAAATAGAAACGTCGGTGCTTTAGCCCGATCGCAACTAAGTCGGTCACGTGATCGAGGCGTCGCAGCGCGTGTACTCAAGTCGCCGCGACTTTGTGTCGTGTGTGTATGTGTGTGTGTCAAGGAAGGCAGCGCTCAGTAATTGTATGGTCCGTACTGTGATCCGTAGTGGTATGGGCCTGGGTAACCATAACCATATGTAGGATACTGCTGTTTCTGAGGGTATACTGTAAGAGAAAATACGGACAATGATTAGTAGATAAACGAGCACATGAAACCATCTGGTGAGAAAATTACCACACTCTTATAATTTCTTCAATATCACTTATTCATATCATATAATCAAAAACTTCAAAACAAGATATATATAAATTATGAGTTATTCTAAACAAAGGAAAAATATGTTATATTAGTTAAATACATACTGTACAAAATGTTAGGTGGCTTGCTGTATTCTACAAATTCAACTTCATAGCTACAACTATAAACATACAATTACAAGGGCTAATGCATGCAAACCGCTCCTTTCCCAGGGCAAGCACATTACGAGGTCCTGTTCTGAGATTAAGATTGGTACTGTGGAGCCTATGGAGCTACTTGGACAGAGGATCTGCGTTCTCAGGGTCAGAGCGAAGAACATTGGGTGGTTGGGTTCTTCAGTTAAAGGGATGATGGTAGTAAGAGGTGAAGACAAGTCCACCACAATGTGGTTGGTTCCGACAGGGGAACTAGACCCAGTGTACAGTACAGACACGAGCAAAAAGAAGAAGAAAAAAAAGATTGACCCACGCTACAGTTCTCCCAACGTCAGTATTATTATTCTTTGTCGAGCGCGTTAGGTATATTCTCCAGTGTAGCATTTACATTACAGTTAGGTCATTCTCTTGAATAGATGAAGAAAAAAGTAGTCAGCCAAAGAATTTCAATTTTGTGTTATGAAAAACTTGGTGGGTCAACATTTTTGCTTGCGACTACATCCACAAGGTTCTTGAGAAGATTAGAATAAATGTAATAAAAATGTTCTTAATGGAACTTGTAGCCACTGGCTTCTCATAACACTTGTGTATGCGGCGGCGCACGGAGTTTCGTTCCCCAGGCGATGAGTCTCGTGAGAGAATCATTTCCAGACAAGGATTCAAACGGGAGTCCAAGGCCTGAGCAAAGATTTTCAAGACTGGGGAATGAGGAAGGGGCTCCAAGACTGGAAACGAGTAGGTTCGGGGGGGGGGGCGTGACTGGAAAAGACCGCGCAGGGCCAGGGAGTCACGGACGGGAGGCGGGGGCGGGGTTCAAGTTATTACCAGGCATTAGATAGGCCATGTTCTTTGCATCTTCGCGGTCTCGCTCGTTCCTCAGGCACACAGACGCACCGGAGAAGAGGAGGGCAGAAATGAGAGCCCAGACTACCCCGATCCAGGCCAGGAAGTAGGACCAGTCATACGAGGGCGTCGTGTTCTCATTCAGGAGCTGCAATAACACACCACAACCATCAAGCGTTAGCCAGCTATGCACCAAACAAGCTCACCACAATCCCAGATGTCCATCTCCACCGGGGATGGACGCCAATGTCTTTTGGTCAAGAAGACGGGGAGGGAGGGGGGCAGGGAGTGAATGAGGGATGGAGGGAGGGAGGGGGAGGAAGGGAAATAGGGAGGGAGGGAGGGAGGGCAAGGAGAGTGAGGGAGGGTTTAGGTTAGTGCTGCTCCTGCTATTAGTTTATCAAATGGTTGTAAACCAGACATCTTCCGGGTCATGTTTTTTATATACATATGTATATTTGTTTCAAGCACAGTTCCAGCGATTTGGTCTCAATGCAACACTGCAGGGTTGAAAATGTGGCATAACAGCAAATAAAAAATAAGGTAATTATCCTGCAACGATTTCTAATGGAAAAGTATACCCATAGTGAATATTTTGGCCCATGCAACGGCTCGATGTAAAATGATAAGTATACAAAGGGATGAAGAGTTACTTCAACACAAGTTGATTAATATGTACAAGCCAATACCCAGTCACCCTCTTTACAAGGTTCCCTATGAGATATTGTCTGCAGGTTTCATGCAACCAATATCTTAGGGACTTTAAGTGATATTCCTTCTTATTTTCAACTTCCTTCCGTCATTATCTTATCTATTTATAAACACTAGAATTTAATGCAATCCAGTGTTTGTAAAATGTCATATGAGTTGTGACAATTACCACCTTCTCAACCCTGCGACATTGCTACTAAAATGGATAGCTCCGACCATGTCAAACATCTGTTCCCAGCCTGCAAAAAATAACGGGATTGAAAAGTCATGCGGATTAGAAACGTGGCAATGGGAATGAGTGAAGGGGAGGGACGGGGGGATTGGGACATGCTGACCACAGTGGTGAGGGGACGACGAGTGGTTGGGGGGGTTGGGGGCTACCTGGCATCATGTACTGCATCTGCTTGGCCTGTTCTCGCTGCTTCTCATTCTGCATACACTGTGACGCACCAAGGAAGAGGCAGAAGGCCAAGAGAGCCATGGCTGTGCCCACACAGGCGAGCATATACGACCAGTCGTAGACAACATCGCAGTCTTCAGACAGCGCCTGTGTAAGCAACCAAGTCAGCGCTAGGAGAGAGAGTATTTTTGGGTATATCCAGATGTAATGGCTCGTTTCACACGTGTCGACTTTTTGCCTTGCGCCATCCACGACACGACGTCGTGCTCTCAAATAAACATGAGTGTCTATGGACGCTTTCCCACGTGGTCGTGGTCGTGACGTGTGAAATCGTCCATAGACAACCATGGCTATTGGAGAGCACGACATTATGTCGTGAACGGCGTACGGTGAAAAGTCGATGCGTGCGAAACGAGCCTAAAACGCGCGTATACGCCCTAACATTTCCTTCGCTTTTGGTGTTTACGTGCGGCTGGCCGATACTACTTCTTAGCCGACAAAAGACCTTACTAGTAACCGCTCATTCCCATTCGAATATACATTTTTATTTATTTTTTAGTTTCGTAATTAATGTGCCGCCACTTGTTTAGCCGAAGAAAGGGCAAGCAGCAATTGCACTAAGTAAAAGTGAATATGCGGAGCCTATGATAAAGGGTACGTAGCTGCGGCCGAAGCCGTCCTATTTGCCCTATTATGCCCCTGGACTTCGGGAGCAGGTCATAGCCACTGATGGACGTTGGCTAAGTGTGAGATTCGAACCCACAGTTAAGCGAATGCGAGACAATCGCGCTTCCGATGACAGCACTGACGCACTGCGCTAACTGAGAATACACTTATTCACTTGTCTCCACTCTCCACCCTCTCTCTGCTCATCAGTCCACCTCGACCCAGCGTTGGCGTTTCAACTTTCCTCGTTTGTACTTGGGCGACCTTCGAAGCAACGTTTCCACCCGCCCACAATCTGGACTTCACTTCCCCTCTTCTCAGCAGCCCTATTCTTTATCCTCTCCTTAGGCTTTCTTCACCTCCGTCATCCAGTTATGAGTCTCACCTCACCCGTAGTCACACTCAACTTTTCTCCTCCATTTCTTTTTTGTTCCCTCAGTTTTCCATCTTTCTTCCTTTTCTTTATTACCCACCTCAATAATGTCACATCCATTGCCGCTCTTTCCAGTTCTCAGTCCAAAACCACACGATCAGCCTTGTTCCGTACGTCTCTACCATCATGTTTCCATGCATACTTGTATAAACTAATGTATTCTTGAAGCACATTTTCTCAACAACCACATTTCTTGCAACACACAAACCCCTCAGATCTTTTCTGCTTTCATCTAACCAAGAAACCCGCACAGCTCACTTATTTTCTACCTTTGTGTTCATGTTTCATAACACCATGTTTATTTTATCCCATTTTTAAGGCCCACTAAACTCACTCACTTTGTACTCGTTTATTCCTTTATGCCCGCTGGCCTACCCCAACATATGCACATGTTCATTTTTTGTCCCCACATATGCCAACGATATTTGATACATGCGTCACCATATACGCTTTAATTCCCATGACAGTCGCCGAAGGAAATGCGGCAGCTGCTGCTCGCGGCGGTGACGTGGCCCAACAACGATGGACGTGGGTGGCAAAGGAAGGTCTGGCCAACCAATAGGGTCGGGAGAGGCTAGATGTGGAAGGGCAGTGGGTGGGTACGGAGCACTGGTGGACAGATATCATACCCGTGGTTTGGTGGACTGTGAAAAATCCAGACGCTGTCCACCAATTACATACAAATCCGATGAATAGAGGGGGGGGGCAGACGTAAGCCATGTACGTGTAGGCCCGGCGACACGCATACAAAGAAATATCATGATCATGAGCATATGGTATGGTCTACAGGGGTTATAAACTGCTCACAATGGTGGTAGAGGGAAAGGAGGATTATAAGGACAAAAGGGGGAATGACATCAAAGTAAAACGAGAGGACGGTTAAAATCTCACTGTGAAAAAATAAATATTTGATTTTTCATATACACCTTAAATGCACAAAGCCAGAACTGTATCTGAAAGTTTTATAACAAATATTATTACAAAAGAGTATGAATCATTCTCTGGTGAGAAAATGTTGAATAAATATATATCTGATTATATTACAAATTTATCTGTTGGATTGTATGTAGCGACCCTTTAAATATGTAAGGATTGCTCTCTCGAGCTATACTGTTTTAGTGAGAGTAATGATCTCTTACCTGAGGCCATCCGCCCCTGTAAGGAAGGTTGTGCAGCTTTTCTTCCTCGTAGTACTCTACGCCGTGCCAAAGACCCATCCCGCCAGCCGAGAATAAACCTGAAAGAAACATCATAAGTAGGTCAAGTGTAATGCATTCCTGCCTCCCTCACGCCTTTTGGTGAGTTGGGTCCAAGGTGTCACACTGCACTGTAAATAGCTCTTTTTTCAGTAGGGAACATTAAGAGATACCTTGTAGCGAGCGACAAGCCTTACGCTGCAAGATTTGTTAAAGTCACCCTTTCACGACAAAAAAAAAAAAAAAAAAAAAATCCGCAGTGCTCCTTCACTCCAACAAAAAGGATCATCGCATGGATTGTGAAAATGCCACAATTCTCTTCAAATCACATTATAGTTTCAGATGGAAATTTATTGGATCTTCCTTCATAAAACACTTCCCCAATTACAATACCCTTAAAGGTCAATGGCCACCAGACTGCATTACATCGTTAGCAGTCAATAAATAGTTATTTAATGTCACTGGCCCAAAAACAAGCAACCAATGATCACCCCACCTAGGGCACGTGACCCGAGTCTCCTCCTCTTGTCCTTTTTTTGTACACCATCTATATGTATATATTCTTGTAATGTACCTTTTGTATCTATCTGCTGAAAAGGACCACAGAGAGTGGTCGAAATATACAGAAACTTCTATTTCTTATCTTATTTTCTGATAGTGGGTTAAAAGTTATATCATATTATATTATATTATATATTATATTATATATATATATATATACATATATATATACATATATATATATATACATATATATATATATATATATACCAGGAAAGAGAGTAGTTAAGAGGAGAGAAAATCTCGAAGGGAAAGAGACGTGTGTGTGTTTTGGAAGAGTGAGCACCCTGCAAAGAGATCACAGACGAAGGTAGAGCGAGAATCAAAGGAACTCACAGACAAACGTCTGGTCCCCGAAGATGATTGGAGAGAGATGAGACCAGTGGATTCCATCATTCCTAAATGGGAGTGCCGCCACGCAATATTTGGACACGCCGACCACGACAGTCGGTAAGGCGTTATATATGATAACATAAGGCCCAGGCTTTCCAAGCTACATCAGATAAAACAGCGCCGCATCACCAGACTTAACGATATCATCACACAACCCAATCATGGTAAATACACCTCCAAGAATCGACCTCAAAAATGCAAACTGGAACTCATTAAAAAGGAACCTCAAAACAGAACGAGAGTCTGATCTCAAGAATGCTCCTAACAACAATGTAGGCGATGCGGTGACAGAATGGTATGAGAATATACGGGAGGAAATAGGCCACAGCATACCAATCCCCCATCACAGATCACCTTCACGCCAGCCATGTATCACTTCTACTCCAAAACGCAGTACAACTTGCTAATCGAATAGGATGGACTATGGAACTCAGAAAACGATACTGGAAACTACCAGATGATATGCTCCAGGAAACCAAACGGTTACATGAACAGAAATGGGAAACACACAAAGACCTAAAAGAGTTATGGGGAAGAATAAAAAGACTAATAGGCACCAGTAACCACACACTATCTATTTGATGATCAAAACAAGAAGATATTCGATATAAGACCACAAGAGGAGCTGCACTGCAGATACATGCAAAAGACATTTAACATCAGTCATGAAGAAAACTCAAGACTATGACACAGAATCAGAGAAGAGGTTGTAAAAAGCTAACAACTGTAGTAGAAAACCAACACTTACTGCAACCACACGACCGCGTAGATTTCACCCGATTGACAATCGGCCACTACTTCACAGAACAAATCACAGCCATCAAGGTGAAAGCAGGTATCAAAGGATCCAAGAACAAATCCCCCGGAGAGCGCTGAATCGAGAAAAAACAAAAAATATTCGCACACGTTCCGAAAAAACATGGACGATAGATTAGCCCAAATCTTCTCGGCTAGTCTAGCTACAGGGCATTTCCCAACACCATCCAAAAATGCCACAATTACCCTGATTCCAAAACAGGGGAAAGTTCTAAATAGGGTAAACATCTCAGACCGATCTCACTCCTCTCAGTACCAGTAAGGACACAAGAAAAAATAATCGGCATAAAGCTCAGCCAGCATCCCGAAGAGGATGGACTTCACAACCCCAGCTAGCTCATGTGGATTCCGACAACTCCGTGGATCAACAACAACCACCACCATTGCAAGAAGGTATAGAACATAGAGCGCATGCAAACATAATGTCAGCACGACACCAATGCACATTAGTACCTTGTGAGGTTAGCAAAGCGATCGACAAGCTGTGGCAAGATGGACTGAGGCTCAAAATAATCCGATTACAGCTCCCAGAAGAACTCACAAGACTCCTTTGCGGAATCCTGACAAGATGCACATCGAGAACAAGATAAGAATAAGAATAAAAACACAAAAATGTGGTGTACCATAAGGATTGTGTCTTTCACCAATACTATACATACACGGTGTACACAACAGAATGGTAAGAATGGAAAGACACGATTGGGAACAAGAGACTTTATTCATGACAAGTTTCGCCTTTCAGGCGAAAAAAAACTACCTCTGAAGGGGAAACCGGCCAGGAATAAAGTCTCTTATTCCCAATTGTGTCTTTCCATTCTTACCATTCATACACCTGCCATGATGTCACGATATCTATATATATATATATAATTACATATATATATATATACATACATGCACTAAAAACCCACTATTGATTGGATTTAAGAAAAGAAAGGAAATAACGATTTCCGTATATTTCGATTACTTGCCGGTTTTAAGTTTCCTTTCCAAAGGAACTTAAAACCGGCGTAGTATATAAATTTAAGTGTTCTGAAGGGGCATGCAAGCCCCTCGATGTTAGCTACGTCGGCCATACCCTCACGACCTTAAGAAGACGACTGCAGGCTCACCGTAACAACGGAGCCATCCACCAACATTTTGTCGATGCCCACGATAAAAAGTCGCCCCTAGTAGATCTCATAAGGGATACAACAATCATCCACCAAGATAACAATTATGGAAGTTTAGTTGTAGGTGAGCCAGTGAGCATCGCTTTACAAAAGCCTATCTTAAATGTACAGATTTCATCTGATTATGTCCTCCCCTCCAATAGAAAATACAGACCGTCACCACGGGACAAAAACCCACATGGGATTGTGTCCAGACTTCCGGGACGTAATTCCACATCGGGAAGCTGTCCCGGTTACCCTTTCCGTCTCGGTAGGGTAGACAGATTCCCACCTTACGAGTGATCTCTCCCTGCCGTTTTCACTCGGCCTTATATACCCATGTTTGTATTGATGTATTGTATTACCCTGACGATGACCATTTGTAATGGTTGAAACAGCTGTCGGTAAAATGAATCAACATTCTGAAGCCTTTTACTATTTCCTTCAGAGTTTGAAATATGAAGAGAAAAGGAAATACAGAGTTAGAGAAATGTTCTCTTAAAATCCTTGACGCCACTTGTGTTTTAGCATTTAATAGGAATTGTTTACGAGAAAGACTGCCCAAAACAGAGCGCTTTCGTATAATTACATCTTCAGTGCAGATACAAAGAAGGAATTCCTTCTTTGTATCTGCACTGAAGATGTAATTATACGAAAGCGCTCTGGTTCGTTAGTTTACTTTTCCTAGTGGTCACTTACGCATTTGTGAACACATGCTCCTAGTGTTTTTATTGCATATATATATATATATATACATATATATATATATACATATATATATATATATATGTATGTATATACATGTATATGGATTTCAACTTTCGTGGGATGCAAATCGTTTGGTCTATTACTATCATGGTATTTTCTAAGATGACGAATGTTTTATGTGTTTTTAAGAACTCTTAACGATTTTGAGATGCTCCTAAGTTTCTAATAGCATTCCAATTTTTTCACTTGGGATCCTATCAAATGTTTTTTTTTCCAAATTTAAAGAGCATAATGCTGATAGCTATTATTTTTATCGAAAAAGAAATCTAGTGCAAAAACATGGTCAGTAATTCTCTTTCTTAGTCTAAAAATGTTATTCTGATGGCTTGCCCTCCTATTACAAATCTCACTCCTCTTTATAGGATTCCTTTCCCAGTGTGATTCATAAGAAAAATACCATCGCGGTTCTCACAGCTGCCTACTCTCCTCTGCATTTGTAGATGAGGTGTATGGTAACTATTTCTTTCAAACAATACCTCACCAGTATTCTATTGCAGATACCTGAGTCGGTCCAGCGTCTTTGGCGTACTAGTAACTTTAGCTAATACACCTCATAATCCGTATCATACTGAACTAATAGAAGGATGAAATTAATGACTCGAGACTGTCTGGGGACTTTGAAATATGCCTGGAGACTGAAATCTGTCTGCGGATTTTGAAATCTCTTTTGGGGCTTTTAAATATGTCTGGGGACTTATAACTCCGTCTGGAGACTTTTGAATCTGTCTGGATATTTTGAAATCTGTCTGGCAAATTTGACACCTGTCTCGGGACTTTGAAATCTAGCTGGGGACTGAGATTTGTCCGTGAACGATGCGATCAGGCTCTACTTACAGGAGAGAAGCATGAGGATGGCCGTGGATGCCACGTTGCCGGGGGAGCGCCTCCAGCAGCCGGCCACGCCCGTCCAGAAGGCCACGAAGACGAAGAAGAAGGAGACGATGAAGAGGGCGATCATGGAGCGCGCCATATCTGAGGAAGGTGAGGTGTAATGCTGAAACTATTCACCAAGTACGTGACATGTCAGGAACAATAGAGAAGCAGTGCAGTTTATAATAGTAGGAACACAATAATTATATCTATTCCAGTTGTTCTCACTCATCTTTAAAAGAGAATTTAAAATAAAAACACAAGAAACATTCTTAACAACATGACATCATATTCTTTTCATTTTACTTACACTTTCCAAGTCGACCCTTTGAAGCCATCTACAGGCTCACAAGAAAAAGGAAAAGAATTCTCTGCAGAGCCTCCCTCTGCTAAACGACACCGACCTCCTAGCTCGTCATTACTGACATTCGAATATTAATCTTTACACTGACCAGCCGCTTTCCGGCTGCTCCTCTTTTTTATTGTCGGCATGTGCTGCGGGGCTGCCTCTCCCCCCTCCCCCTCCCCCTCCCCCTCAAATCCTCCCAAAGCTAACCTCAGATTGTTTTGGCCGACAATGGAGTGGTTACATGGTTTGGTCATTTTAGAAACAGTCATTGTCTTATATCGAATATTTCAGAATCTGCGCGTATTGTTACCCGTCATATTTCGTTACCGAATACAATCCTATAACCCAGTTTATTAATTTTTTTTAACTCAGCAACCCCGTGTAGTCAGGTTACAAGACCTACAGATGCTACATTACTACTAAAAACACTTTCCCAACACACACACACACACACACACACACACACACACACACACACACACACACACACACACACACACACACACACACACACACACACACACACACACACACACACACACACACACACACACACACACACACACACACACACACACACACACACACACACACATTCTCGTACACCTTAGGCACCTAACTGTCGCCGCTCCCAGCAGGACAAAATCGCCTGAAGTGATCAGGATCCGCAAAGAGAGTCGTTCATCCAAAGAAGTGGGCCGGGGCTGTTTGCCTCAACCATAAGACGAGAAACCTAAAAGCCAACTCGCTCACAAGTCACACACGGAAATCAGGCGCACCTAAAAGCTAACTTTGCGTCTGGCCTCACCTCAGAGGGTTACGTGACCGCGCAAGAAAATGGATCGACGTGTTAAGTCTTTCTGGGCGGGAAAGCGTCGTGCCAGTCACAGAGAAACTACATGCAACTCAATAGAGGTGACCACGGTTGGTCATGTATCTAGAGTGATACAGAACTCCCCATCAAAATGTGAAACTTTTTTTTCTCCTACATTTTCAATGTGAGGACACTCTGTACTCATCCATACTCTCGCTGAAAAAACATCCATGACATTGTTCATCATAAAGAGATCGGATGCAGAGAATTACATACATACATATACCAAGGCTTTTTCCCCCTTACAAGGGGGGTAGCCAAAAAGAAAAAGGCATAAAATCATTCCCAACCATTCCATCCCTGAATACACTCCACACCCCTCCACCCTCCCTCTTATCTTAGCACCTCCTGAATAACGGGTCATCCCTGCACCTTGTCCACTGCCCTGGGTAAGAAGCAGTGTCGCAAGACACAGCACATCCTCAGCAAGGCCGCTTCATTAAATCGGCGACCCCCCCTCTCCGTCCCCCACTGCATAAAATGAGAGGACGGGGAGAAATCCCTTCGGGCTGCGTCAAATTTTGCTCACACATACTACCTCACCCCCCATCCACCCGCCCATTCCACCTCATGCTATCCCAACATGATCCCACCTCATGCTATCCCAACATTCTCCATTCACCCGTCTTCTGTCCTCTCCCGTCCTTCCTCAACAGAGAATTACAAACAAATAAACACCCAAGCAGCCGAACAAGACACTCAGACATTTACCAAACTGAAGCCTAAAACTACGAACTGGAAAATCACTCCAGTGACCGACTATATTTTAATGATGCTGTTAATATATATAAAATTCAGAAATATCCGGCATTCAGAAAGAAAAGTTTCAAAATATTTTCTACCGCCCCCCCCCAGGACAACTTCTTCGATTTGTCGTTGTCCCCAACGATAGAAGCGCTGGCCATCATACCAAAGAAAAATTGAAAATATATATCAGACGTATATTCTGAATTCCTGGTGTATTTTCCCGAAGATTAGATTTACGAATTTTAGAAATCCCAAAATTTAGAGAACACTACCTCTACAAAAAAAAAAAAAAAAAAAAAAACAGAGCGACGGTCTGCTAAGGAAACTGATAAGATTCCACGAAACTTATGTTGTCCAATAGTTCCTTTTCTAACCTAACCTAACCATTCTATAGAAAAAGTATTTTTAAATGAAAAAAAAGTGCGTTTGCGTGTTACTGGAACAAAAACCCAAGACATTTTAGTCATTCCAAAAATTGGAGAACAACTTCCCATTTCAAAGACTTTCCAGTAAAGACCTTTCTTAGTGTAGAGGGAAACCGAGGACGGGTGGTCGGCCGGGCCGAGGGACGACGAAGCCTGGGCGGTGGCGGTGGCGGTGTGTCTCGGTGTTCGGCACGTCGTCGTGACGTTTCCACGGGCGATTAACCTACTTTTCCGAGGCAGCAGCTCCAATGAATGCACACGACGTCGGAGCTCCTCCCGCTCTGGAGTCCGCGTCGTAACGAGTCTCGTCTTCGTATCCATTCTGTAGCATGGATCTCATTCACTAAACTCTCCTTTGTATTCTTTTTTCTATAAAATGCCGGATTTTTTTTATGTCGTTGAATAGATTTGGGGGTTATCCCATTACTTGATTAAGTTGTTGTTGTTTTTCGTTTCATTTTTTCGTGCTAGTGTTTCAATTTCTTAGATATCGTTTCTCCAACAACCAATAATTTTTTGGTTATTAACAATTTTTGTTTTTTAGATTTGAAAAATCTGTCTTTTGCCGTGGTATTTTGTATACCATCTCTACGAATGACGTCATCAGAAAACTAATACACGACAATAAAAAAAGAAAAAAAATGGAATACCTGCGCCTTAGATTGTGGGAGATGGCATAGTTTCCAACAATCTCCTCGGTGCTGTCATGATTCCTGGTGTCCCTCTGGACCAAAGCCTTGGAGGCAAAGGAAGGCAGCCAACCAACCAACCCAAAGCCCTTCCGTCCCGCAAATACTTGTGCGGCCACCACCACCATAACAAGGCCAAGAGC
>NC_134796.1:50614925-50629925 GCF_046742065.1 Oratosquilla oratoria
TTCACCTATTCACCTATTCAAAATGTACTCCACGGCAGCCCTGAACGCCCTCAACCTGTGGGGGATATGGTGGGTAAATCGTAGTAGGTGACAAAAATGACCAAAAAAACAAAAAATCTCAAAGGAGAAACCATACGAATTTTGCCCAAAATCCGAAGATGACCGACTTGGTCCAAACTTGCCTCAGAGGTAGAGAGTCGGACAAAGTACAAATCAAGGTAGACATGAACAGCCTTAGCCATGGGCGTGGCGGTGGCACACCTCAAAATTTGGGCCTTTTCACCCAGTATTCACTTATGGGCCTGTGGCACTTATACCGTATACATGAGTGGTGTCAAATTGGACTCCATGGCACCCGTGGACGCCCTCGACCTGTGGGTGATATGGAGGGTAAATCTGAGCATATGAGCAAAATGACCCAAAAAACAAAAAATCTCAAAGGAGAAACCATACGAATTTTGCCCAAAATCCGAAGGTGACCGATTTCGTCCAAACTTGCCTCACAGGTAGAGAGTTGGACAAAGTACAAAGCAAGGTAGACATGAACAGCCTGAGCCCATGGGCGTGGAGGTGGCACCCTACAAACTTGGGCCTTTTCACACAGTATTCACCTATGAGTCTCTGGCACCCACACCGTATCCTTGAGTGGTGTCAAATTGTACTCCACGGCAGCCCTGAACACCCTCAACCTGTGGGTGATATGGCGGATAAATCGGAGCATGTGAGCAAAATGAGCAAAATGACCCAAAAACCAAAAAATCTCAAAGGAGAAACCATACGAATTTTGCCCAAAATCCGAAGGTGACCGATTTGGTCCAAACTTACCTCACAGGTAGGGAGTCGGACAAAGTACAAAGCAAGGTAGACATGAACAGCCTTAGCCCATGGGCGTGGAGGTGGCACCCCTACGAACTTGGGCCTTTTCAGCCAGTATTCATCTATGAGTCTCTGGCACCCACACCGTATCCTTGAGTGGTGTCAAATTGTACTCCACGGCAGCCCTGAACACCCTCAACCTTTGGGTGATATGGCGGATAAATCGGAGCATGTGAGCAAAATGACCCATAAACCAAAAAATCTCAAAGGAGAAACCATACGAATTTTGCCCAAAATCTGAAGGTGACCGATTTGGTCCAAACTTACCTCACAGGTAGAGAGTCGGACAAAGTACAAAGCAAGGTAGACATGAACAGCCTTAGCCCATGGGCGTGGAGGTGGCACCCCTACGAACGTGGGCGTTTGCACCAGGTATTCACCTACGAGTCTCTGGCACCCATACCGTATCCGTGAGTGGTATCAAAATGTGCTCCACGTCAACCCTGTACGCCCTCAACCTGTGGGTGATATGGCGGGTAAATCGGAGCAGGTGACCAAAATGACCCACAAAACAAAAAATCTCAAAGGAGAAACCATACGAATTTTGCCCAAAATCCGAAGGTGACCGATTTGGTCCAAACTTACCTCACAGGTAGCGAGTCGGACAAAGTACAAAGCAAGGTAGACATGAACAGCCTTATCCAATGGGCGTGAGTGGCACCCCTACAAACTTGGGCCTTTTCACACAGTATTCACCTATGAGTCTCTGGCACCCATACCGTATCCCTGAGTGGTGTCAAATTGTACTCCACGGCAGCCCTGAACGCCCTCAATCTGTGGGTGAAATGGCGGATAAATCGGAGCATATGAGCAATATGACCCAAAATCCACAAAATCTCAAAGGAGAAACCATACGAATTTTGCACAAAGTCCGAAGGTGACCGATTTGGTCCAAACTTACCTCACAGGTAGAGAGTCAGACAAAGTACAAAGGAAGGTAGACATGAACAGCCTTAGCCCATGGGTGTGGAGGTGGCACCCCTACAAACTTGGGCCTTTTCACCAGGTATTCACCTACGAGTCTCTGGCACACATACCGTATCCCTGAGTGGTGTCAAATTGGACTCCACGGCAGCCGTGAACGCCCTCGACCTGTGGGTGATATGACGGGTAAATCTGAGCAGGTGACCAAAATGACACAAAATCCAACAAATCTCAAAAGAAAAACCATACGAATTTTGCACAAATTCCGAATGTGACCGATTTGGTCCAAACTTACCTCACAGGTAGAGAGTCGGACAAAGTACAAAGCAAGGTAGACATGAACAGCCTTAGCCCAAGGGCGTGGGGTGGTACCCCTCCAAACTTGGGCCTTTTCACCCAGTATTCACCTATGAGTCTCTGGCACCCATACCGTATCCCTGAGTGGTGTCAAATTGTTACTCCACGGCAGCCCTGAACGCCCTCAACCTTTGGGTGAAATGGCGGATAAATAGGAGCAAAATGAGCAAAATGACCCAAAAACCAAAAAATCTCAAAGGAGAAACCATACGAATTTTGACCCAAAATCCGAAGGTGACCGATTTGGTCCAAACTTACCTCACAGGTAGAGAGTCGGACAAAGTACAAAGCAAGGTAGATATGAACAGTCTTAGCCCATGGGCGTGGAGGTGGCATCCCTACGAACTTGGGCCTTTTCACCCAGTATTCACCTACGAGTCTCTGGCACCCATACCGTATCCCTGAGTGGTGTCAAAATGTACTCCACGGCAGCCCTGGACGCCCTCAACCTGTGGGTGATATGGCGGGTAAATCGGAGCATGTGAGCAAAATGACCCAAAAAACAAAAAATCTCAAAGGAGAAACCATACGAATTTTGCCCAAAATCCGAAGGTGACCGATTTGGTCCAAACTTACCTCACAGGTAGAGAGTCGGACAAAGTACAAAGCAAGGTAGACATGAACAGCCTTAGCCCATGGGCGTGGAGGTGGCACCCTACGAACTTGGGCGTTTTCACCAGGTATTCACCTACGAGTCTCTGGCACCCATACCGTATCCCTGAGTGGTGTCAAAATGTACTCCACGGCAGCCCTGGACGCCCTCAACCTGTGGGTGATATGGTGGGTAAATCGGAGCATGTGAGCAAAATGACCCATAAACCAAAAAATCTCAAAGGAGAAACCATACGAATTTTGCCCAAAATCCGAAGGTGACCGATTTGGTCCAAACTTACCTCACAGGTAGAGAGTCGGACAAAGTACAAAGCAAGGTAGACATGAACAGCCTTAGCCCATGAGCGTGGAGGTGGCACCCCTACGAACTTGGGCCTTTTCACCCAGTATTCACCTATGGGCCTGTGGCACCCATATCGTATCCCTGAGTGGTGTCAAATTGTACTCCACGGCAGCCCTGGACGCCCTCAACCTGTGGGTGAAATGGCGGATAAATCGGAGCATGTGAGCAAAATGACCCAAAAACCAAAAAATCTCAAAAGGAGAAACCATACGAATTTTGCCCAAAATCCGAAAGTGACCGATTTGGTCCAAACCTACCTCACAGATAGAGAGTCAAACAAAGTACAAAGCAAGGTAGACATGAACAGCCTTAGCCCATGGGCGTGGAGGTGGCACCCCTCCAAACTTGGGCCTTTTCACACAGTATTCACATATGAGTCTCTGGCACCCATACCGTATCCCTGAGTGGTGTCAAATTGTACTCCACGGCAGCCCTGAACGCCCTCAACCTGTGGGTGGAAATGGCGGATAAATCGGAGCATATGAGCAAAATGACCCAAAAAACAAAAATCTCAAAGGAGAAACCATACGAATTTTGCACAAAATCCGAAGGTGACCGATTTGGTCGAAACTTACCTCACAGTAGAGAGTCGGACAAAGTACAAAGCAAGAAGACATGAACAGCCTTAGCCCATGGGCGTGGAGGTGGCACCCCTCCAAACTTGGTCCTTTTCACCCAGTATTCACCTATGGGTCTGTGGCACCCATACCGTATCCCTGAGTGGTATCAAAATGTGCTCCACGACAACCCTGGACGCCCTCAACATGTGGGTGATATGGCGGGTAAATCGGAGCACGTGACCAAAATGACCCAAAAAAACAAAAAATCTCAAGAAGAAACCATACGAATTTTGCCCAAAATCCGAAGGTGACCGATTTGGTCCAAACTTACCTCACAGGTAGAGAGTCGAACAAAGTACAAAGCAAGGTAGACATGAACAGCCTTAGCCAATGGGCGTGGAGGTGGCACCCCTACAAACTTGGGCCTTTTCACCCAGTATTCACATATGGGCCTGTGGCACCCATACCGTATCCCTGAGTGGTGTCAAATTGTACTCCACGGCAGCCCTGAACACCCTCAACCTTTGGGTGATATGGCGGATAAATCGGAGCATGTGAGCAAAATGACCAATAAAACAAAAAATCTCAAAGTAGAAACCATACGAATTTTGCACAAAATCCGAAGGTGACCGATTTGGTCCAAACTTACCTCACAGGTAGAGAGTCGGACAAAGTACAAAGCAAGGTTAGACATGAACAGCCTTAGCCCATGGGCTTGGAGGTGGCACCCCTACAAACTTGGGCCTTTTCACCCAGTATTCACCTATGAGTCTCTGGCACCCATACCGTATCTGAGTGGTGTCAAATTGTACTCCACGGCAGCCCTGGACGCCCTCAACCTTTGGGTGATATGGCGGATAAATCGGAGCATGTGAGCAAAATGACCCATAAACCAAAAAATCTCAAAGGAGAAACCATACGAATTTTGCCCAAAATCCGAAGGTGACCGATTTGGTCCAAACTTACCTCACAGGTAGAGAGTCGGAGAAAGTACAAAGCAAGGTAGACATGAACAGCCTTAGCCCATGGGCGTGGAGGTGGCACCCCTACAAACTTGGGCCTTTTCACCAAGTATGCACAAAAGTCACTTTGGCAACCATACCGTATCCCTGAGTGGTGTCAAAATGTACTCCACGGCATCCCTGAACGCCCTCAACTTGTGGGTGATACGGCGGTTAAATCGGAGCAGGTGACCAACATGACTCAAAAAACAAAAAATCTCAAAGGAGAAACCATACGAATTTTTCCCAAAATCAAGAGGTGACCGATTTGGTCCAAACTTACCTCAACTGTAGAGAGTCCGACATAGTACACAGCAATGTAGACATGAACAGCCTTAGCCCAGGGGAGTGGAGGTGGCACCCCTACGAACTTGGGCCTTTTCAGCCAGTATTCATCTATGAGTCTCTGGCACCCACACCGTATCCTTGAGTGGTGTCAAATTGTACTCCACGGCAGCCCTGAACACCCTCAACCTGTGGGTGATATGGCGGATAAATCGGAGCATGTGAGCAAAATGAGCAAAATGACCCAAAAACCAAAAAATCTAAATGGAGAAACCATACGATTTTTGCACATAATCCGTAGGTGACCGATTTGGTCCAAACTTACCTCACAGGTAGAGAGTCGGACAAAGTACAAAGCAAGGTAGACATGAACAGCCTTAGCCCATGGGTGTGGAGGTGGCACCCCTACAAACTTGGGCCTTTTCACCAGTATTCACCTACGAGTCTCTGGCACCCATACCATATCCCTGAGTGGTGTCAAATTGAACTCCACGGCACCCGTGGACGCCCTCGACCTGTGGGTGTTATGGCAGGTAAATCTGAGTAGGTGACTATAATGACAAAAAATCCAAAAAATCTCAAAGAAGAAACCATACGAATTTTCCCCAAAATCCGAAGATGTTCGATTTAGTCCAAACTTGCCTCACAGGTAGAGAGTCGGACAAAGTATATAGCAAGGTAGACATGAACAGCCTTAGCCCATGGGCATGGCGGTGGCACCTCTCCAAACTTGGGCCTTTTCACCTGGTATTTACTTTTGGGCCTGTGGCACCCATACCGTATCACTGAGTGGTGTCAAATTGGACTCCACGGCACCCGTGGACGCCCTCAACCTTTGGGTGAAGTGGCGGATAAATCGGAGCATATGAGCAAAATGACCCAAAAACCAAAAAATCTCAAAGGAGAAACCATACGAATTTTGCCCAAAATCCGAAGGTGACCGATTTGGTCCAAACTTACCTCACAGGTAGAGAGTCGGACAAAAGTACAAAGCAAGGGTAGACATGAACAGCCTTAGCCCATGGGCGTGGAGGTGGCACCCCTCCAAACTTGGGCCTTTTCACACAGTATTCACATATGAGTCTCTGGCACCCATACCGTATCCCTGAGTGGTGTCAAATTGTACTCCACGGCAGCCCTGAATGCCCTCAACCTGTGGGTGAAATGGCGGATAAATCGGAGCATATGAGCAAAATGACCCAAATAACAAAAAATCTCACAGGAGAAACCATACGAATTTTGCCCAAAATCCGAAGGTGACCGATTTGGTCCAAACTTACCTCACAGGTAGAGAGTCGGACAAAGTACAAAGCAAGGAAGACATTAACAGCCTTAGCCCATGGGTGTGGAGGTGGCACCCCTACAAACTTGGGCCTTTTCACCAGTATTCACCTACGAGTCTCTGTGGCACCCATACCGTATCCCTGAGTGGTGTCAAAATGTACTCCACGGCAGCCCTGAACGCCCTCAACCTGTGGGTGATATGGCGGTTAAATCGGAGCAGGTGACCAACATGACCCAAAAAACAAAAAATCTCAAAGGAGAAACCATACGAATTTTTCCCAAAATCAAAAGGTGACCGATTTTGTCCAAACTTACCTCACAGGAAGAGAGTCGGACAAAGTACAAAGCAAGGTAGACATGAACAGCCTTAGCCCATGGGCGTGGAGGTGGCACCCCTACGAACTTGGGCCTTTTCAGCCAGTATTCACCTGTGAGTCTCTGGCACCCATACCGTATCCCTGAGTGGTGTCAAAATGTACTCCACGGCATCCCTGAACACCCTCAACCTTTGGGTGATATGGCGGATAAATCGGAGCATGTGAGCAAAATGACCCATAAACCAAAAAATCTCAAAGGAGAAACCATACGAATTTTGCCCAAAATCTGAAGGTGACCGATTTGGTCCAAACTTACCTCACAGGTAGAGAGTCGGACAAAGTACAAAGCAAGGTAGACATGAACAGCCTTAGCCCATGGGCGTGGAGGTGGCACCCCCAAACTTGGGCCTTTTCAGCCAGTATTCATCTATGAGTCTCTGGAACCCATACCGTATCCCTGAGTGGTGTCAAATTGTACTCCACGGCAGCCCTGAACACCCTCAACCTGTGGGTGATATGGCGGATAAATCGGAGCATGTGAGCAAAATGACCCAAAAACCAAAAAATCTAAGAAGGAGAAACCATACGAATTGTGCCCAAAATCCGAAGGTGACCGATTTGGTCCAAACTTACCTCACAGGTAGAGAGTCGGACAAAGTACAAAGCAAGGTAGACATGAACAGCCTTAGCCCATGGGGGTGGAGGTGGCACCCCTACAAACTTGGGCCTTTTCACCAGGTATTCACCTACGAGTCTCTGGCACCATACCGTATCCCTGAGTGGTGTCAAAATGTACTCCACGGCAGCCCTGGACGCCCTCAACCTGTGGGTGATATGGCGGGTAAATCGGAGCAGGTGACCAAAATGACCCAAAAAACAAAAAATCTCAAAGGAGAAACCATACGAATTTTGCCCAAAATCCGAAGGTGACCGATTTGGTCCAAACTTACCTCACAGGTAGAGAGTCGGACAAAGTACAAAGCAAGGTAGACATGAACAGCCTTAGCCCATGGGCGTGGAGGTGGCACCCCTACAAACTTGGGCCTTTTCACCCAGTATTCACCTAAGAGACTCTGGCACCCATACCGTATCCCTCAGTGGTGTCAAATTGTACTCCACGGCAGCCCTGGAACGCCCTCAACCTTTGGGTGAAGTGGCGGATAAATCGGAGCAGGTGAGCAAAATGACCCAAAAACCAAAAAATCTCAAAGGAGAAACCATACGAATTTTGCCCAAAATCCGAAGGTGACCGATTTGGTCCAAACTTACCTCACAGGTAGAGAGTCGGACAAAGTACAAAGCAAGGTAGACATGAACAGCCTTAGCCCATGGGCGTGGAGGTGGCACCCCTACAAACTTGGGCCTTTTCACCCAGTATTCACCTACGAGTCTCTGGCACCCATACCGTATCCCTGAGTGGTGTCAAAATGTACTCCACGGCAGCCCTGGACGCCCTCAACCTGTGGGTGATATGGTGGGTAAATCGGAGCATGTGAGCAAAATGACCCATAAACCAAAAAATCTCAAAGGAGAAACCATACGCTTTTGCCCAAAATCCGAAGGTGACCGATTTGGTCCAAACTTACCTCACAGGTAGAGAGTCGACAAAGTACAAAGCAAGGTAGACATGAACAGCCTTAGCCCATGGGCGTGGTGGTGGCGCCTCTCCAGACGTGGGCCTTTTCACCCAGTATTCACCTATGAGTCTCTGGCACCCATACCGTATCCCTCAGTGGTGTCAAATTGTACTCCACGCAGCCCTGGAACGCCCTCAACCTTTGGGTGAAGTGGCGGATAAATCGGAGCATATGAGCAAAATGACCCAAAATCAAAAAAATCTCAAAGGAGAAACCATAGGAATTTTCCCCAAAATCCGAAGGAGACCGATTTGGTCCAAACTTGCCTCACAGGTAGAGAGTCGGACAAAGTACAAAGCAAGGTAGACATGAACAGCCTTAGCCCATGGGCGTGGAGGTGGCACCCTTCCAAACTTGGGCCTTTTCACCCAGTATTCACTTTTTGGCCTGTGGCACCCATACCGTATCCCTGAGTAGGTGTCATATTGTACTCCACAGCAGCCCTGAATGCCCTCAACCTGTGGGTGAAATGGCGGATAAATCGGAGCATATGAGCAAAATGACCCAAATAACAAAAAATCTCACAGGAGAAAAAATTAGAAATTTGCACAAAATCCGAAGGTTTCCGATTTGGTCCAAACTTACCTCACAGGTAGAGAGTCGGACAAAGTACAAAGCAAGTAGGAAAAGAAAAGCCTAAGCCCATGGGGGTGGTGGTGGGAGACCTACAAAGTTGGGCCTTTTCACACAGTATTCACCTACGAGTCTCTGGCACCCATACCGTATCCCTGAGTGGTGTCAAAATGTACTCCACGGCAGCCCTGAACGCCCTCAACCTGTGGGTGATATGGCGGGTAAATCGGAGCAGGTGACCAAAATGACCCAAAAAAACAAAAATCTCAAAGGAGAAACCATACGAATTTTGCCCAAAATCTGAAGGTGACCGATTTGGTCCAAACTTACCTCACAGGTAGAGAGTCGGACAAAGTACAAAGGAAGGTAGACGTGAACAGCCTTAGCCCATGGGCGTGGAGGTGGCACCCCTACAACTTGGGCCTTTTCACCCAGTATTCACCTATGAGTCTCTGGCACCCATACCGTATCCCTGAGTGGTGTCAAATTGTACTCCACGGCAGCCCTGAACGCCTTCAACCTTTGGGTGAATGGCGGATAAATCGGAGCAGGTGACCAAAATGACCCATAAACCAAAAAATATGAAAGGAGAAACCATACGAATTTTGCCCAAAATCCGAAGGTGACCGATTTGGTCCAAACTTACCTCACAGGTAGAGAGTCGGACAAAGTACAAAGCAAGGTAGACATGAACAGCCTTAGCCTTTGGGCGTGGAGGTGGCACCCCTACAAACTTGGGCCTTTTCACCCAGTATTCACCTATGAGTCTCTGGCACCCATACCGTATCCCTGAGTGGTGTCAAAATGTACTCCACGGCAGCCCTGAACACCCTCAACCTGTGGGTGAAATGGCGATAAATCGAGCATATGACAAAATGACCCAAAAACCAAAAAATCTCAAAGGAGAAACCATACGATTTTTGCCCAAAATCCGAAGGTCACCGATTTGGTCCAAACTTACCTCACAGGTAGAGAGTCGGAGAAAGTACTAAGCAAGGTAGACAGGAACAGCCTTAGCATATGGGTGTGGTGGTGGCAGCCCTACAAACTTGGGCCTTTTCACCAGGTATTCACCTACGAGTCTCTGGCACCCATACGTATCCCTGAGTGGTGTCAAAATGTACTCCACGGCAGCCCTGAACGCCCTCAACCTGTGGGTGATATGGCGGGTAAATCGGAGCAGGTGACCAACATGACCCAAAAAACAAAAAATCTCAAAGGAGAAACCATACGAATTTTGCCCAAAATCCGAAGGTGACCGATTTGGTCCAAACTTGCCTCAGAGGTAGAGAGTCGGACAAAGTACAAATCAAGGTAGACATGAACAGCCTTAGCCATGGGCGTGGCGGTGGCACACCTCAAACTTGGGCCTTTTCACCCAGTATTCACCTATGAGTCTCTGGCACCCATACCGTATCCCTCAGTGTCAAAATTGTACTCCACGGCAGCCCTGAACGCCCTCAACCTTTGGGTGAAGTGGCGGATAAATCGGAGCATATGAGCAAAATGACCCAAAATCCAAAAAAATCTTAAATGAGAACCATACGAATTCTGCCCAAAATCCGAAGGTGACCGATTTGGTCCAAACTTACCTCACAGGTAGAGAGTCGGACAAAGTACAAAGGAAGGTAGACATGAACAGCCTTAGCTCAAGGGCATGGCGGTGGCACCCCTCAAAACTTTGTCCTTTTCACCCAGTATTCACCTACGAGTCTGGCACCCATACCGTATCCCTGAGTGGTGTCAAAATGTACTCCACGGCAGCCCTGAACGCCCTCAACCTGTGGGTGATATGGCGGGTAAATCGAGCATGTGAGCAAAATGACCAAAAATCCAAAATATCTCAAAGGAGAAACCATACGACTTTTGCCCTAAATCCGAAGGTGACCGATTTGGTCCAAACTTACCTCACAGGTAGAGAGTCGGACAAAGTACAAAGGAAGGTAGACGTAAACAGCCTTAGGCCATGGCGTGGTGGTGGCACCCCTACAAACTTGGGCCTTTTCACCCAGTATTAACTATGGGCCTGTGGCACCCATACCGTATCCCTGAGTGGTGTCAAATTGTACTCCACGGCAGCCCTGAACGCCCTCAACCTGTGGGTGATATGGCGGGTAAATCTGAGCAGGTGACCAAAATGACCCAAAAAAACAAAAAAAATCTCAAAGGAGAAACCAGTACTTGTAGTACTAGTACCAGTGATACTAGTAGTATACTAGTAGTATAAGCAGATGTACCAATACTACCAGTACTATCAGTACTAGTGTTACTACACTAGTGTTACTAGCACTAGTGTTACTAGCACTAGTGTTTACACTAGCACTAACTAGTGTTACTAGCACTAGTGGTTACTAGCACTAGTACTAGTAGCAGTACTAGTAGCAGTACTAGTAGCAGTACTAGTAGAAGTACCAGTAGTCCGAGTAGTAATAATAGTGATAGTACTAGTACTACTATTACTAGTAATATTACTATTTTTAATAGTACTAGCAGTAGTGTAGCTAGTATTAGTACCAGTCGTACCATACTAGCAGTACTATACTAGTAATGGTAATATTACCAGTAGCAGTCGTAGTACTTGCTAATAGTACTTGTACTAATAGCAGCTCTAGTAGAGCTAGTACTGCTAGTAATAGTAGTACCATTTAGTACTAATACTAGTACTAGTAGTATTAGAACTAGCAGTAAAAGTACTACTGGTTGGTGTTACTAATTGTACTATTATTACTGCTAGTAGTTTTAGTACTACTACTAGTAGTACTAGCGGTACTAGTACTACTGTTGGTACTACTAGCATTAGTAGTAGCAGTACGAGTATTACTTCTACTAGTAGTACTGCCCGTTGTACTTCTGGCAATATAGTACTAGTACTATTACTACCGGTAGTACTTGTACTAGTAATACTAGTACCCCTAATATTACTAGTACTGGTAGTACTTGTGGTGGTACTAATAGTAATAGTAGCAGTAGTGCCATTACTACCAGTAATAGCAGGACTACTGGTATTAGTACTGCTTGTAATACTGCTGGCACTATTTGTACTAGTACTACAACTACTTGTACTACTAGTATTAGTACTTCTAGTACTACGAATACCATAACTACTAATAGTACTAGCAGTAATAATAGCAGCGATGGCAGCAATTCAGTGATTGCAGTGATAGTGACAGCAGTAATATTAGGAACAGCGATAACAGCGATAGTGATAGCACTAATAGCAGTGATATCAGTAATAGCAGGAACAACAGTGATAGTGATGGCAGTAATAGCAGGAACAGGAGCGAGCGATTGCCGCGATAGTAGAGACTGTCGCGATAGTAGAGACTGTCGCGATAGTAGAGACTGTCGCGATAGTAGAGACTGTCGCGATAGTAGAGACTGTCGCGATAGTAGAGATAGCTACAGCAACGATAGCCGTGATAGCACCAATAGCAGTAATAGTGATAGCAGCGACGGCAGCAATAGCAGTTATACAGTGCTGGCAGTGATAGCAGTAATAGGTGCGATGACAGCAATAACAGTGATAACAGCCATGGCACCGATATCATTGATAGCAGCGGTAGCAGTGATAGTGATAGCGGCAGTGATAGTAATAATGTTGATAGAAACAATGGCAGTTATAACAGTTATAGCAATAGTATTATGACAACGGCAGTGACTGAGTGACAACGTGACAATAACGTGATAACGTGACAACAACAGCATTGACAACAACAGCAATGACAACAACAGCAGTGACAACAACAGCAGTGACAACAACAGCAGTGACAACAGTGCCAACAGTGACAACAGTGACAACAGTGACAACTGTAACAACAGTGCCAACAGTGCCAACAGTGACAACAGTGACAACAGTGACAACAGTGACAACAGTGACAACAGTGACAACAACAACAATGACAACAACCACAGTGACAACAACAACGGTGACAACAACAGCAGTGACAACAACAACAACAACAACAACAACAACAACAACAACAACAACAACAGTGACATCAATAGCAGTGACAACAACAGCAGTGACAACAACAACAGTGACAACAACAACAGTGACAACAACAGTGACAATAACAACAGAGACAACAACGACAGTGACAACAACAGTGACAACAGCAACAGTGACAACAACAACAGTGACAACAACAGTGACAACAACAACAGTGACAACAACAGTGACAACAACAATGACAACAACAACAGTGACAACAACAACAGTGACAACAACAACAGTGACAACAACAACAGTGACAACAACAACAGTGACAACAACAACAACAATAATGATGGGGAAAGGGGACTAATTTGTCTGCCACTGGTGCCACGCTCACGATCAAAGCTTTCGGCTTTTTTTTTTTCCATGAGCGTCCGAAATAATCGCTATGGGCCCCCGATGGAATTTTCGACCATTTTGGAGACCGGGGCTCCATCCGGTGCTCACCCGTTCTCCTCCTGGGAGTGAGATGGGGGTGGTGGGAGGAGAAATAGGGTGAGGTGGAGGTTGAGGGAGGAGGTTTAAGGGGGAAGTGGAGGTTGAGAAAGTACGAGTAGAAGAGGAGGATAAGGAGGAGGAACAGGGAGGAGAATCTTGAGGGAGGAGTAGAAGAGGAAGAAAGGGAGTAAGAAGAGGGAGGAGGAGAAGGAATAGGGAGGAGGCGGGAGGAGGAAATTTTTGAGGGTTGAGGAGGGGTAGGAAGACAAGGAGAATTAGGAAGAGTAGGAGGAGGAGGAGGAATAAGAGGAGTAGGAGAGGAAGAGGAGGGGTAGGAGAAGAAGAGGAAGAGGAGGAAGAAGAGCGGTAAGAAGAAGAGTAGTAGTAGGAAGAGTAGTAAGGGGAGGGGAGGAATAAAGGATGCCAAGGATGAGGTTGAGTGAGGAGCTAGAAAAGAGTCAAGTGAGGCACAATATGTTCTGCTGGTACAATATAACAGTGTAGTAGTACTCCATCCGCCAACACCGACCGCGTCTAAGACACCCGTCTCCCATGCAGACCGAGCCGGGATCGATGACGTCACCAACACGAGCAGAAGCGCACGCACTCACCAGGGCTCCCAATTGGCCCATAGCTTAAGGGAAGGCGGCCAATCAGAAGACTAGTCAGAAACCAGGACCTCACTGTGAGCCGCTCCCAGGATTTAAAAGGCGGCCTCTTAACAACAGCAGTCAGAGCAGCCATTTCGATCGTAACAGCAACAACTCTACTAGCTCCAAGACCTCTCTTCTAGTATCGGATCGAGGATCTACGAGCTCCAATACACTTTCCTAGCACCGGATCGAGGATCTACAAGCTCCTGACCTCAGGCTCGCCACATTCTCGCTTGATTCGGTGAATAAAGAGCTAAAGAGGGGGAGGTGAAGCGGGAGGGTTATCTGTGGGTAGATCTAGCCGAATACTGCCCTCCCTTGTGGGGGGCTTCTGTTGTTGATTGTATGATGCTGGTCTGAGATAAATAGACACAGGAAGACGAGGAGGTAGAGGAAGACGAGGAGGTAGAGGAAGGCGAGGAGGAAGAGGAAGGCGAGGAGGAAGAGGAAGGCGAGGAGGAAGAGGAAGGCGAGGAGGAAGAGGGAGACGAGGAGGAAGAGGAAGGCGAGGAAGAGGAAGGCGAGGAAGAGGAAGGCGAGGAAGAGGAAGGCGAGGAAGAGGAAGGCGAGGAAGAGGAAGGCGAGGAAGAGGAAGGCGAGGAAGAGGAAGGCGAGGAAGAGGAAGGCGAGGAAGAGGAAGGCGAGGAGGAAGAGGAAGGCGAGGAGGAAGAGGGAGGCGAGGAGGAAGAGGAAGGCGAGGAGGAAGAGGAAGGCGAGGAGGAAGAGGAAGGCGAGGAGGAAGAGGATGAGAAAGAGAAAAAGGAGAAAAGGAAGAGGAAGGGGAGTAGGAGGAGGAAGAGGAAGAGGAGGCAAAGGAGGAGGAAGACAAGGAAGACGAAGAGGAGACGGAAGAGTAGGATGAGGAGAAAGAAGAGGAAGGAGACGAAAAGGAGGAGGTGGTGGTGGCTTTGGTAATTGTAGTCATCTCTGCAGTCAAAAGCGTTTTGAAAGTCGAGACCTATCCGGTCTACAATGTTTCCATTATTCATTTCATCATTTGGTCCTCGCGAATTTAGCAGCAAGGTGTGTGTGTGTGTGTGTGTGTGTGTGTGTGTGTGTGTGTGTGTGTGTGTGTGTGTGTGTGTGTGTGTGTGTGTGTGTGTGTGTGTGTGTGTGTGTGTGTACGTGTGTGCGTGTGTATGTACG
>NC_134796.1:50634925-50647425 GCF_046742065.1 Oratosquilla oratoria
ATAAGAAAGCTTCAACAAGGAAACAAAGGACACAGGAAGATATCAAAAATTCTTTAAGAAATTCTGAATTGCAAGGAGAAATGAACTTCGTCCATTGGTTCTTAACCAGGGATCCATTACAAGAACTTAAAGGAGTAATAATTTCATCAACCATGAAATAAAAAAGGGATAATCTCCTTTTTTTTCACTTTTTTTTTGGGGTGTGTGTGTGTAATGGGAGGAAAAAAAAAGGATGAAAATGGGCCATGACGATGCTCAAGGTATCTTAAAAGGAGGAATGGAGTGATAAAAGTTAAAAATCACGGCCATATTCTTTGTCCGACTCGAAATCTTATGTTGGCGCTTAACATCTCCAGCAGTGAGATTCTCATTCCATACAGGAATGAACGAGATCTTTACCCAGAGTCAGCAATTGATGAGAGAGAAGAATTGATGCTATATATTAGTAGCAAGGAAATGAAAAAAATTGTGCAAGAAAACATATATAAAAAAAGAAAAGTTTATTCAGTAACTCTAGCTATATAGGCATGCGGGGCACATTCCCCTGCTCCTGGTCCCACTCACAATGTTGTATCCACAAGAAACAGTTCCCGTTGGAGGAAACGAAGTGGACGTCCCCACAACTCATACCTTGGGTAAGTCGATCAAACCATTCGAGCATTGATTGGGATGGAAGTGTCTGCATGGGAACTCGACTCTGAGAAACCGCGAAACGACGCGTCCCCCCTGACGTATGCTCCCATCCAGTTGAATAAAATCACCTGGCGGCAGATAGTCGTGGAGAGCAGTGAAAGGTTGAGTGAATATTCCTATTTATTTGTCTTCGTGTAATGAATAGTATTGCGCGTATTTGTGAATGCAGCTCTGCTGCCATGACAGATGTTGATCAAAGCGGTGCCGCTCATGTCTGTTTTGGACCTGGTTTTGTGTGTGCGTGCGCATATCAGTGTCTGTGTCTGCGCGCCTGTGTCTGTGTCTGCGCGCCTGTGTCTGTGTCTGCGCGCCTGTGTCTGTGTCTGCGCGCCTGTGTCTGTGTCTGCGCGCCTGTGTCTGTGTCTGCGCGCCTGTGTCTGTGTCTGCGCGCCTGTGTCTGTGTCTGCGCGCCTGTGTCTGTGTCTGCGCGCCTGTGTCTGTGTCTGCGCGCCTGTGTCTGCGCGCCTGTGTCTGCGCGCCTGTGTCTGTGTCTGCGTGCCTGTGTCTGTGTCTGCGTGCCTGTGTCTGTGTCTGCGTGCCTATGCCTGTGTCTGCGCGCCTGTGTCTGTGTGCCTATGCCTGTGTCTGCGCACCTGTGTGTGTCTGCACGCCTAAGTCTGTGTCCCTGTGCCCGTGTGTGTCCGAGTCTGTGTCTGTGTGTGTCCGTGTCTGTGTGTGTCCGTGTCTGTGTCCCCCCGTGTCTGTGTGTCTGCGTGTGTCCGTGTGTGTCTGCGTGTGTCCGTGTGTGTGTCTGCGTGTGTCCGTGTGTGTGTGTGTGTGTGTCCGTGTGTGTGTGTGTGTGTGTGTGCCGTGTGTGTGTGTGTGTGTGTGTGTGTGTCCGTGTGTGTGTGTGTGTCCGTGTGTGTGTGTGTGTGTGTGTGTCCGTGTGTGTGTCCGTGTCCGTGTGTGTTTCCGTGTGTGTGGTGTGTGTGTGTGTGTCCGTGTCTGTGTGTCTGTCTGTGTGTGTGTGTGTCCGTGTGTGTGTGTGTCCGTGTGTGTGTGTGTGTGTGTGTGTGTCCGTGTGTGTGTGTTGTGTGTTTGTCTGTGTGTGTGTCCGTGTGTGTGTTTGTCCGTGTGTATGTGTGTGTTTGTCCGTGTGTATGTGTGTATGTGTGTTTGTCCGTGTGTGTGTGTTTGTGTGTGTCCGTGTGTATGTGTGTGTCCGTGTGCATATGTGTGTATGTGTGTGTGCGTGTGTGTGTCCGTGTACATATGTGTGTATCCGTGTGTATGTGTGTGTGTGTGTGTGTGTGTGTGTGTGTGTGTGTGTATGTGTGTGTGTGTGTGTGGTGTATGTTTCTGCATGTGAGTGTGTGCGCCTATACGCGTGATTCACTATGGTCTTGAACCACGTTTTGGATTCGTGATCGACAGTTATTTCCCTCCCGGAAGAGAGCTCAGAATTCATATATGACCGATCTATGGGTAATACTGTGTGTGTGTGTGTGTGTGTGTGTGTGTGTGTGTGTGTGTGTGTGTGTGTGTGTGTGTGTGTGTGTGTGTGTGTGTGTGTGTGTGTGTGTGTGTGTGTGTGTGTGTGTGTGTATGCATGTACATGTGTGTACGTATGTGTGCGCGTTTATGATATTTGTATGTGTATGTACGTCTTCTCGCTTATTGGTCTAGAACCTAGGTATTTATAATACATGAACACGTACATGTCCAAGCTGCCTTCATTTCCAAGTACTACACTGGCTTGTATTCTAGAATACCATGGAAAGCGCTCTTTCGATCATAGATTTTCGTAAATTGATATTTTTCTTTAAATAAATACTTACCAAAATACACTAACACTCACAATTGACTCCAATCGTAATATACTGTACATACAAAAGCCTCTTTCCCCCCCATAAAAGGAGGGGGGGTAGCCTGCTCTCCCTACTCCCAACTTGCCCAAACGTACCGATTAACTCCCATTAAAAAAACTAAGTTACTTAAACTAATTTACATGAGCAATGCAATTACTTCCCGCGAAATAACGCACGTATTGTATATTTGTTAGACCAGTACCTATTGTTTTTAATTGCAATGCTCACTCTGCAGCATAAGTAGCATATGAACTTGGGGCCGTGGGAGCGTGGATCTGCTCCATAATGCTCCCCCACCCCATCCCCCCGGCATGCTCGTAAACAGAGGAGCATTGGGAGCGTTGGGATTGTGTAGTGTTGCCGAAATCGAGAATTATTACATTAAGCTCGGCTTCATGCCCCCAAATGACCAACAAGCAGGCAAATAACGATCAGATGAGACCTGTGTTATAGCGCGTACCTATCCCACTCCCCGCTTCTCGTTTCTTTTTCACGAAATGAAATACACTAGACGGCTCTGAGGCCAAATACAATAGGCTGATCTGAGGATGAAATACAATAGCTTACTTCCCAAGTCAGAATACAGTAGGGTGTTCCGACGATGAAAAAGTAGGGCGTTCATGAGATGAAATACAACAGGCGATTCTAAAGCTGAAATACAAGAAGCTATTCCGAAGGTGAAATACAATAAACTGCTCTGAACCTGGACTGCAAAGGCTCGATATATAGATATTGTTATGATAAATTCTAGATTTTTCTATTCAGCTAAGAAACGAATCCTCTGGACAAAGTATTTGAATAAAATCGTCTGTTGTTTACACATCGTAAATTCTGGGCCCTGAGGAACGGAAATGAATAGATTAAATATACCTTTAAGTAACTAGGGAGTTTGTAGTTCCAATGTATGTGTGCGTGCGTGCGTGCGTGCGCGCAAGTCCTCCAGAACACATGCATGCCTCTGTATTTGTGTGGTGTGGTGTGTTGTGTTGTGTTGATGCGGGCGGGTATAACGCTCGCGTGCATTCGCGGAGACGTTGAAGCGAGAGAGAGAGAGAGAGGAGAGGGGAGAGAGAGAGAAAGAGGAGAGGGGAGAGAGAGAGAGAGAGGAGAGGGGAAGAGAGGAGAGACAGATGAAGAGAGGAGGGAGGGGACATGAATGCCGGTGAGAGGGAGAAATGGAAACAGAGGCCATGAGAAAAGTAACGGAACCGCCTTCCGTATTCACATATACAAGTATTCTGGCTGTCGCCAGGCGATTTTATTTAGCTGAGGTCACATACAGGAGTGACCCATTAAAGACGGGGGGGGGGGGGGAGTGAGGTCACAGATGGAGATAGATACTAGGAGTTAATAATGTCAGTGCTTAGCGATTCTATCCAGTGTTGAAGTCGTCTTCAGGAGCTAAAGAAGAACAGCAATTCATAAGAAAGGATGATCATAAGAAAACAGCGAGTTCCCTTGCTCTACACATCTCGCAGTGAACAGGAACACTAACAAGTGGTCCCTTACTACCAAGGTGCCGCGAGTGAAGAGAGGAAGAAGATGAATACACGGGATGAGAGGGGATAAAGGAAGATAAGAAGAGTTAAAAGAGGTGAAGAATATAAAAAGGGAAATGTAATGAATTTAGTCCAGGTTCTCTCTATTGGAGAGAATGTCTGAAATTGGGAAATATTCATTCTGAATACAGAAATTTTGAGGGAGGGGGTGATTCTTAAATTAGGGGAATTATCTGTGGTATCAGAAAATAGGATGCTCGCTGGCCACGCGAATTAGAGCGTCGCTATTTGCGGCGTAGGTCGAGGTGATGGTAGTTCGAACGCTGTCGCAAGCGAGTTGGACCAAGGCCATGGTTCATTAGGTTCCATGCTACAATCTCATCTGTAAGGGGCACCGTTCTAGCCTCATTTAAACCGAATAGAAAAAAAATAGAGAGTAGAGAGAGATCAAGCTATTTTTTTTTTATTATTAAATATGTAGAATTTGTTTCTGCATTACTTGATTTGTTTACAAACAACCGACTTCATCATAAAGGAATTATATTGTAGAAGACTAATGTAGGACAACCTATAATGTATTGTAGAGTTGTGAGCAGTTGTTTTCCCCACAAATCTTGTGAGCAGTTTTTTTCACTACAAATCTTGTGAGCACTTGTCCTCTACAAATTTTGTGAGCAGGTGCCGTTTTCTCCACAAATCTTGCGAACAGTTGTTTTCTCCACAAATTGTGAGCAGTTGTTTTCTCCGCAAATCTTGTGAGCAGTTGCTCTCTACAAATTTTGTGAACAGGTGTCGTTTCCTCCACAATTCTCGCGAGTAGTTGACCTTTTCTTCAAATTTTGTGAGCAGTTGTTTTCTCGACAAATCTTGTGAGCAAATATGATGTAAGCAATTATCTTGTGAGCAATTGTGTATGCTTTCTATTTACATCACGAGACTCTGAACAGTTCACTCAATCAAGACATTCCAATGTCAAAAGAGCCCTCACTGACTAAAGGCACGTTTTACACAGTACGATTAATCGCTCAAGGATGATCGCTCAAAGCCCAACGATGCACGCCAAATTGTTGTCTAGAGCAACTAAATCTTCGTTTTTTTAATTATGGAGCCGTTTTGCTTCGATCGACTGCTGATAGAGTCGCTAAAACCAAATAAAGGGTCCTCTAGACAATCGTTTGACGATTATCGTTGAGCCATGAACGATCATCGTTGAGCGATAATCGCACCGAAGAAAACGTACCTTATAGCGCCACCTGAGTTAGACGTTGATTTTCGAAACGCTTCAATAGGGATTAAGGAGCGTGTGTCCTCCACGCCAAGGAGACCTCACGGACCTTGTAGTACAAGTGTACAATAGATCTGTACATCGGGCTTTGATTGGCCCCGTTAGCCCTCCAAGCATGTAGTTCGACAAGGATGCAATTGCCCTGTGAGCAAATGTCCTGCGAGCAATTGTCTCTTAAGTAATTGTCATGTGAGCAATTGTCATGTGAGCAATTGTCATGTGAGCAGTCGCCTTGTGAGCAATCGCCTTGTGAGCAATCGCCTTGTGAGCAATCGCCTTGTGAGCAATCGCCTTGTGAGCAATCGCCTTGTGAGCAATCGCCTTGTGAGCAATCGCCTTGTGAGCAATCGCCTTGTGAGCAATCGCCTTGTGAGCAATAGCCTTGAGCAATCGTCTTGTGAGCAATCGTCTTGTGAGCAGATGCCTAGCGAGCAATTTTCTAGCGAGTAATAGTCTTGTGAGCAATTCTCTTGAGCAACTTTCTAGTGAGCAATCGTCTATAGAGCAGTTGTCATGTGAGCAATCGTCTAGTGAGCAATCGTCTAGTGAGCAATCGTCTTGTGAGGACGTGTCTTGTGAGCACGTTTCTTGTGAGCACGTGTCTTGTGAGCACGTGTCTTGTGAGCACGTGTCTTGTGAGCACGTTTCTTGTGAGCAGTTGTCTTGTGAGCAGTTGTCTAGTGAGCAATAATCTTGTGAGCACGTTTCTTGTGAGCACGTGTCTTGTGAGCACGTGTCTTGTGAGCACGTTTCTTGTGAGCAGTTGTCTTGTGAGCAGTTGTCTAGTGAGCAATAATCTTGCGAGTAGTCCTGTGAGCAACGTTCTGTGAGCAGCAGTCTGTGTCCCTCTTTGCCTATTTCTGATACTAAATGGGTCAACTCTAAATGTCCCCTTAGTTCGATCATTACCCTTCATTTAAGATGATCAAAGAAATATGAATACGTGATCAATGAATATTAACGACTAATACTCATAGTTAATTGAGAGTAATAACCAGTTAATACTCTAGATAATCATGATAATGATAAGAAATATGGTGAAAATAATGGTGGTGATTGTGATGATATTAATGGTGATTATGAGGTTGATGCCGATGATTATCTTAATGGTGATAATCATATGTTGGTGATATTGAGTGTGGTGATTATAATGAGAGTGGTGGTTATAACGAAGGTGATAATGAGGGTAATGTGATGGTGAAGGGGATGATGGTGAAGGTGGTGATGGTGATGGGGGTGATGGTGAAGGTGATGGTGAAGGTGGTGATGGTGAAGGTGGTGATGGTGATGGGGGTGATGGTGAAGGTGATGAAGATGAAGGTGATGATGGTGAAGGTGGTGATGGTGAGGGTGATTGTGATGGTGATGGTGATGATGGTGATACTGGTGATAATGATCATGGTAATAAACCCATTTCTTGTTTCCGGAAAATTTTAATTTCAGTATAATTTATATTTCTGTTATGTAATACATATTATTACGTTTGTACTTCTGCTTAGTTTATGTCTGAATTATGTTATTATATTGTGTCTACATCTCATAACATCTCCCACTATCAACGAGTCTAATTAAACTCGCGAGCACAGGGTTGGGGGACACTCCCACTCTCCCTGAGTGCTCCCAAGCACAGGGTTAGGGGAGTCAGACATTGAATTTTATTATTTTTGGCGTTTGATCAGCTCGCAAAATAAATAGGATTAAGCTTCAGATAGAAGAACCTGAAGGCAAAGAAAAAAATCGAGAATTGTATTTTGTTATCAATCACTAGCGTTTCTATCCCTCAGGAGAGTTTGAAAGAGGGAATAGAGTGATATTTCAATTTGATTATTTCATTTTATTCATCCATTTCTGCATTAGTTTATTTTATATTTTATTATTTATCTCTGATTTATTTCATCTTATTTGTATGATTATTTGTCTATATCAATTTCATATATTTGTCTGTTAACTTTTTATCTATTTCTTTGTAATAGATACTAGTCTCCCGTCATAAGATAATCCAGTAAATATCCATGACGACCTTGACCCAGGGTGGATTGAAAAGAGAGAAAGAGAGAGAACAATGACGAGGCGATACGAGAAATTGCAAATGGAATCAAGAATATAAAATATTGAAAAATAGTCGAGGAAAGTTCTAGATAAAGAAGAAAAAATATAATGTAATAGGCATAAAGAATACATTATAAAAACTAATGTGTTAACTGGGAAATGTTAATACATATATAAAAGTGTGTGATTCACCATGGTCTTGGATCGCTTGTTGGACTCGTGATCGACAGCTAGTGATCGACAGCTATTTTCCTCCCTGAAGAGAGCTCAGAGTTTTTATGACCAATCTATGGGTTAGAGAGTTGTAATAACTTGCAGCGCAGCGATACTGAAATTACTTCAGCCCTGGGTGGGATTCGAACACGAACCGCCGTAGTGGCGGCCGTGAACGCTACCACTGTTTGTGTGAGTGTGTGAGTGCGTGTGCGCGTGAGTGCGTGTGCGCGTGAGTGCGTGTGCGCGTGTGCGCGTGTGCCCGTGAATGTGTGTGTGCGCGTGAATGTGTGTGCGCGTGAATGTGTGTGCGCGTGAATGTGTGTGCGCGTGAATGTGTGTGCGCGTGAATGTGTGTGCGCGTGAATGTGTGTCCGCGTGAATGCGTGTCCGCGTGAATGCGTGTGTGCGTGAATGTGTGTGTGCGTGAATGTGTGTGTGCGTGAATGTGTGTGTGCGTGAATGTGTGTGCGTGAATGTGTGTGCGTGAATGTGTGTGCGCGTGAATGTGTGTGTGCTTGAGTGTGTGCGTGAATGTGTGTGCGTGTGCGTGTGTGTGTGTGTATAAGTATGCAAGTCTTTATATTTTCACGTTCACCTTACTTTGTTACACAAGGCATGAAATGATGTTCATTTGTCCAGATTTTTTATTGTTTTAATTTATTTATATTTGTGCAATTACGAACCTCTTTCGGACAATATCATCCAAGAATTAATTTCAGGTTATCATTAATAAGAGTAATATATTTCTTTTTCTTTTATATACATTTCTATTGCCTTTTTTGTCTCGTTTCTTCCTCTATTATCATTTTTTCATAGGTTATTGTATTGTGTTGTTACACTCGTGGCATAATTGGAAGCGTCGTGCTGGTTTCGCATTTGCTTAATTGAGGGTTCGAGTCTCGCACTTCTCTCCTATTCGCAGCGGTGACTGTTACCTGACCCTCAACAGTATACAGAAAAAGGAGTAACGCTCGTGGGGTCCTGTTTCTTAATCTCCAATACCTAGCCTCAAATTCCAACGCGCGCGCGTGCGCGTGCGTGTGTGTGTGTGTGTGTGTGTGTGTCACCATGGTCTTGGTGACCGATCTATGGGTAATGCTGTGACCTCACAAGCGCACACCCAACTCCCCGCCTACGAAAGTTGGAGTAACGACTGAGCGCAGCGATACTAAAATTATTTCAGCCCTGAGCGGGATTCGAACCCAGACCGCCGTAGTGGCAGGCGAGAACTGTAACCATAACGCCACTAGGTTGTGTGTGTGTGTGTGTGTGTGTGTGTGTGTGTGTGTGTGTGTGTGTGTGTGTGTGTGTGTGTGTGTGTGTGTGTATACGCGCGTGTATGTGCGTGTGCGTGCATGTACGTGTGAGTGCCTTCATGTGTGTGTGCATGTGCGTCTCAACATATCAAAGCACATGCAAGGGTAAACACACCCACCCCTTTAGACAGAGGGATGCCTGTATGCGAAGTATCAGACTTTTAATTCCAGAAAATTGCCTGCACGCGCGCGCACGCGTTTGAACGCGCTTTCCTCTTAAAGCTTTCGGGCGTATTTATGCACAGAAAGCTTGGAAGCCTGTACGCACCTGTGTAGATACGCCTTGGTATTTAAAGACTAAAGAGCATCGAACAGAAAGATCAAAGGTTCAGCAGCAACAGCATCACGAGATGTGAAAAAAATGTGGAATTCGCGAAAGAGGAGAAAATTAAAAAGAAATGGTGATTGAGAAAACTGGAAGGGAGGGTGATCGGGATAGGTAAAGGAAATGGAGGGGGAGGAGGAGGAGGAGGAGGGGGAGGAGGAGGAGGGGGGAGGAGGAGGAGGAGGTGGGGGAGGAGGAGGAGGGGGAGGAGGAGGAGGGGGAGGAGGAGGAGGGAGGAGGAGGAGGAGGGGGGAGGAGGAGGAGGAGAGAGAGGAAGGGGAGGAGGAAGAGAAGGAGGAGGCGGCTAAGGGGGCTGGGGTAGGTTGGGAGGCTATGAGGCTAGGGGGACTGGGGCCTGGAGTTGGGGGCTGTGGGGGCTGGGAGGCTGGAGTTGGGGCCTGTGGGGCTGGGAGGGTGGAGTTGGGGGCTGTGGGGCTGGGAGGCTGGAGTTGGGGGCTGGGAGGCTGGAGTTGGGGGCTGGGAGGCTGGAGTTTGGGGCTGTGGGGCTGGGAGACTGTTGGGGGCTGTGGGGCTGGGAGGCTGGAGTTGGGGAGCTAAGGGGGCTAGGGTGTCTTGAGCTGGGGGGCTGGGGGCTGAGGTGGCTGGAGACTGGGGGGCTGTGGGAACTAAGGGGTGTTCCAGATGAAAGGTGGGGGACTGGAGAAAATAAAAATAAATAAATAAACAATTTATTGATGCGTGGAATAGCGTGTCCAGAGACAAGAGTCGAGAAGACCGAAGGAAGAAGAGGCTGAAGAAGGAAACAGACAAGAACTGGTTTACCAGTAGAGTGGTTAACGAACTAAATAGATTAAGTAACCACGTACCGACTACTAAAACAATTGCCCGTTTTGATGGGGATGACAGGTGGTAAGAAACATGAGACTACCTTGTGTAGGCCTTATGGTCTCCTGCAGTCTCCTCCTTTCTTATATTCTTAAGGTATGAAGGTGGGAAAGGAAGAGATGAAGAAATTAGAAGACTGGGGATGGTACTAGGAGAATAAGAGAGGAATGGATTATAGGATGAATGATAACAAAAGGATGCTGAGAGGAGATGAATGATGATGAAAAGAACAGACGCTGAAAAGATGAAAGATGAAGAATAATAATGAAATAAAAAAAAACGTGAAGGAAGGAATAAAATCTAAGAAAAAAAGAATGACATTGGAAGGAAAACAGGTGCAGAACGATGAAAGATAGATAAAGGTAGAGAAAGAGGTAGAGAAACAGAAAGAGGGAGAAAAACGACGGAGAGAGAGAGAGAGAGAGGGAGGAGAGGAGAGAGAGAGAGAGATACGGAGGGAGGGAGGGAGAGAGAGAGAGAGAGATACGGAGGGAGGGAGGGAGAAAGAGAGAGATGGAGATAGAAAAAGAGAAAGAAAAAGAGAGAGAGAGAGATACGGAGGGAGGGAGGGAGAGAGAGAGAGATGGAGATAGAAAAAGAGAAAGAAAAAGAAATAGAAAAAGAGCTAGGGAGAGAAAGGGAAAGAGAGAAAGGGAGACGGAAAGATAGATAGATACGGAGGGAGGATGAGATAGAGATACGGAGGAAGGGAGGTAGGGGAGAGAGAGATGGAGAAAGAGAAAGAAAGAATAAGAGAGAGAGAGGAAGATAAGATAAAAGTAGAGAGAAAGAGAAAGAGAAAAAAGAAAATAAGAGAAAGAAATGGAGGGAGAGAAAGATAAAAGATATGAGGGGTGAGAGGGAGAACGGAGAGAGAATGAGATAAGGAGAGAAAGGGAGAAAGAAAGAAAGAGAATGAGAAAGAGAAAGAAAAAGAGAAGAGAAAAAGAGAGAAAGAGAATGAGAGACAATGAGAGGAAGAGAGAAAGAATGAAAGAAAAAGAAAGAATGAGATAAAGAGAGAATGAGAGAGAATGAAATAATGAGAAAGAGAGAATGAGAAAGAGAGAATGAGAAAGAGAATGAACGAGAAAGAAAGAATGAGAGAGAATGAAAGAATGAGAACGAGAGAATGAGAAAGAGAAAGAATGAGAAAGAATGATAGAAAAAGAGAGAATGAGAGAGAATGAATGAATACGAAAGAATGAGAAAGAGAACGAGAGAGAATTGACGTGGAAGAAGGAAAGAAATTAAAAAAAAAAAGGAAAAAATATCAGAAATGGTTTAGGAAAGAAGAAAGAACCTCCCGTGAAAACTCGGGAAACTTTCGGAAATTTTTCAAAATTTCATAAAGAAAAATGAAGGAAGTTTGAAAAGTGATTCATTGGAATTGCATAGGTTGAAGGAATAATTTATTCTGAATTATGAGAGTTACATACTGCGACCTCGCCCCAAAGCGATGAAGGGCGGAGGTCGATTCCAAACGCCTAATGATGACTGCTTCTTATTCGTTATTCGAGCTATCCTAGTAAGTAGGGCAAAGGTGAAGGCCCCGACCTTTATGAGAAACATGCTGATGGCACATCTGACCTATAATATATTAGGATTTTAGAAATTAGCTTTAGTTGTTCAGATTTATATATATATATATATATATGTATACATATATATTATATATATATACACATAACTGCTTTTTCCAAGGGAGGAAGCCAAAAACAAAGGCATAAAATCCACTCCCACCCATTCCATCTCCACATACTCCACTCCCTTTCACCCACCTCACCTCTCTCTTGGCTTCTCTTGGATGACGGGTCATCCCTGCATCTCGCCCACTGCCCTGGGTCAGAAGCAGTGTAGCAAGACACAGCACATCCACAGCAAGGCCGCTTCATTTCATCGGCACCACTCCCCCTCTCCGAACCGTCATGTAGAAAAAGAGAAGACGGGGAGAAATCCCTTTGGGCTGCGTCAAAATATCATTCACACATCCTCCACCCACCCCCTTCCATGCAACATAGCATAATCCATACATAACCATTTTCCATTCACTCCTATCTTCTGTCTTCTCTCTTCCTTCTTCTACAGACATTCCCCTTTTTCCCAATTCCCCTTTTACCCCAATCATCCATCCCATCCTTGGTCGTCCCCTCAAGTTCACTCCTTCCACCTCTGCCTTCCACCTCTGCCTTCCACCTCTGCCTTCCTCAGCCGCCTTCCTCAGCCGCCTTCCTCAGCCGCCTTCCTCAGCCGCCTTCCTCCTCAGCCGCCTTCCTCAGCCGCCTTCCTCAGCCGCCTTCCTCAGGCCGCCTTCCTCAGCCGCCTTCCTCAGCCGCCTTCCTCAGCCGCCTTCCTCAGCCGCCTTCCTCAGCCGCCTTCCTCAGCCGCCTTCCTCAGCCGCCTTCCTCAGCCGCCTTCCTCAGCCGCCTTCCTCAGCCGCCTTCCTCAGCCGCCTTCCTCAGC
>NC_134796.1:50659925-50664925 GCF_046742065.1 Oratosquilla oratoria
AGGGAGTTTAAGCTGTTGGCCGCTCCTCTCCTCTCCCCCGTCGACGGTGGAATTCTTTTCCAGCAAAAACTTGTTCCTCGCCAAGACTCTGACTTTTCATTTAAACTTGGCGAAAGATTTATTAATTAGAAAGCCATTGATTAGATTGGTTGGCCAGGGTGTGAGGAACTTGGGAAGGGAGGGCGAGGAGGAGGGAGGAGGAAGGAGTAGGAGCAGGAGAAAAAGATAAGAAGGTGGAGGAGGAGGAAGAGGAGATGACAGCTCAAGTGGAGTAATGAATATGGAGGAGACAAGCAAAGGAGAATTGAAAGAAGGAGGAACGAGGAAGGAGGAGATTGGAGGAGGGAGGAAAAGATTGGAGGAGGGAGGAAGAGCATGGAGGAGGGAGGAAGAGAAAAGAAGAAGGAGGAGGAGAAAGGAGGAGGGAGGAAGAAAGTGGAGGAGGAGGGAGGAAGAAAGAGGAGGAGGAGGGAGGAAGAAAGAGGAGGAGGAGGGAGGAGGAAGAGAAGGAAGGAGGGAGGAAGGGATGGAAGGAGGAGGGGGAGGAAAGAGGAGGAGAAGGGAGGAGGAGGAGGAGGGGTGAGGAGGGAGGAGGGGGAGGAAAGAGGAGGAGGGGGAGGAGGAGGGGTGAGGAGGGAGGAGGAAGAGGAGAGGAGGAGGAGAAGGAAGGATGAAGAGGGAGGGAGGAGGAGGGGGAGGAGGAGGGAGGAGGAGAAGGAGGAGAGAGAAGGAAGGAGGAGGGAATAGTGTAGAGGAAGTACAAGAGACCAGGAAAAGGAATTGAAAGAAAGATGGAGGAGGGAGTGGAGAGGAGTGGGAGGGAGGGAGGAGGAGGCAGGTGTGACGTGGCCACAGAAAAAGAAGCACAAGATGTATATGAAAGGGGAAGTGAGGTGAATAGAAGAAGGAAAAGGGAGGGGAGAGTGGATGAAAGAGCAGAAATGGAAGAGGGTGACAGACAAAAAAAGGGGAAAGTTGAAAGCAGCGAGGGAGACATAGAAAAAAAGAGGGGAGGGAGAGAGGAAAGAGTAAGGGGAAAGGAGGGTAGGGAGAAGGGAACTGGAAACATTGAAAGGAAGGGGGGTAGAGAGGAAGAGAATTATATATATACATATATATATATATATATATATATATTTATATATATATATGTATACAGGTTGACATTAAAAAATCCGGCAACCTCGGGACCTGAGGACTGCCGGATTTTTGAAAATGCCGGATTTTTTAAGTTTATAATTTTGTATGGTGTACCCCGTATATATCTAAAGAAAATTACCACCTGTACAGTCCTTTAATGGAAGAAATAAACACTAAGTGAAGAGCAAATGAAATTTTATTATTCACGAACTAAATAAAATACAGTAAAGATAGTTATACAGAATTTTAATTCAATTTTAATAAAACATAAAACCGATCCTCCGAAGAATATTAATTAAACTAAATAAAATACTCCGTACTGTACTTCTTAGGAAAGAAGCAGATGGGCTTTTTATACATAATGTCGTAAGTTTCACAAATTGTTCGCACACACACATTGTTACCAATTTTTTTTTAATATTTCCACTTTCTCTGCGATCGATAACGCATGATTGCGTTTTATGCCACCTTTCTTCTTTGTTGATTCCATATTGGGGCTATACAACAACAAATAAATGCTATAATGAGGAGAATAATGAGAAAAATGAGCAGGATTACTTGTTAGCAGGTGGAAGCATGAACCAACAGCTGATACTGGCGTAAGCGGCAGCTCCAGAAAACAGTGGCGCACCAACGCGGGAAATATGAAAATCAAAATGCGCTCCCGAAATCTGTCCCGGATTTCTGAAGGTTCCGGATTTATGGTTGCCGGATTTTTGAATGTCAACCTGAATATAACAGGGAGAGGGGTAGAGGGAGAGTGGAGGAAGAGGATGGAGATGGAAAGGAGGAGGGAGAGGTGAAAAGGAGGAAGAGGAGAGAGAGTAGAATGGGAAATAGTGTTTAATGAATATGATGATTAGTGCTTAGAAAACATAATATCATAAAGAGTTTAATTTATAGATGCAAGAAATAGACAATAAGTACAGTATAAGAAACAGTTTAAATTATACAATCAATAGTTTAAATAGTGAATACAATAGTTTAAACAATATAATGAATTATTCAAATAGTAAATACAATGAATAGTTTAGATGAATATGATCAACATTTTGGATAATGAATATGGTAGACTTTTAAACAAGTATAATAGTTTAAATAGTAAGCAATAAATTGGGCTTAAATACTGAACATGAAAGAGCTATAATGACTAACAAGTAGCTTGAATAATAAATAAGATGAATAAAATCTTAAATAAAACTCTTCTCGGGTATGTAGACGTTTTTGTACCTCTTCGGAGGGAAGAACGACAGGTCTTCTCTCGCAACAGTGATGTGTAGGAGTTAAAGAGGCAGAGAGCAGTTAAAGGGGCCAAGAGCAGTTAAAGGGGCCAAGAGCAGTTAAAGGGGCCAAGAGCAGTTAAAGGGGCCAAGAGCAGTTAAAGGGGCCAAGAGCAGTTAAAGGGGCCAAGAGCAGTTAAAGGGGCCAAGAGCAGTTAAAGGGGCCAAGAGCAGTTAAAGAGCCAAGGAGGAGTTAAAGAGCCAAGGAGTTAAAGAGCCAAGGAGGAGTTAAAGAGGCAAAGAGGAGTTAAAGAGCCAAGGAGTTAAAGAGGAGTTAAAGAGCCAAGGAGGAGTTAAAGAGGAGTTAAAGAGCCAAGGAGGAGTTAAAGAGCCAAGGAGGAGTTAAAGAGGAGTTAAAGAGCCAAGGAGGAGTTAAAGAGGCAAAGAGGAGTTAAAGAAGCAAAGAGGAATTAAAGAGGCAAAGGAGTTAAAGAGGCAAAGGAGTTAAAGAGGCAAAGAGGAGTTAAAGAGGCAAAGAGGAGTTAAAGAGCCAAAGAGGAGTTAAAGAGGCAAAGCCGTTAAAGAGGAATTAAAGAGGAAAGGAGTAATTAACTCTTCTGCGAATGAAAAAATCTTTAAAGAGCTCTCGTGAGAGCGGACGGAGTTCTGTAACTTTTCATTATCTCTCCCGAAGCTTATGTCTCCCAACTGAGCTACAAGGCCAGAATTAGACACGTTCACACGTTCGTCTGATACGTTCGTATTCGTACGTTCCTTAGCCCGTTCGCACGATTTTTCTGACACGTACGTTCGTATGACACGTTCGTTCGTACGACACGTTCGTATGACACGTTCGCACGTTCCTCTAGTACGTTCGCACGTTCCTCTGGTACGTTTGCACGTTCCTCTGGTACGTTCGCACGTTCGTCTGACATGTCCGCACGCTGGTATGACACGTTCGTTTGACAAATTCGTAAGTTTTTCTCACGCTCGTCTGACACGTTCGCACGGTCGTTTGACGTGCGTGTGACACGTTCGTCTGACACGTTCGCATGGCCGTCTAAAACGTTCGTATGGTCGTTCGACACGCTTGTACATTCATCCGATTGTAACCGTAGAAAGAGGCAAAGAGGCGGATGGACTACATGTTGTCTGGTATTGGTAAGTTAAAGCCTGTGGGAGATGTGATTAAAAATAAAAGTAAAATAATTAATGAGAGTGAAGAAACAAGGTTACTTTGCTATTACAACAGCTCTAAATCCTGCTCTTTAGTGATAAAGAAATTATATAGATTCACTAAGACTATATCTAAGACAAATGTAGTGTACCAATTCCATCGTTATATCGAGGACTGTGCGCCCCGACATGGTACATACTTAGGTCATACTAGAAGTTCTTTAAGTACAAAGTTCTTTACATGTACAGAATGGTGCAATAAAGTAGCAGTTGAAACAACACCATGATAAAGATATCAGTAGAGAAGAATCAATAAGTAACAGCAAAATAATTGCTAGCAGTGGGGACTTCCGGAGATTGTAAATGTTAGAATCATTATTAATCCGAGAAAACTCCCCAACAATTCATATACAAACTGATCTGATATCAACAAGTCTAACTCCGCATTGTGCAATAATGTGAGGATGTTACTATCCCTAACCGCCAACTAGAAGATTACTACACCACACACCACCCGTAAACTTAGCGTGTGACATGCTGGGGAAAGGTTAGCCGGTGAGGTTAACACAAGTATATAGACTGTCAAAAACATGGCGAGGGTACACAGTTTACACTGTAAGTACCCTACGTCGTATGTAGCATTGTCTTTGTCAAAATAAGCGTAATTCATTTTTGGTAGTATTTTACTATTATAAATTCATTGTTACAGATGTAATTCTGATGATGTCCCCCTCAGGACGAAATGTCAATATATCACATGGCTACATTAGATGATTTAATATCTACTCATTCCCCTAATGCAAGATTAGAAAGAGATTTGAACATTATGGAAAAACTGAACAACTGTAAGAATGCTGTCGTTTTCAACTATGTGCATATATGTATATGTAACGTATGTATATATGTGACGTATATGTATAAATGTAACATGTAACGTATATGTATATATGTAACGTATATATGTATATATGCATATATGTAACATGTAAATATGTATGTATATGCATTCATGTATTATGTATTTATGTATATATGTATTGGTACAAATTAGCAGTAAGTTCTTTCCAACATAGTCAAATTTCAATGCTACTATGGTCCTCGTATTTATCTTTCCAAGCACCAGGTGATTTTATTCATCTGAAAGGAAAACCTTTAATTAATAAACTGATTGCTTCCAGAATAGAATAGGTTGACCATTGCTGACCTTGAAGTCTGAGGCGACAACCTGAGAGCCTCGAATTGAGGTCATGACCTTTATTCACTTTTCTATCCATTTCTCCTGCCAATCTCTCTCTCACACACTCACACACTCACACACTCACACACTCACACACTCACACTGTGTGAGTAAGGTCACAGCATTACCCATAGATCGCTCATACGAGCTGAGCTCTCTTCCGACAGCTATTTACCTCACGGAAGAGAGCTCAAAGCTCGTATGACCGATCTATGGGTAATGCTTTG
>NC_134796.1:50667425-50669925 GCF_046742065.1 Oratosquilla oratoria
ATGGGTTTTCTACAACTCAAAACCAGCATGTCGCACGCAGTGTCCTGTATGTACTATGGGTTTCCTACAACACAACCAGCATGTCGCATGCGGTGTCCTGTATGTGCTATGGGTTTTCTACAACTCACAACCAGCATGTCGCATGCGGTGTCCTGTATGTACTATGGGTTTCCCACAACTCACAACCAGCATGTCGCATGCGGTGTCTTGTATATACTATGGGTTTCCTACAACACATAACCAGCATGTCGCATGCGGTGTCTTGTATGTACTATAGTTATACTACTATTCACAGCCAGCATGCTGCACGCAGTGTCTTGTATGTGCTACAGGTTTTCTACTATCCACTGCCACTATCGTGTGTACTGTCTTGTATCTACTATGAGTATTCTACCATTCACAGCCAGCATTTAGCACTCAATGTCTTGTATGTACTATGAGTATTCTACTATCCACAGCCAGCATGTAGCACTCAATGTCTTGTATGTACTATGAGTATTCTACTATCCACAGCCAGCATGTAGCACTGTCTTGTATGTACTATGAGTATTCTACTATTCACAGCCAGCATGTCATACATAATGTCTTGTTTGTACTATGAGTATTCTACTATTCACAGCCAGCATATCATTCATAATGTCTTGTTTATACTATGAGTATTCTACTATCCACAGCCAGTATGTAGCACGCAATCTTATTTGTATTAATAGTATTCTACTATTCACAGCCACCATGTCGCACGCATGATTTTATTTGTACTACGAGTATTCTAATCTTCACAACCATCATGTCATACGTAATGTCTTATATGCACTATGGGTTTTCTTAAATTCACAGCCAGCATCGTTTAAATCTAAGAGTTTCTCTCACCATTCACAAGCTGGATCTCACGAACTACAACTCACGTGCTTTCTGTGTTCCCTCCCAGACTCACGCAGGATCTCACGATTCCAAGAAGTAACGACACAGTAACGAATATCTTAATGACGTGCTTAGGGACATACGAGACTTTGAATTGTTTGGATATATGTAACACTTTTATCCTCTTAATCATTAAAGCTGACCTCGTTAACACAACAACAGAAAAAGGAAAGGAAAAGATTTGTAAGTTTTGAAGGTTAGAAAGAGGATATAATGATGTCTACCATTCAGAAAACTGTATTAGAAACTTGTCATTTGCATGGTGACGAGCAAGAGGATGTGGATTGACGCTAATATATTCTTAGACTGACAAAATAAATAGAACAAGATAAAGTAAAATAGAATAAGATAGCATAAAATAGAAAATAAAAAGAAATCAAAAGGGATTTTTTTTTTTTTTTTTTTTTTTTTTTTTTTTTTTTTTTTTTTTTTTTTTTTTTTTTTTTTTTTTTTTTTTTTTTTTTTTTTTTTTTTAACCTTTGGGATTGAGTTCAACATATGGCCAAAAACACCAAGGAGAAATGTCGCTTTGAATATTCAATAGCATCTCATAAAAAGTTGCGTTAAGATCATGTTACTCGAGTGGGACTGTGTGGAGGAAGAAGAGAATGCTTGAAGGAGGTCGTGGAGGAGACAAGTGGAGGAGTCACGGAAGGAATGGAACGGAAGTCCAGAGTAAAAAAAAAGTGGAAGACTTGGGAGGAGGAAGGAAGTGGGGAAGTTGGGACCGGGGAAGGGAGTTATAGGGACTAAAAAGTATTGGTTGTCAAGTCCCATGTAAACGGAGAATGGACTGAAAAGAATCTTGTTTTGATAAAAAAACATGAGGCCCATTTATTCGTTTATCTATTTATTTATTTACGTCTATTTATTCATTATTTTTCTATAGATTTATTCGTTCATTTAGTAAACGAGTAATCGATCCATATTAAACCACAAAAGAATATACAAGAAAATGTGTAATGGATAGGTTATCTGCATCATGACAATGGTGGTGGGGGGCTAGAATATCGTCACAGTGTCCCCTGCGTTTCGTGAAAGGCGACTTATTGGGGAAAAAGGAAGTGACTAAGGATCCACCAGCTCATCTTTCTCACACAGGGTTGGCCAGCCCTCCTTACAAGGGGGAATAAGACATGCATATACATACATACATATACATACATACATATACATACATACATATACATACATGCATGCATATACATACATACATGCATATACATACATACATGCATATACATACATACATGCATATACATACATGCATATACATACATGCATATACATACATGCATATACATACATGCATATACATACATGCATATATATATATGCATATACATACATACATGCATATGCATACATGCATATGCATACATACACACATTCATATATTCATACATTCATATATACGTGCTTACACAATGCACATGTGATGTATACATAATGCATTCATAACACATAATGCAAATAGGCATGCCTAATACATACATGATACATATGTAATGCATACACAAATATACGTACATACACACACATACTGTATATACATGCTTTGACTGGGCCATCCATCTAA
>NC_134796.1:50677425-50699925 GCF_046742065.1 Oratosquilla oratoria
ACTCAATCATACTCGTACTCAATCATACTCGTACTCAATCATACTCGTACTCAATCATACTCGTACTCAATCATACTCGTACTCAATCATACTCGTACTCAATCATACTCGTACTCAATCATACTCGTACTCAATCATACTCGTACTCAATCATACTCGTACTCAATCATACTCGTACTCAATCATACTCGTACTCAATCATACTCGTACTCAATCATACTCGTACTCAATCATACTCGTACTCAATCATACTCGTACTCAATCATACTCGTACTCAATCATACTCGTACTCAATCATACTCGTACTCAATCATACTCGTACTCAATCATACTCGTACTCAATCATACTCGTACTCAATCATACTCGTACTCAATCATACTCATACTCAATCATACTCATACTCAATCATACTCATACTCAATCATACTCACTCAATCATACTCACTCAATCATACTCACTCAATCATACTCACTCAATCATACTCACTCAATCATACTCACTCAATCATACTCACTCAATCATACTCACTCAATCATACTCACTCAATCATACTCACTCAATCATACTCACTCAATCATACTCACTCAATCATACTCATACTCATACTCAATCATACTCATACTCATACTCAATCATACTCATACTCATACTCACTCACTCATACTCACTCATACTCACTCACTCACTCATACTCACTCATACTCACTCACTCATACTCACTCACTCATACTCACTCACTCATCAATCATACTCAATCATACTCAATCATACTCACTCATACTCACTCACCATACATACCACTCACCATGCATACCAATCACCATGCATACCAATCACCATACTCAGTACTCATCATACTCAGTACTCATCATACTCAGTACTCATCATACTCAGTACTCATCATACTCAGTACTCATCATACTCAGTACTCATCATACTCAGTACTCATCATACTCAGTACTCATCATACTCAGTACTCATCATACTCAGTACTCATCATACTCAGTACTCATCATACTCAGTACTCATCATACTCAGTACTCATCATACTCAGTACTCATCATACTCAGTACTCATCATACTCAGTACTCATACTCAGTACTCATCATACTCAGTACTCATCATACTCAGTACTCATCATACTCAGTACTCATCATACTCAGTACTCATCATACTCAGTACCCATCATACTCAGTACCCATCATACTCAGTACCCATCATACTCAGTACCCATCATACTCAGTACCCATCATACTCAGTACCCATCATACTCAGTACCCATCATACTCAGTACCCATCATACTCAGTACCCATCATACTCATCACTCATCATACTCATCACTCATCATACTCAGTACTCATCATACTCAGTACTCATCATACTCAGTACTCATCATACTCAGTACTCATCATACTCAGTACTCATCATACTCAGTACTCATCATACTCAGTACTCATCATACTCAGTACTCATCATACTCAGTACTCATCATACTCAGTACTCATCATACTCAGTACTCATCATACTCAGTACCCATCATACTCAGTACCCATCATACTCAGTACCCATCATACTCAGTACTCATCATACTCAGTACTCATCATACTCAGTACTCATCATACTCAGTACTCATCATACTCAGTACTCATCATACTCAGTACTCATCATACTCACTCATTCATACTCATCACTCATTCATACTCATCACTCATTCATACTCATCACTCATTCATACTCATCACTCATTCATACTCATCACTCATTCATACTCATCACTCATTCATACTCATCACTCATTCATACTCATCACTCATTCATACTCATCACTCATCATACTCATCACACATCATACTCATCACTCATCATACTCATCACTCATCATACTCATCACTCATCATACTCATCACTCATCATACTCATCACTCATCATACTCATCACTCATCATACTCATCACTCATCATACTCATCACTCATCATACTCATCACTCATCATACTCATCACTCATCATACTCATCACTCATTCATACTCATCACTCATTCATACTCATCACTCATTCATACTCATCACTCATTCATACTCATCACTCATTCATACTCATCACTCATTCATACTCATCACTCATTCATACTCATCACTCATTCATACTCATCACTCATTCATACTCATCACCATACTCATACTCATCACCACCATCTGCACCATCACCACAAATACAATAACCACAACAACAACTATCACCATCACAACCACCACCACCATCGTCGTCGTCGTCGTCACCGTCACTGTCACCGTCATCACCGTCACTATTGCCATGAATGCTATTCTTAGATCCAAGTATTCAAATACTTCACAGTTCATATTGCTTTCGTAAGATTATAACTGACACCTATTCATTCTTTGACGCAGTTACCGGCACTGACCGAAACTGGCGTTGAAAACGCTGAGAGACAATACAAGTTTCATACATTTCTTTCATATTATGTGGATAAAGGTATCTTCTTTATCCTATCACAAATGTCGTTCATCCTCAACAATTACGAACATCAAGTATCCAACGATGTGTTAAAGTTCGCCGTGAACATTCAGTGTCACAGTTTGAACACTACAGCGAATCTTCAAACGCTGGACCCTTCAGACACTACACTCGCCGCATCGAGGTCATTGCCTTCCTCATAACAAAAACCAATGAAACGCTACATTAGGTTGAAGAGCTTCACAGAAAAGGAAACTTAATCCCATTAGCAGGTGGGAGGCTTCCTTTTAACCGAATAAAACTACCTGGAATTAAACCGTAATTAAGTAGGCTAAGTGCATTGTGAAGATGAAAAGGATTTTCCAGTAGCTGTTCCACGGATCGGGGGACAAAGAGAGGTGAAGAGAGCAAGGCCAAAGAGAGGAGATGGAGGAGCTGTCACGTGACAAGGACAAGGGTGACTGGTATCAGTAGAGGCAGAGTAAGGGGAGAATAACGAAAACAGAAAATATAATAACCTATACCTATGCAAAAAGAGATAAAAGAGAACATAACGAGATAAAGAAGATAAGGTAAGAAAGGAAATTGTTACGAGGTAAAGAAGAAGAGGATAACACAGTAGGACTTAGGAAGAGATAAAAGAGAACATGACGAGATAAAGAAGAGAAGGTAAGAAAGGAAATTGTGACGAGGTAAAGAAGAAGAGGATAACACAGTATGACTCATTTAGAGATAAAAGAGAACATAACGAGATAAAGAAGATAAGGTAAGAAAGGAAATTGTAACGAGGTAAAGAGGAAGAGGATAACACAGTATGACTCATTTAGAGATAAAAGAGAACATAACGAGATAAAGAAGATAAGGTAAGAAAGGAAATTGTAACGAGGTAAAGAGGAAGAGGATAACAGTATGACTCAGGAAGAGATAAAAGAGAATATAACGAGATAAAGAAGATAAGGTAAGAAAGGAGAAATGTTAATGAGGCATTGAATGTCAATGAAGGACCAAATAATAATATAGAGCAAGGTATAAATAAAAAACAAAATGATAATATAAGACATATTGAAACTCAAAATGAGTCAAAAAGAAATAATCACGAGTTTCTTAAAACCATGTACTTTAATGCTCGTAGTATCAGGAACAAATTTCAAGAAATACAGGCGTATGTCAAAAGCTAAAATCTCAATATGATAGGAATAACTGAGACATGGTTAAATGATACAGAGTTCGAAGCTGAATTTAATATTGCGGGATTTAAACACTTTCATCAGGATAGAAACCACAAGAAAGGTGGGGGTGTTCTATTGTACGTTAAAAACAATGTTCATGCTTGTGTTTTAGAGAAAGTGAAACAGGATGCATATAACCCAAACAAATGGACAAAAAATGAATATAGGTGTAATATATAGGCCAAAGACATTATCATTAGCAGACGACAAACTGTTATTTCAAGAACTGTCTAGTTTCTGCAACCGGGATTTATTGATAATGGGTGATTTCAATTTTACTGACATTGATTGGATGACCCTTGAACATGGCCATATAGGTAGTCGCTTGATTGATTTTCTTGGTGACAATTACTTAATTCAGCATGTAAAAGAGCCCACAAGATATGGAAACTTACTCGATTTATTGATCACTAGCCGCGAAAGCATGGTAACTGATGTAGAAGTCGGTGAATCTGTTGCAAATAGCGATCACAACTTAGTCAGATTCAAACTCCTAAACAATTTTAGAATAGATACTTGTGCTTCTAAAATACCCGATTTCAGTAAAGCTCAGTTCATAGGACTACGTCAGGAGCTTCAGCTTACAGATTGGGAGGCAAAATTAAACGAAAGGCCTGTAGATCAGATGTGGGAAATATTTCAAAATACGCTCACTAAGATGATTCAAACTTACATTCCTTTTAAGGACAGACGTCCCCCAAATCAGGCACGCCCAAAGTGGCTCGACAAAGAAACTGAAAAAAGTATTGCTAAAAAGAGACAGGCTTATAAGAAATATAAGTGCTCGGGTGCATCAAATGACTATGAAAGTTATGTATCAATACAGAGAGATTTAAAAAAGACAATTAGAAAAAGAAAACGACAATACGAAATGAACATCGCTGAGAAATCCAAAGAGAATCCCAAAGAATTCTATAGTTACATTAGAGATAAAAAGGTTGTTAGGAATCACATTGGTCCACTATTATCTGCTGACGGTCAACTTGAATATTCAAATGAAGGAATGTGTAATATCTTAAACAATTATTTTAGCTCGGTATTCGTAAACGAAACACCTCAAAGTGAATTCCAAACTGAAACCTGTGAAAAGTCTGGGGTAAACTTACTCACTACGGTAAATATAACAAAAAAAAAATTAAAAGGTGTATAGACAAAATCAAAGTTAATAAAACACCAGGGCCTGACGGTTGGCATCCAAGAATCTTAAAGGAAATGAAAAATGAGATTGTTGTTCCATTAGAAATTATTTTCAAGAAATCCATCATATCCGGAGATGTCCCAAGAGAATGGAAGCTAGCTAACGTTACTCCCATATTCAAAAAAGGTGACAAAAAGAAACCAAATAACTATAGGCCTATAAGTTTGACTTCGATCGTAGGAAAAATAATGGAAACTATCATCAGAGATGCTATCGAATATCATTTAGAAGGTAACCGTTTGATAAATGATAGCCAGCATGGTTTCAGACGGAAAACGTTCTTGCGTGACTAACTTACTCGAATTCTACAACACAGTTATCTCGAATTATGACAAAAGAAACAATATAGATTTAATATATCTAGACTTTGCAAAAGCTTTTGATACCGTCCCACACGAAAGACTACTTACTAAATTAGCTTTGCATGGAATAAGTGGTAACCTATTAGGTTGGACTAGTAATTGGTTGAAAGGTCGAAAACAGAGAGTTGTTTTAAATGGAAAAACTTCTGGATGGAAAAGTGTTGCAAGTGGAGTTCCTCAGGGTTCCGTTCTTGGGCCACTTCTATTCATAGTATATATAAATGATATAGACCATAGACTAAAATCTACTGTTTCCAAATTTGCTGATGATACAAAACTGTGCGGAGTGGCAAATGATCACTCAAACCAATTAGATATTCAAGAAGATTTAGATCAATTACAGCAATGTCTGAAAAGTGGCTAATGAAATTTAACACAAGTAAATGCAAGGTAATGCACATAGGTAAAAATAACAGTAAGTACGATTACTAAGTTATTTGGAAATTCGTTAACAAAAGTGGATAGTGAAAAAGATCTCGGTGTAATTATCAGTAACGACCTCAAATCATCCAAGCAGTGTATTTCAGCCTCTGAGAAAGCAAATAAGATTCTGGGATTGATTGCGCGATCTTTTGATTTCAAAAGTCCATCACTCATTAACAAGCTATATAAATCGTTAGTTCGTCCACATTTGGAATATGCTGTTTCCGTATGGTCACCGAATCTCATTAAAGACATTGACAGATTGGAAAAAGTACAACGGCGAGCCACAAAACCGATTCCAAATATCAAAAATAAATCATACGAAAATCGACTTAAGCACATGAATCTGTTTTCCCTAAAAAAGCGTAGACTCAGAGGTGACTTGATACAGGTCTTTAAGATTTTAAAGGAAATTGACAACATCAAAAGTGACAATTTTCACATTGAATGAGAATCAGACAAGAAACAATGGTCTCAAACTGTCCGGAAATAGATTCAATTTGGAAGTAGGTAGAAACAACTTTGCCAACCGTGTAGTTAATGAATGGAATAAACTTCCTGCACAGGTAGTGCAATGTAGTTCAGTTCGAAGCTTTAAGAATCATTTAGATAAATACCTAAGTAAGATGCTGTAATGATTATAATTTATGTTATATTATTTGTTTTTGTTTTGTTATAATTTGTCTGTCTGATTTTCATTTAATATTAGTTATATGTCAATTTATTATCATTTACTATTTACCTGATTGTTTGTTATTCAACTATACCTATGCATTTATTTATGTATTTTATTTGTTATTTACATTATTATTGTTTTTATTTATTATTATTATTATTATTATTATTATTTTTTTTTTTTTGCATCCGACCTAGATATGGATCAAAAGGTCTCCTGTCGGCATGCTCCGCCTTTGTAATCCTTTGTAAAGGAAATTGTAACGAGGTAAAGAAGAAGAGGATAACACAGTATGACTCAGGAAGAGATAAAAGAGAACATAACGAGATAAAGAAGAGAAGGTAAGAAAGGAAATTGTGACGAGGTAAAGAAGAGTATAACACAGTATGACTCATTTAGAGATAAAAGAGAACATAACGAGATAAAGAAGATAAGGTAAGAAAGGAAATTGTAACGAGGTAAAGAGGAAGAGGATAACAGTATGACTCAGGAAGAGATAAAAGAGAATATAACGAGATAAAGAAGATAAGGTAAGAAAGGAAATTGTAACGAGGTAAAGAAGAAGAGGATAACACAGTATGACTCAGGAAGAGATAAAAGAGAACATAACGAGATAAAGAAGAGAAGGTAAGAAAGGAAATTGTGACGAGGTAAAGAAGAGTATAACACAGTATGACTCAGGAAGAGATGAAAAGAGAACATAACGAGATAAAGAGAAGAAAGATGCGAGGGGGGAAGTGAGATAATGGAGATGATGAAAATGAGGAAACGGGAGAGATAATAGAAACGAAAGATAATGAATAACTCAGAGTGGTAGGGTGGTTAGGTAAGAACAGAAAACAGGTTTTCTTTTTCCTTTTTTCATTCAATAACGTTTTATTTTTACATGGACATTTTTAGAGTACATCGGAAGAAATCTTTGTAAGGACGAAACGTCAGGAAACGAGACTCTTAGTTCTCTTTACTTACCTCGCCTGGTCAGTATTATTGAAAAAATAAATATTGTCAATATGGTAATTGCTTTAAAACATTCATACGAAATGACTAGAGACGTTTTGGGAAAGATGAAGAATACAAGACCAAATGACGGGAATGCAAATGGAAGTGAAAAAAAAGGGTAAAAATAAAAAATTATGTTGGAATTTCCCCTCTACCTTCATATGTGACGTCACAAATTACTTTTTCATTATGACGTCATCGTTTATGTGACGTCATATTTTTGACGCCATAGTATAATTTTTGCGATATACACGCCTCTGACGCCATAGTTGCCTCATTCTCTGTGACGTCATAGTATCCTGTTTCCCCCTTCGTGACGTCATAATCATATTTTTCCTTTGACGTCAAGTACATAATCTTCCTCTAGTCTATGACATCGCATTCCTCCTCCTCCTCCTCCTCCTACTCCTCTGTGACATCATGTCTGCTCTTACTCTTTGTAACGTCACAATCTTCTATTTCTGACGTCTATCGCCTGCCGCTCTCTTTGTGACATCACAGTCTCCTCTTTGTAACGTTACAATCGTCTGTTTCTCTTTGTATTGTCATTTTCGTCTCTCTTTGTGGCGTTGCAATCGCCCCTCTTTGTGACGGTGTGGTGAGGACTACAGGATAGAGGAAGGGGAGAGGGACGGGGGAGAGGAAGGAAGTTAGGTAGGCGAAGAAGAAGAAGAGGACATAGGAGCGTGGAGGAAGGGCAGAGGGGAAACGGGGAGGGGAACGGGGAGGGAAAGGGGGAGGTGAAGGAAGAGGGGAGGAAGAAAGGAGGACATGTGAGGGGAGGGGAGGGGGAGGGAAATGAGGAGAGGGGGAGGGAAATGAGGAGAGGGGGAGGGAAATGAGGAGAGGGGGAGGGAAATGAGGAGAGGGGGAGGGAAATGAGGAGAGGGGGAGGGAAATGAGGAGAGGGGGAGGGAAATGAGGAGAGGGGGAGGGAAAGGAGAAGAGGGTGAGGGAAAGGAGGAGAGGGTGAGGAAAGGAGGAGGTGAGGGAAAGGAGGAGAGGGGAAAGGAGAAAAGGGGGAGAGGGTGAGGGAAAGGAGGGAGGAGGGTGAGGGAAAGGAGGAGAGGGTGAGGGAAAGGAGGAGAGGGTGAGGGAAAGGAGGAGGAGAGGGTGAGGAAAGGAGGAGAGGGTGAGGGAAAGGAGGAGAGGGTGAGGGAAAGGAGGAGAGGGTGAGGGAAAGGAGGAGAGGGTGAGGGAAAGGAGGAGAGGGTGAGGGGAAAGGAGGAGAGGGTGAGGGAAAGGAGGATGGGGGAGGGAAAGGAGGAGAGGGGGAAGGAAGGAGGAGAGGGGGAGGGAAAGGAGGAGAGGGGGAGGGAAAGGAGGAGAGGGGGAGGGAAAGGAGGAGAGGGGGAGGGAAAGGGGGAGAGGGGGAGGGAAGGGGGAGAGGGGGAGGGAAAGGGGGAGAGGGGGAGGGAAAGGGGGAGAGGGGGAGGGAAAGGGGGAGAGGAGGAGGGAAGGAGGAGAGGAGGGAAAGGAGGAGGCGGAGGGAAAGGAGGAGAGGGGGAGGGAAAGGAGGAGAGGGGGGCGAGGGAAAGGAGGGGGGGAGGGAAAGGAGGAGAGGGGAGGGAAAGGAGGAGAGGGGGGAGGGAAAGGAGGAGAGGGGGAGGGAAAGGAGGAGAGGGAGGAAAGGAGGAGAGGGGAGGGACAAGGAGGAGAGGGGGAGGGAAAGAGGGGAGGAGAGGGGGAGGGAAAGAGGGGAGGAGAGGGGGAGGGAAAGAGGGGAGGAGAGGGGGAGGGAAAGAGGGGAGGAGAGGGGGAGGGAAAGAGGGGAGGAGAGGGGGAGGGACAGGAGGAGAGAGGGGGAGGGAAAGGAGGAGAGAGGGGGAGGGAAAGGAGGAGAGGGGGAGGGACAGGAGGAGAGAGGGGGAGGGACAGGAGGAGAGTGGGAGGTAAAGGAGTGAGAGGGGAGGTAAAGGAGGATAGGGGGAGGTAAAAGGAGGATAGGGGGAGGTAAAGGAGGAGAGGGGGAGGTAAAGGAGGAGAGGGGGAGGTAAAGGAGGAGAGGGGGAGGGAAGGGAGGAGAGGAGGATGGGGAGGGAAAGGAGGAAAGAGGGAAGGAGGGAAATGAGGAAAGAGGGAGGAGGAGGGAAAGGAGGAGAGGGGGAGGGAAATGAGGAGAGGGGGAGGGAAATGAGGAGAGGGGGAGGGGGAGGAGAGGGGGAGGGAAAGGAGGGAGGGGGAAGGAAAGGAGGAGAGGGGGAGGGAAATGAGGAGAGGGGGAGGGAAATGAGGAGAGGGGGAGGGAAATGAGGAGAGGGGGAGGGAAATGAGGAGAGGGGGAGGGAAATGAGGAGAGGGGGAGGGAAAAGAGGAGAGGGGGAGGGAAATGAGGAGAGGGGGAGGGAAATGAGGAGAGGGGGAGGGACAGGAGGAGAGGGGGTAAAGGAAAGGAGGAGAGGGGGGAAGGAAAGGAGGAGAAGAGGGAGGGAAAGGAGGAGAGGAGGGAGGGAAAGGAGGAGAGGGGGAAAGAAAAGGAGGAGAGGTGGATGGAAAGGAGGAGAGGTGGAAGGAGAAGGAGGAGAGGGAGGAAGGAAAGGAGGAGAGGGGGAAGGAAAGGAGGAGAGGGTGGAAGGAAAGGAGGAAAGGGGGAGGGAAAGGAGAGAGAGGGGAGGGAAGGGGAGAAGGGAAAAGGAGGAGAGGGGGAGGGAGAGGGGGAGGGAAAGGAGGAAAGGGAGGAGGAGAGAGGGGAGGGAAAGGAGGAGAGGGGGAGGGAAAGGAGGAGAGGGGGAGGGAAAGGAGGAGAGGGGGAGGGAAAGGAGGAGAGGGGGAGGGAAAGGAGGAGAGGGGGAGGGAAAGGAGGAGAGGGGGAGGGAAAGGAGGAGAGGGGGAGGGAAAGGAGGAGAGATCTCCGGACACGAGGAGAGGGGGAGGGAAAGGAGGAGAGGGGGAGGGAAAGGAGGAGAGGGGGAGGGAAAGGAGGGAGGGAGGAGAAGGAAGGGGAGGGTCAGGAGGCGAGGGGGAGGGAAAGGAGGAGAGAGGGGGAGAAAGGAGGAGAGGGGGAGAGAAAGGTGGGAGAGGGGGAGGAAAGGAGGAGAGGGGGAGGGAAAGGAGGAGAGGGGGAGGGAAATGGAGGATAGGGGAGGGAAATGGAGGACAAAGGGAGGGAAAGGAGGAGAGGGGGAGGGAAAGGAGGAGAGGGGGAGGGAAAGGAGGAGAGGGGGAGGGAAAGGAGGAGAGGGGGAGGGAAAGGAGGAGAGGGGGAGGGAAAGGAGGAGAGGGGGAGGGAAAGGAGGAGAGGGGGAGGGAAGGAGGAGAGGGGGAGGGAAGGGGGAGAGGGGGAGGGAAGGGGGAGAGGGGGAGGGAAAGGGGAGAGGGGGAGGGAAGGGGGAGAGGGGGAGGGAAAGGAGGAGAGGGGGAGGGAAAGGAGGAGAGGGGGAGGGAAAGGAGGAGAGGGGGAGGGAAAGGAGGAGAGGGGGAGGGAAAGGAGGAGAGGGGGAGGGAAAGGAGGAGAGGGGGAGGGAAAGGGGGGAGGGGGGAGGAGGAAAGGAGGAGAGGGGAGGGGAAGGGGGAGAGGGGGAGGGAGAGGGGGAGGGAAAGGGGAGAGAGGGGAGGGAAGGGGGAGAGGGGGAGGGAAAGGGGGAGAGGGGGAGGGAAGGAGGAGAGGGGGAGGGAAAGGGGGAAAGGAGGAGAGAGGGAGGGAAAGGAGGAGAGAGGGAGGGAAAGGAGGAGAGAGGGAGGGAAAGGAGGAGAGAGGGAGGGAAAGGAGGAGAGAGGGAGGGAAAGGAGGAGAGAGGGAGGGAAAGGAGGAGAGAGGGAGGGGAAGGAGGAGAGAGGGAGGGGAAGGAGGAGAGAGGGAAGGAGGAGAGGGGAGAGAAAGGAGGAGAGGGGAGAGAAAGGAGGGGGGAGGGAAAGGAGGGAGGGGGAGGGAAAGGAGGGAGGGGGAGGGAAAGGAGGGAGGGGGAGGGAAAGGAGGGGGGGGGGGGGAAAGGAGGGAGGTGGAGGGAAAGGAGGGAGGGGGAGGGACTGCAGTGAGGGGGAGGGAAATGAGGGGAGGGGGGAAAGGAACACAAAGGAAGAACAAACAACAGCAGGCCTACTGGCGATAGAAGATGAACTAATACTACTGCTATCACTATCCTATCCGATTAATCCAATTATGATTAAATGTCTGGTTGTCATATCTTTTATTGCAAAGGATGATATTTTATCTGCGGATTAGATTCCAAGTATTTGTCTAAGCGATTTTTAAATGTTGTTATCGTGTTACTTTCGAACTAACAATACTGCTATCACTATCCTATCCGATTAATCCAATTATGATTAAATGTCTGATTGTCATATCTTTTATTGCAAAGGATAATATTTTATCTGAGGATTAGATTCCAAGTATTTGTCTAAGCGATTTTTAAATGTTGTTATCGTGTTACTTTCGACGACAGTGGGAGGTAACGACTAACGAATTCCACACGTTAACAACCCGGTTAAAGAAGAAGTGCTTACTTTCGTTCGTAGAGAATCTTTTGCCAATTACTTTGAAATCGTGGCGTCTTCTTGTATTTGATTGGTCTAATAAGATGTAATCTTTGACATTAATGTTGTCAAAGGCTTTGAACATTTTAAAAACCTCAATCAAATCCCCTCGCATTCTTCTTTTTGAGAGGGAGAATAAGTTTAGATTTTTTAGTCTTTCTTCATACGGCAGATTTCTCAGCCTTGGTATCATTTTAGTCACTCTCCGTTGTACTCTTTCTAGGAGGAGAGGGGGAGGGAAAGGAGGAGAGGGGGAGAGAAAGGAGGAGAGGGGGAGGGAAAGGAGGAGAGGGGGAAGGAGGAGAGGGGGAAGGAGGAGAGGGGGAAGGAGGAGAGGGGGAAGGAGGAGAGGGGGAAGGAGGAGAGGAGGAGAGAAAGGAGGAGAGGGGGAGAGAAAGGAGGAGAGGGGGAGAGAAAGGAGGAGAGGGAGAGGGGGAGAGAAAGGAGGGGGGAGGGAAAGGAGGGAGGGGGAGGGAAAGGAGGGAGGGGGAGGGAAAGGAGGAGAGGGGGAGAGAAAGGAGGGAGGGAGAGGGAAAGGAGGGAGGGAGAGGGAAAGGAGGGGAGGGGGGAGGGAAAGGAGGGGAGGGGGAAGGAAAGGAGGAGAGGGGGAGGGAAAGGAGGGGAGGGGGAAGGAAAGGAGGGGAGGGGGAAGGAAAGGAGGGGAGGGGAAGGGAAAGGAGGAAAGGGGGAGGGAAAGGGGAAGGGAAAGGAGGAAAGGGGAAGGGAAAGGAGGAAAGGGGAAGGGAAAGGAGGAAAGGGGGAGGGAAAGGGGGAGGGAAAGGGGGAGGGAAAGGAGGGGAGGGGGAGGGAAAGGAGGGGAGGGGGAGGGAAAGGAGGGGAGGGGGAGGGAAAGGAGGGGAGGGGGAGGGAAAGGAGGGGAGGGGGAGGGAAAGGAGGGGAGGGGGAGGGAAAGGAGGGGAGGGGGAGGGAAATGAGGGGAGGGAAAGGAGGGGAGGGAAAGGAGGGGAGGGGGAGGGAAAGGAGGGGAGGGGGAGGGAAAGGAGGGGGAGGGAAAGGAGGGGAGGGAAAGGAGGGGAGGGGGAGGGAAAGGAGGGGAGGGGGAGGGAAAGGAGGGGAGGGGGAGGGAAAGGAGGGGAGGGAAGGAAACGGGAGGGGGAAGGGGAGGAAAAAGATGAAGTCAGATATGATGGAGGGATGGGAGCAGGGGGCAAGTAGAGTCATAGTCAATCATAGTGAAAGTCAGAGTCAGAGTCGCTTACAGAGTCAGAGCCATGGAGTCCCGAGTCGTCCAGAGTTGTTCAGGAACGTCCTAATTCGTCCCAAGTCGTCCTGAGAGTCGCTAAAATTCACTCACAGTCACACACACTCACAGTCACAACTCACACACACACAGTCACACACACTCACAGTCACACACACTCACAGTCACACTAACACTCTCACTCACACAGACACACAGTCACACACATCACAGTCACACACACTCACAGTCACACACACTCACAGTCACACACACTCACAGTCACACACACTCACAGTCACACACACTCACAGTCACACACACTCACAGTCACACACACTCACAGTCACACACACTCACAGTCACACACACTCACAGTCACACACACTCACAGTCACACACACTCACAGTCACACACACTCACAGTCACACACACTCACAGTCACACACACTCACAGTCACACACACTCACAGTCACACACACTCACAGTCACACACACTCACAGTCACACACACTCACAGTCACACACACTCACAGTCACACACACTCACAGTCACACACACTCACAGTCACACACACTCACAGTCACACACACTCACAGTCACACACACTCACAGTCACACACACTCACAGTCACACACACTCACAGTCACACACACTCACAGTCACACACACTCACAGTCACACACACTCACAGTCACACACACTCACAGTCACACACTCTCACACACACACTCACAGTCACACACACTCACACTCACACACACTCACAGTCACACACACTCACACTCACACACACTCACACACTCACACTCACACACACACACTCACAGTCACACACTCACAGTCACACACACTCACAGACACACACACTCACAGTCACACACACTCACAGTCACACACAAACACAGTCACACACACTCACAGTCACACACACTCACTCAGCACTCACAGTCACACACACTCACAGTCACACACACTCACAGTCACACACACTCACAGTCACACACACTCACAGTCACTACACATCACAGTCACACACACTCACAGTCACACACACTCACAGTCACACACACTCACAGTCACACACACTCACAGTCACACACACTCACAGTCACACACACTCACAGTCACACACACTCACAGTCACACACACTCACTGTCACACACACTCACAGTCACACACACTCACAGTCACACACACTCACAGTCACACACACTCACAGTCACACACACTCACAGTCACACACACTCACACACACACACACACACACACACACACACACACACACACTCACACACACACACTCACAGTCACACACACTCACAGTCACACACACTCACAGTCACACACACTCACAGTCACACACACTCACAGTCACACACACTCACAGTCACACACACTCACAGTCACACACACTCACAGTCACACACACTCACAGTCACACACACTCACAGTCACACACACTCACAGTCACACACACTCACAGTCACACACACTCACAGTCACACACACTCACAGTCACACACACTCACAGTCACACACACTCACAGTCACACACACTCAGGTCACACACACTCACAGTCACACACACTCACAGTCACACACACTCACTGTCACACACACTCACAGTCACACACTCACAGTCACACTCACAGTCACACACTCACTGTCACACACACTCACAGTCACACACTCACAGTCACACACACTCACAGTCACACACTCTCAGTGTCACACACTCACAGTCACACACACTCACAGTCACACACACACACACACACACACTCTCACAGTCACACACACACTCTCACACACACACACACTCTCGCACAGTCACACACACTCTCGCACAGTCACACACACTCTCGCACAGTCACACACACTCTCGCACAGTCACACACACTCTCGCACAGTCACACACACTCTCGCACAGTCACACACACTCTCGCACAGTCACACACACTCACAGTCACCACACTCACAGTCACACACACTCACAGTCACACACACTCACAGTCACACTCACAATCACACACACTCACAGTCACACACATCTCAGTCACACACACTCACACACTCACACTCACAGACACACACTCACAGTCTCACACACTCAGTGATCTCACTCACACTCCACACTCACTCACTCACTCACTCACTCACACTCACTCACTCACTCACACTCACTCACTCACACTCACTCACACTCACTCACTCTCACTCACTCTCACACTCACTCACACTCACTCACTCACTCACACTCACTCACTCACACTCACTCACTCACACTCACTCACTCACACTCACTCACTCACACTCACTCACTCACACTCACTCACACACACTCACTCACTCACACTCACTCACACTCACTCACTCACTCACTCACTCACTCACACTCACTCACTCACACTCTCACTCACACTCACTCACTCACACTCACTCACACTCACTCACTCACACTCACTCACTCACTCACTCACTCACACTCACTCACTCACTCACACTCACTCACTCACTCACACTCACTCACTCACTCACTCACACTCACTCACTCACTCACACTCACTCACTCACACTCACTCACTCACTCACACTCACTCACTCACACTCACTCACTCACTCACTCACTCACTCACTCACTCACACTCACTCACTCACTCACTCTCTCACTCACTCACACTCACTCACTCACACTCACTCACTCACTCACTCACACTCACTCACTCACTCACTCACACTCACTCACTCACTCACACTCACTCACTCACTCACACTCACTCACACTCACTCACTCACTCACACTCACTCACTCACTCACACTCACTCACTCACACTCACTCACTCACACTCACTCACACTCACTCACTCACTCACACTCACTCACACTCACTCACACTCACTCACACTCACTCACTCACTCACACTCACTCACTCACTCACTCACTCACTCACTCACTCACACTCACTCACTCACTCACTCACACTCACTCACTCACACTCACTCACTCACTCACTCACACTCACTCACTCACACTCACTCACTCACACTCACTCACTCACACTCACTCACTCACTCTCACTCACTCACACTCACTCACTCTCTCACACTCACTCACTCACTCACTCACTCTCTCACACTCACTCACTCACTCTCTCACACTCACTCACTCACTCTCTCACACTCACTCACTCTCTCACACTCACTCACTCTCTCACACTCACTCTCTCACACTCACTCACTCACTCTCTCACACTCACTCTCTCACACTCACTCTCTCACACTCACTCTCTCACACTCACTCACTCTCTCACACTCACACTCACTCTCTCACACTCACTCACTCACACTCACTCACTCACTCTCACTCGGTCACACTCAGTCGGTCACACTCAGTCGGTCACACTCAGTCGGTCACACTCAGTCGGTCACACTCAGTCGGTCACACTCAGTCGGTCACACTCAGTCGGTCACACTCAGTCGGTCACACTCAGTCGGTCACACTCAGTCGGTCACACTCAGTCGGTCACACTCAGTCGGTCACACTCAGTCGGTCACACTCAGTCGGTCACACTCAGTCGGTCACACTCAGTCGGTCACACACAGTCACACTCAGTCACACTCAGTCACACTCAGTCACACTCAGTCACACTCAGTCACACTCACTCAGTCACACTCACTCAGTCACACTCACTCAGTCACACTCACTCAGTCACACTCACTCAGTCACACTCAGTCACACTCAGTCACACTCAGTCACACTCAGTCACACTCAGTCACACTCAGTCACACACACTCATTCATACACTCACTCAGTCACACACTCACTCAGTCACAATCTCACTTAGTCACACATTCACTCAGTCACACACTCAGTCACACAATCAGTCAAACACTCACTCAGTTGCACACTCGGTCAGCCACACACACAGTCAGTCACACACTCAGTCAGTCACACAGTCAATCAGTCACACACTCAGTCAGTCAGTCAGTCAGTCACAGTCAGTCAGTAACAATCAGTCAGTCACAGTCAGTCACTCACTCACTCAGTCAGTCACAGTCAGTCAGTAACAATCAGTCAGTCACAGTCAGTCATTCACAGTCAGTCAGTCACAGTCAGTCAGTCACACGGAGTCAGTCACACGGAGTCAGTCACACTGAGTCAGTCACACTGAGTCAGTCACACTGAGTCAGTCACACTGAGTCAGTCACACTCAGTCACACTCAGTCACACTCAGTCACACTCAGTCACACTCAGAGTCACTCAGAGTCACTCAGAGTCACTCAGAGTCACTCAGAGTCACTCAGAGCCGCTCAGAGCCGCTCAGAGCCGCTCAGAGTCACTCAGAGTCACTCAGAGCCACCCAGAGTCACCCAGAGTCGTCCAGAATTTAATTGGTCTTACTTGACCCACTTCAGCTCGGAGCCCGTTCTATCAGCTGAATGACGTCACGCTAGTCAGAAAGCAATCTTTAAAGTAAACTAGTCAATATACAAACCTCTACAGCCGGGGGATCAGACCCAAAGATGAAATTAAATGGTCTGATGATAGCCAGAACAAAATCAGTCAAGTGTGCCAGTGTTGTGATACCGAGATCGCCGTAGTGGCTTGATTTTCATCTCGATAAAATCATTTGTCGACAGTTTGAATAAAATACATGCAATGGTGGATTTTGGAGAAGGAACGAGTTGAGAATATCATCCACAAATTTAGGATTAAGGAGGAAGTAAGCAAGAACCGGTTTACTAACAACGTGGTTAACGAGTGGAATTGGCCTAGTTACCATGTAGTGAGCGCTGAAACAATTGGTTGTTTTAAGAGAAGATTTTATGGTACTGGACATTGAAATGTCTAGTGTAGGCCTTTGGGTCTTTTGCAATTTCCTCCATTCTTATGTTCTTGTATTCTTATCATTAATCAGAATTAAAATATATAACATGGGACACCGTAGCAAAGGGAGAAGAGGAGAGAGGAGAGGAGAGGAGAGGAGAGAGGAGAGGAGAGGAGAGGAGAGGAGAGGAGAGGAGAGGAGAGGAGAGGAGAGGAGAAGAGGAGAGAAGAGGAGAGGAGAAGAGGAGAGGAGAAGAGGAGAGGAGAAGAGGAGAGGAGAAGAGGAGAGGAGAAAAGGAGAGGAGAAGAGGAGAGGAGGAGAGGAGAGGAGAAGAGAGAGGAGAAGAGGAGAGAGGAGAAGAGGAGAGGAGAAGAGGAGAAGGGGAGAGAGGAGAGGGGAAGAGAGAAGAGGTGAAGGGATGAGAGGAGAAGAGGAGAGAGAGAGAGGAGAGGAGAAGGGAGAGAGAGAGAGAGAGAGAGGAGGGGAGAGAGGAGAGGAGAAGGGGAGAGAGGAGAGGAGAAGGGGAGAGAGGAGAGGAGAAGGGGAGAGAGGAGAGGAGAAGGGGAGAGAGGAGAGGAGAGGAGATGGGGGGAGAGGAGAGGAGAGGAGAGGAAGGGGAGAGAGGAGAGGAGAGAGGAGAAGGGGAGAGAGGAGAGGAGAAGGGGAGAGAGGAGAGGAGAAGGGGAGAGAGGAGAGGAGAAGGGGAGAGGAGAAGGGGAGAGAGGAGAGGATAACGTGAGAGATGAGAGCAGAAGGGACTAGAGGAGAGTAGAAGGGGAGCGAGGAGAGGAGAAGGGGAGAGAGGAGAGGAGAAGGGGAGAGAGGAGAGGAGAAGGGGAGAGAGGAGAGAGAATATGATCATGGGAGAGAGGAGAGGAGAAGGGGAGAGAGGAGAGGAGAAGGGGAGAGAGGAGAGGAGAAGGGGAGAGAGGAGAGAGGAGAAGGGGAGAGAGGAGAGAGGAGAAGGGGAGAGAGGAGAGAGGAGAAGGGGAGAGAGGAGAGGAGAAGGGGAGAGAGGAGAGGAGAAGGGGAGAGAGGAGAGGAGAATGGGGGAGAGAGGAGAGGAGAAAGGGGAAGAGAGGAGAGGAGAAAGGGGAAGAGAGGAGAGGAGAAAGGGGAAGAGAGGAGAGGAGAAAGGGGAAGAGAGGAGAGGAGAAAGGGGAAGAGAGGAGAGGAGAAAGGGGAAGAGAGGAGAGGAGAATGGGGAAGAGAGGAGAGGAGAATGGGGAAGAGAGGAGAGGAGAATGGGGAAGAGAGGAGAGGAGAATGGGGAAGAGAGGAGAGGAGAATGGGGAAGAGAGGAGAGGAGAATGGGGAAGAGAGGAGAGGAGAATGGGGAAGAGAGGAGAGGAGAATGGTGAAGAGAGGAGAGGAGAAGGGGGAAGAGAGGAGAGGAGATGGGGGGAGAGGAGAGGAGAGGGGGAGAGAGAGGAGAGGAGAAGGGGAGAGAGGAGAGGAGAAGGGGAGAGAGGAGAGGAGAAGGGGAGAGAGGAGAGGAGAAGGGGAGAGAGGAGAGGAGAAGGGGAGAGAGGAGAGGAGAAGGGGAGAGAGGAGAGGAGAAGGGGAGAGAGGAGAGGAGAAGGGGAGAGAGGAGAGGAGAAGGGGAGAGAGGAGAGGAGAAGGGGAGAGAGGAGAGGAGAAGGGGAGAGAGGAGAGGAGAAGGGGAGAGAGGAGAGGAGAAGGGGAGAGAGGAGAGGAGAAGGGGAGAGAGGAGAGGAGAAGGGGAGAGAGGAGAGGAGAAGGGGAGAGAGGAGAGGAGAAGGGGAGAGAGGAGAGGAGAAGGGGAGAGAGGAGAGGAGAAGGGGAGAGAGGAGAGGAGAAGGGGAGAGAGGAGAGGAGAAGGGGAGAGAGGAGAGGAGGGAGAGGAGAGGAGAAGGGGAGAGAGGAGAGGAGAAGGGGAGAGAAGAGAGGACAAGAGGAGAGAGGAGAAGGGGAGAGAAGAGAGGACAAGAGGAGAGAGGAGAGGGGGAGAGAGGAGAGGGGGAGAGAGGGGAGAAGAGGAGAGGGGGAGAAGAGGAGAGGGGGAGAGAGGAGAGAAGAGGAGAGGGGGAGAGAGGAGAGGAGAGGGGGAGAGAGAAGAGGGGAGGGGGAGAGAGGAGAGGAGGGGAGAGAGGAGAGGAGAGGGGGAGAGAGGAGAGGAGAAGGGAGAGGGGGAGAGAGGAGAGGAGAAGGGGAGAGATTAGAGAGAGAAGAGAGGAGAAGAGAGGAGAGGAGAGGAGAGAGAGGAGAGGGAGAAGGGAGAGAGAGGGGAGTGGAGAGGGGAGGGGAGAAGGAAGAGGAGAGGGGAGAGAGAGAGAGGGAGAGGTGAGAAGAGAGAGGAGAGGGGAGAGAGGAGAGGAGATGGGAGAGGAGAGGAGGTGAGAGGAGGAGGAGGAGAGAGGAGAGGAGGAGAGAGGAGAGGAGGAGAGAGGAGAGGAGGAGAGGAGAGGAGGAGAGAGGAGAGAGGAGAGGAGGAGAGAGGAGAGGAGGAGAGAGGAGAGGAGGAGAGAGGAGAGGAGGAGAGAGGAGAGGAGGAGAGAGGAGAGGAGGAGAGAGGAGAGGAGGAGAGAGGAGAGGAGGAGAGAGGAGAGGAGGAGAGAGGAGAGGAGGAGAGAGGAGAGGAGGAGAGAGGAGAGGAGGAGAGAGGAGATTAGAAGAGAGAGGAGAAGAGGAGAGAGGAGATGAGAAGAAAGGAGAGTAGGAGAGAGGAGATGAGAAGAGAGGAGAGGAGGAGAGAGGAGAGGAGGAGAGAGGAAAGGAGAGAGGAGAGAATGAGAGTAGGAGAGAGGGGAAGAGAAGAGAGGAGAGGAGGAGAGAGAAAAGGAGGAGAGAGGAGAGGAGGAGAGGAGGAGAGGAGGAGAGAGAGAGGAGGAGAGAGGAGAGGAGAGGGGGAGAGGAGAGGAGAGAGGAGAGAGGAGAGAGGAGAGAAGGAGAGAGGAGAGAAGGAGAGAGGAGAGGAGAGGAGAGGAGAGGAGAAGAGAGGAGAAGAGAGGAGAGAAGAAGAGAGGAGAGGTAGGAGGAGTAGAAGAAGTCGAGGATCCTACGTCAGCGGGCACCGGGTACCTCCGGCTGAAGGCGTCAACATCAGAGTGTAGTCAGTGATTGTTCGTGGCCGCTTACTTTACGTTATATGAAGTTTGTGATACTGATGTATGTTAAACATAGAACTGCTTCCTATATTACACCATCCACTTCATTTCTGATGTGCATGAAGAGCATATCGACGAGATACCTTTTGGTCCATAACTAGGACGGATGCTAAAAATAAGATAGTTAAATAAAGAAATGAATTAGTAAGCGAACCAAACAACTGACAGGTAATACAGCATATTGCTTAGGTGTTCATATAAATGAATTTTAATTTTTCGAATAGTACTACACAAGACCATAAAAATACAAGACTGGGGGAGACTGCAAGAGGCCATAAGGCCTACACTAGGCATTTCCATGACCATTACCACTTATTTAACCTTTAAAACAACCGATAGTTTAAGCGCTCACGACATGGTTACTAAGTCTATTTCACTCGCTAACCACTATTACTAAACCAGTTATAACCTATTTCCTTCTTAAACTAAAATTTGTCCAATTTAAACTCGTTACTACGAGTCCTATCTTGCAGTCTTAATATGATGACCTTGCCTGCAGGAAGTTCAGTTTCTGCTCACGAAGGACCCCCAAAAGAGATGAACAAGATAACACGGCAGCAAATAGATAAAAAAAAAAAAATAATGATAATAAAAAAAAATGCCACGTGCGACAGGAGAGCTTAAGTACCCGATCATGATGAGTCTTAATCACTCCCAAAGTATCCAACCTTCATTAACATTAATGAAGGCGTTCATTCCTCACTTTTATCGCTTCAAATGCGACCTACATCTTCCAGGTCATTAGAATAATATCCTAATTGACTAGTATCATCCTCCACTTTGATCGGTATAATCCCAGACGCTATTAGCTTAGTCACTATCCTTATTAAGTCGTCATCGACTTTGGGACCATCACTGAAAATTTATGTTCGAGAGGAAAGATATGTATACGTTCTAAGCCACGTTATGAATGGGACGACTATTTTCGAGGTTAACGTTTCTCACCCTGTTACGTTGATGGCGTCATCGGGAGGTTACTGTCCACGCATTTGTTCAGTTCTAGGTTCGAATCCCGCACTCTTCTCAGATTCCCAGTAGTGACTGTTACCTACCCCACTATAGACTAATATGAATAAAATGACTGACTGATTGATATGAATAAAATGACTGACTGATTGATATGAATAAAATGACTGATTGATATGAATAAAATGACTGACTGATTGATATGAATAAAATGACTGACTGATTGATATGAATAAAATGACTGACTGATTGATATGAATAAAATGACTGATTGATATGAATAAAATGGCTGATTGATTGATACGAATAAAATGACTGACTGATTGATATGAATAAAATGACATAGGAATAAAATGACTTACCGACTAACATTAACCGACCGACCGACCGACCATGAATAAAATGACAATGAATGAATGACTATTCACTGTCCCAAGTTCCTCCTATTAACAACCTCGTTTTTTTTCTGAGCACAAGTCCACCGTCGAAGGTGCGTGACGCTGGGTCGTAGGGGAAGGCGATCTAGTT
>NC_134796.1:50704925-50709925 GCF_046742065.1 Oratosquilla oratoria
AGTACAACCTAGCCTAACCAAACTTATTATAATCTAAACCCAACCTAAGTTAATACAATTTTGCTTAGCCTATTCTACTATAACTTAACAACCTAATCCAGTAGTTCCCAAACTACTTCAGCTTGTTACCCAATTTAACATGCCACATTAAGCATGTTACCCCTATCAAAAAAAGCTGTCAACATTGATATATATGGCTAAATATAAAAAACTAGAGACATTTTCATTTATCTATTGTATTTGAACATTGTGCATATTATATAAGCACAATGTTCAAATTTGACTATTGACTATTGCCAAAGATGTCGAGAACATCAGTGGGATGGATGGAGTTGCATGATTGAAGCTAGTTGAGGAACTCTTCAACTCTTGGCTTCGTGGTTGAACGATTGCACACTTACACATATTTCTTATTTTCTAATACTGTATATTAGTTTTTTATGTTTACGGTTATTCAATTTAACTTTACTACTTAATTATAATAGGTTTACTTTAAAACTTTACATTCTAATACTACGTTAACATTAATCCTAATGTGGATAGGAGGTAAGGGAACACGGGCTGAGGGAAATACTTTTATTCCTCTACTGAGGTTGATACAGATACATTAATAAATCCAATCTCTTATGAGGAATAAAAGTATTTCCCTCAGTCCGTGTTCCCTTACCTCCTATCCACATTCGTCACAATGTATACACATTAATCCTAATGCCAGGTACCGCGATGTTTTCTTGATTTTCTGAATTCTTAACTTTTTTTTTTTTTTTTTTTTATCCCTACATTACCCCCGACAAATTGTTAAATTACCCCTAAAGGGTAATTTGCCCCCAGTTTGGGATCAACTGGTTTAAGGTAAGATTTCCCTAACCAAATACACTCGCATGGCAATAGAAAAAAAGGGAGGGGAGGGGTACAATGCCGTTTACTTGCTAACATACCTTTCAGTAAGTCTTGCACAGCAGTATGACCTCCAAGGACCTTTATTGCTAACCTTTCCAAGTAACCTTCATTAAGGGCCATTTACACAGTCAGACGGTTTGCCAAACCCGGTTGGTCAAACATGTGTTTGAAGTGATGTTTGATCGTGTGAATGGATGTCAAACACGTTTGACAAACGTGTTTGACAACCGAATAGCCCATTCGTACGGTCAAAAATCACTTCAAACACTTGATTGCCAAACCGGGTTTGACAAACAGTTTGATCGTGTAAATGGGCCTTTAGGCTCGATTAACATTTGTTGTGAAACACCCACGTCGTATTCCAAGACTGCGTTTATGTCAGGATTCGAACCGCCACTGAGGCGCGAACGGGGGTTTTATGAAGCCCGAACGAACCATCTTTGAGAAAGTTTCGAGTCTACTCTTTACAAGAAGAAGAGAAATTTCGCAAACTTCGAAGAAAGTTGATCAAAGAGGGCTGGCTGCTACTGGGCTGAGGGAACAAAATGACCGTAATATTCTCGACACCTCAAAGAAACTTGTATCCTGTTTAGTATTCTGTTCTAAATATTCCATAAATAGACTATAGACTCTAGTATCTAGTTTGTAGGGAACCTTTAATAGAAAACTTACCATCCCACTCACACGCAGTGGGAAGTGAGAAACCTCTGGTGAGGCAGAATCCTATCAGTTGTGGCAAGCTACTGAGGTCGATACTGATACATTGATAAATCCAATCTCTTATGAAAACAAAAAGGTGGACGTGACTTCCAGGCCCGACTACCGTGGATGATATATAACGAAGGTAGTTCTATCTAATGGATGGGAAACATCTCCGAAATTCGGAAATCTCCAATATTCGAAACAAGAAAAAAAAATCTTCTCTACGATGATTTCATGTATATATATATATATATATATATATATATATATATATATATATATATATACATATGTAATGTATGTATGTGTGTATGTGTGTATGTATAATTCCCAAACAATCTTGTATACCAGTTTAATATTCGCACGGAGGAAGTGTGTGTGCGTGTGTGTGTGTGTGTGTGTGTGTGTGTGTGTGTGTGTGTGTGTGTGTGTGTGTGTGTGTGTGTGTGTGTGTGTGTGTGTGTGTGTGTGTGTGTGTGTGTGTGTGTGTGTGTGTGTGTGTGTGTGTGTGTGTGTGTGTGTGTGTGTGTGTGTGTGTGTGTGTGTGTATGTGTGTACGTGTGCATGCATGTGCATGCGTCTGCATACAAGACTGAGTCAAGCAAGCACATCAGCCTTCTCAAGATACAATTTATCCTCATCAAGTCATCGATTTGAGAAAATTGAGAAGTTCTCTCAGACTTAACTATGGGGGAGAGAGTTAGATCAATATTCTCCTGGTCTTTACAAAAGATTACGTAGGCGGAGCATGCCGACAGGAGACCTTTTGGTCCATAAGTAGATCGGATGCGAAAAAATGTATAATGATGAATAAAAAGAAATATAATAATATAAATAATGATAAATAAAATAAATAAATGCATAGGTATAGTTAAATAATAAACAAGTAAATAGTAAATAATAATAATAATAGTAATAATGATAATAGTACTAATAATAATGATAATGACAATAATTAATAATAATAGTGATGATGATGATAATGATAATGATAATGATGATAATGATAATAATGATAATAATGATTGATAATAATGATAATAATGATAATTGACCATTGATAATAATTACATACATACATACATATACCAAGGCTTTTTCCCCCTCACAAGGGGGGTAGCCAAAAAGAAAAAGGCATAAAATCATTCCCACCCATTCCATCCCTGAATACACTCCACACCCCTCCACCCTCCCTCTTATCTTAGCACCTCCTGGATGACGGGTCATCCCTGCACCTTGTCCACTGCCCTGGGTCAGAAGCAGTGTCGCAAGACACAGCACATCCACAACAAGGCCGCTTCATTAAATCGGCGACCCCCCTCTCCGTCCCCCCATTGCATAAAATGAGAGGACGGGGAGAAATCCCTTCGGGCTGCGTCAAATTTTGCTCACACATACTACCTCACCCCCCATCCACCCGCCCATTCCTCCTCATGCAATCACAACATCATCCATATACGACCATTCTCCATTCACCCCTGTCTTCTGTCCTCTCCCGTCCTTCCTCAACAGACATTCCCCTCTTCCCCAAAGCCCCCTTCACCCCATCCATCCACCTCATCCTAGGACGTCCCCTCATGTTCACTCCCTCCACATCTGCCTTCCATACCTCTTTTACTAGTCTTTCTTCACTCATTCTTTCCATGTGTCCAAACCATCCTAATATTCTTTCAACAACTCTATCTCCCAGCTCCTTTTCCACCCCTGTTCTCCTCCTCACCTCCTCATTTCTCACTCTATCTAGCCTAGTAACCCCCATCATACTTCTCAGACACCTCATCTCAAACACATTCAAACTCCTTCTCTCTTCTTCTCTTAATAATAATGATAATAATCTTCCCTGTTTACTCTTCGACGTCCCTCGTGGCCAAGAACGTCGAATCAAGGTCATTGACCTCTTGGACCTTTTGTGACCCAAGCTTCTGCCGAAGAGATCAGTGAGGGTCTACCGGTGTACGCCGTCGACCTGAGGTCTAGTTGAAACATGAACAGAATCTACTCAGACGGATTTTTTTTTTCGTTCGTTTGTTTGTTTTTTCGTTCGTTTTTCGTTCGTTCGTTTTTGCGTTCGTTCTTTCGTTCGTTCATTCGTTCGTTCGTTCGCTTGTTCACTCTTTCATTTGTTCGTTCGTTCGTTCGTTCATTCGTTTGTTTTTTTCGTTCATTTTTCGTTCGTTCGTTTTTGCGTCCGTTCTTTCGTTCGTTCATTCAGCTGTTCACTCTTTCATTTGTTCGTTCGTTCGTTCGTTCTTTCGTTATTTCGTTCGTTCATTCGCTCGTGAATTCGTTCGCTCGTCTCGTCCGCTTTCTCGCTTGTTCGTTCGTTCGTTCGTTCTTACTTTTCATTCTTTCGTTCGTTTTTAGGGCATTCCAACTTTTTTTCTTTCTTTTTCTTTTGCTATTTTTTTTTTTCGTCCGTTCATTCATTCTTTCGTTCGTTTGTTCGTCCTTTCTTTTCTTCCGTTCGTTCGTTTGTTTGTTCCGTTTTTCTCTATCTCAATTCTTTTTTTCTTTCTTTTCTTTTTCTTTCGTGTTTTTCTCTTGCATTTTTTCTTTTTCTTTTTTCTATCGTTCTCTTGCTCTCTCTCTCTCTCTCTCTCTCTCTCTCTCTCTCTCTCTCTCTCTCTCTCTCTCTCTCTCTCTCTCTCTCTCTCTCTCTCTCTCTCTCTCTCCGTTGTTTGTGGCTCATCCCGCTTCGTCCTTGCCTCGTTGCTAGAAAGCCTCGAGTTTTATTCCTAACGATGTCTGTCGTGATAAATACACCTGCGGGAGTGTCTGGTTACAATACACACATCAGAACTTTTTTTCATCAATATATATATATATATATATATATATATATATATATATATTATATATATATATGTATATATGAATATATATATATATATATATATATATATATATGTATATATATATGAATATTTATATATATATATGTATATATATATATATATAATATATATATATATCATAATTATTTGTTTGCTTATTATTTACTTGTTTTTATTAGTGTTTGTTTTCTTATTAGTATTTGTTTGATTCTTATTAGTATTTGTTTGGTTGCTTTTTAATATTTGATTGCTTATCAGTATTTGTTTGTTTGCTTATTAGTATTTGTTTTATTAGTATTTATTTGTCTGCTTAATATGTCCACCTACGCACGAGTTCTACAGAGTGTAGACCCTGCTACACAGCGATTAGCGAGATCTTTAGAAAGTATCTCCAAGAAAATTATCAATGCAGAAAACATCATCACCTTTAACAAAATGTGTATATATATCATTTGTTAATATTCATTTATTTGTTTATCTATTAATATCCCTTTATTGATCGTTCATGGATTTTTCTATTTGTTCACATACAAACACATAAATCCCCCAAAAACGAAACAACAT
>NC_134796.1:50717425-50729925 GCF_046742065.1 Oratosquilla oratoria
CGATCAATTATATTGCGCAATTTCATTGTCAATACTCTGAATTGACAATTAGATTGACCGTGTATGGGCGATATATCGCCCATACACGGTCAATTTAATTGTCAATTCAGAGTATTGACAATGAAATTGCGCAATATAATTGATCGTGTATGGGTCGCTTTAGGCCGGCCACACACGTGCAGTTTAAACTGACAGTTACAACTGTTCAGTTATAACTGTCAGTTGAAACTGCACGTGTGTGGGTATCTCAGTATCACTGAGATACCCACACACGTGCAGTTTCAACTGACAGTTATAACTGAACAGTTGTAACTGTCAGTTTAAACTGCATGTGTGTGGCTGGCCTTAGACTCCGTAGAAGATACGAATCACTGTAGGGCTTTCAAGTGATCTGGAAATGTACACTTCATATCTCGCGGATTTCTGGAACCACGGAAAGATAAAGACATTGAAAACCAAGTTTGAACATAAAAACATAAGAATGGAGGAGACTGCAAGATCCCCTGAGACCTATACTAGGCAGTTCCATGTCCCTTATCCATAAAGTTAGCTAATCTTCTCTTAAAACAATCATTGTTTCAGCGCGTACTACTAAGTCTATTCCAATCGTTAACCACTTAGTTGGTAAACCAGTTTTTCTCTATTTCCTGCTTAAACCTAATGGATCAATGGAGTCACGGAGGCGAGACCCGACGAGCGTAGTTCTGCTCCAGTATATGATGGTATGGAAATTTCGAAACATGATCATTTACGTCCTCAAATCAGTCACGTGACCCAAGTAAACAAGACCTCCATGATTTGCCCTGAAGAAGCTAAAGAACCTGAAGGCTTCTGGACCTCGAAGAACTCACGAAATGAGTCTTCAGGTGTCATCAACTTCGATGAGTTATTCGCCATTTTGCGGTTCTAGAGGAGATGTCTTCATGCTCATAGGAAGAAAACCTGTGGTCAAGGACAAGAATGCCGCCACCATGTTCCCTTTATATTGTAAAAAGTTAATGAATGGGGAAAGACTTTTTTTCCATGTAGTGGAGAGAGAGGTGGGGTAAAGACTATTTTGATTGATCCACCCATTTTATAATGGAAAATTAAAGTTTTTGTATTCGCGTGTGTGTGTGTGTGTGTGTGTGTGTGTGTGTGTGTGTGTGTGTGTGTGTGTGTGTGTGTGTGTGTGTGTGTGTGTGTGTGTGTGTGTGTGTGTGTGTGTGTGTCTGCGTGCGTGCGTGCGTACAAGTGGATGAGGTTAGGAAGAAGAGGAAAGACAGGTTCCTTGAACCTAGTTTATTTCTATATTAGTTTCGCAATAGGCTTTTCCTTGGGGAAATACAATTATCTCAAAACAAACAGCCCAGTTGGGGTATTAACTGCACTTTAGTGACTTTAGTTTTACCCCTACGGACCAGAGTTCCTAAACATTTTTCATAATTGACGACTAATCTCCACTCAAAAAAAAAAAAAAAAAAAAAGAGGAGATATTTCAAAGTAGACACACACAGACATACAAACCAACTTTCGCATTTGGAGTACCAAGAGGTGAGTGGTACATAGGCATGTGGGTGCCTCCCCCTCACCCACTTCCCTCCTCCTCTTCCTTCTCTCTCTCCCCTCCTCTCCCCCTCCCCCTCCCATACACCCTCCCACTCCCTTCCCTCCCCTTTCTTCCCTTACCCTCCCTTCTTTTCCCCTCTCCCTCCTTTCCCTCCCCTCCTGCTCCCCCTCCTCTACCCTTCCCATTCCCACCCCCTACTCCCACTCCCAATCCCATTCCCAATCCCATTCCCCCTTCCCCCCTCCACCCGCTCCCCCTCCCCACTTTCGTCCCCATCACCCTCCCCAGCCCCCCTTACCCTCCCCTCCCCCTCCACCCCTCCTCCCCCTCCTCACCCTCCACCCCTCCTCCCCCTTCCCCACCCCCTCCACCCCTCCTCCGCTTCTGACTGCGCCTGCTATCTCCTAATACCAACTGCTACTTGAATCCTTCGCCATTAGCACCTGCTGTTTGCTCGCTCTAAGTGGACAGTCAGGCTCCGCCCATATCTATATTAGACGACGATGCTAGGATTTGGCTTCTCAAATGTTAATTGCTTAATAATATTTACGAAAAATGGTTGAGGGTTAAGTATTTTTGTCTTAGGTAGAAATTATTTCTGTCGTTCGGGAAATAATGATTCTAAAAATAATAATGATGATAATAATAATAATAATAATAATAATAATAATAATAATAATAATAATAATAATGATAATGATAATGATAATGATAATAATAATAATGATAATAATATATCAATTAATTAATTAACTGATTAATCAATAAAAAGGGGTGGGCTTCGAACTCTTGCTTCCGTCATAAGTAGACTCTTGAACCCACAAAGAGCTTCATCTAAGAGCCTTTGGAACACAGAAACCATCTGAGACTCTTGTCCCTCCTCGGGGACAGAGCGTCATATTCCAGCCAGCTGCCATTCTCATTTCAGGGCTTATTGCCCCCTTCCCTATAGCTCATCTAACCCCTGGGAAAGGGAGGGGGAAGGGGGACGGGGGGAGTGGAGGAGAGCGGGGGGAGTGGGGGAGGAACGATGGAGGAGCGGGGGTAGAGCGGGGGAGCGGAGGGAGCAGGGGATCGCTGTGGGACCGAGTGGATTGGAAGAGCGGGTGAATTGAGCCAGCGCAGGAGCGGTGTGGGAGCAGGTGGATTTGGGAGAGCAGGGGAAGCGAGGGTGATGGAGCGGGGACAGAGGGAGGTGGGGTGGATAGTGGAGCCGGGGGTAGAACGAGGAGAATGGGGGGAGACAGGGGGAGGAATCGGGGGAGGGAGCCTGGGAGGAATGGGGGAGTTGTGGGAGTGGAGCGGGGCAGGGAGCGGGGGAGGAATAGGAGTGGAGCGGGATTGGAGCGGGGGGAACGGGGGAGAGAGATGGGGAAGAGAGTAGGGGTAGAGGGGGAGAAGGAGCGGAGGGGGGAGCGGGGTGGGATCGGGGGGTAAGGGGTTGATGCTCAATGTAATTACGACTCTTGTCATAGCTTGACATCATAAATACATGGACGTTAGTACCTTAACTTAAACCCGCTTAAGACGGTTAAGACGTTAATCTAATATCCTCCTCCTTTCTCGTTACCGACGCCTCCTTCTCCTCACTTGCTTCGTTCTTACAAAATCCAGAATTAGGGATTAAAGATCTACTGACGAAGTATTGTGTGTGGGTTGGTGTGGCATCTTGCTCTACTGTTATATGAATACACTTAGGAGGTTCCTTAATTCAACACTCATCAACCGCCACTTGTGCTGACGTTTGGACCCAGGTCATGAACCCACTTTGGGGATTTGTGGTGTTTTATGTCCTGGGCTGATTCCAGAGTGGGCTTATGTCCTAGGTCCAAACGTCCGCTCAAGTGGCGGTTGGCGAGTGTCGGGTTAAAACCTCTTAGGTATATACATCTACGATACTCGCTGGCCGAGCGGGTTAGAGCGTCGCTACTTGTGGCGGAGGTCGAGGTGACGTCAGTTCAAATCCTACCGCCAGCAAGTTGGACCAAAGGTATGGTACATTGAACCCCACGCTAAAAAGTCGTCAGCAAGGGGCACCGTCGTAGCTTTCTGATAGGGAATGAACATTGGAAGGTGTTTATCTATGAATGAAGCTGCCACCTTTACCCTAAGTACACAGGCAGTCAGAGCAAATGGTAGTCACCAGTGCAGTGTTACATCAATACAACAACAATTTTTATGAAATATATAACAGTTGCTGCCTGTACCAGTGTCCACTAAACTCCAAATTTTGTTTTATCTTTATTTTCCACATTTCTCTCTCTGTTTTTCTCTCTGTCTCTTCTCTCTCTCTCTCTCTCTCTCTCTCTCTCTCTCTCTCTCTCTCTCTCTCTCTCTCTCTCTCTCTCTCTCTCTCTCTCTCTCTCTCTCTCTCTCTCTCTCTCTCTCTCTCTCTCTCTCTCTCTCTCTCTCTCTCTCTCCATCCGAGAGAAAAAAAAGAGAGATTAGAATATAAATAAACCAAAAATGAAAAGGGTCTGCTTATCTCAAAACACCTTCAAGAAATAAACGTATATCAACAATGATTTAGGGAAAGAAAAAATATAATGAATTTTGGAATGTCTTGCTTAACAAACGGAGTCAGAATTGTTTACACAATATATATATATATATATATATATATATTATATATATATATATGTATATATACATATGTATATATAGACATATGTATAGATATATATATATATATGTATATACATATATACATATATACATATATATATATATATATATGTATATATATATAATATATATATATATATATATATATATATATATATATATATTCAACTTGCTTCTTACTTCTGCTCCCAGGTAGGCTTTCAGCCTGTCAGGCGGGCCAGCACACTTCTCCAGATTGTTCTCTCAAAGCTTTCTTCTTCCCTCAAATCCTCTATTTTTCCTAATCCATTTACCTCTAGGATTTCTTTGACTCCATCTTTCCATCTTTTCTTCAGTTTATCTCTAGATCTTCTACCTTCTGGTCTCCAGTTCCATCTTTTCTTTGCAATTCTCTCTTCATCCATTCTCTCCACGTGCCCAAGCCACCTTAGTTGTGCCTTTTCTATTTTGCTTCTAATTGATGTTACTCCAATCATTTCTCTTATTTCATCATTTCTAATTCGATCTCTTCTGGTTTTATTTACTATTGCTCTTAACGTTTTCATTTCTGCCGACTGAATTCTGCTCCAGTCTCTTGATGTTAATGTCCAGCTTTCAGCAGCATACATTAAAATCGGTACCAAAACTGATTCAAAAATAGTTTTCTTTGCCTCCGTAGGAACATTTTTATCTTTTAGGATAGGATACAAGGCACAGACACCTCTACTGTACTTTGATATTCTTTCAGTTATCTCTTCTCTATTCTTGCATCCATCTTTTGTAAACACGCTTCCCAGATACTTAACACACTGTGCTTCTTTAACATATTCATTTTCAATCATTATTTCTGCAATGTCATCATTTTCTTTTGTGACGGTTAGTATTTCAGTCTTTTGAATATTAATGTTTAGCCCCGCCTCATTAAAGCATCTTTTCCAACAATTTAGAGCTCTTTCTAACTGTAATCTGTCGTTACTCCAGCAGGCAATGTCATCTGCATACACTAGTATATCTCCATCCCCTTCTCCTTGATCTCCTATTCTCTTTTTATACTTTTTAATAATGCTATCCATATATGCTATGAATAATAATGGGGACAGCACACTTCCTTGTTTCACTCCTGTTGTTACATCAAACCATTCATCTTTCTCATAACCAGTCCTAACAAGGCACGAACACGGCTTATATGTACTTTCTATGGCTTCTTTGACATTCCATACTCCTCCACTAAACATTTCCATAATTCATTTCTTGGAACGGAGTCAAATGCTTTTGCTAAGTCTATAAAAGCACAATACAAATTTTTGTTATACTCCCAGCATTTTTCCATGACCATTCTCAAAATAAAAATGGGGTCAGATGTACTTCTATCTTTTCTATAATCAAACTGTTCTTCTCCTAGCTTCGGCCCTATCACTGTTCTTGCTCTCTTTTCTAGGATTCTTTCATGAAGATTGATGAGAGAGATACCTCTATGATTACCACAGAAACCTAAGTCGCCTTTACCTTTATTGATAGGTAGTATAATGGTCTTGCCCCAACTTTGTGGAATAGTTTCTTCCTTCAAGGCCTTGTTTAATATTGTCAATATCTTCTCTTTTGGGGCTTCACTTCCCTCCTTTATCATCTCGATCGGTAAGGCATCACATCCCGGTGCTTTATCGTTTTTCATCTCCTTCAGGGCTTCTTCTAGCTCGTTACTTGTTATTTCGTCATCTTGGTCTTGTCTCTCTTCAACGTCCTCTTTGTTCTCTATACCTTCATCGATGTCTTCACCTCCCACATTCAATAGGTTTTTAAAATGCAGGTAAATATGCCATTTCTCATTTATTTTGTTGGGTTCTACAATAACATTACCTTCGTCATCTTTAATGTTATGCAGCATAGTCTTGTCTTTCCTATATGATTTTGCTAATCCATAGATTTTCTTCTTACTACATTTTAGATCTTGTTTTATTGTCTCTCCTAACTTCTTCCAAATATTTTGTTGTGCTGTTCTCTTCACTTCTTCAGCCTTATTTCTTGAAGTGACATACTCTGTTCTTGTTTCAGGTGTTTTATGTCTCAACCACTTTCTTAGTGCCTTCACTTTCTCTTTTACTGCACACTTTACTTCCTCTGTCCACCATGGTGTTTGTCTTTTCTTATTTCCTCTCACCATTTTTGTTCCTAACGTTTCTTATGCTACACCTTTAATTGTTTCCTCCAAATCTTCCCAATCTTCAGCTGCTTCCTCTCTGAGATTAATTTTCGCGTCTTCTTAATATTCAAATCTCTAATTAGAAGTCTGTGATCTGAATTTAGCGAATCACCTGGTAGAACTTTCACGTTGTTGAATAATCTTTTATCTGATGTCAGCATGTAGTCAATAATGAACCTTTAGTCAAGCTGACTGGTTAATTGATTCCATCTGTATCTTGTATACCTATGTTCATTTTTATGTTTAACAAAGCCGTTCATAATCTTCATGTTATTTCTCATGCATAGATCTATCAGATTTTCCCCTTCTCTGTTTTTCACTTCTTTTCCACAGGGTCCAATGATACACACACACACACACACACACACACACACACACACACACACATATATATATATATATATATATATATATATATATATATATATTGACTGAGGTCAACTGCGCTAATAGCTTTGGATCAGATGTCAAGCCAGAGCTTCCACTTCTCATTCTGGCATTCACCAGCGCCTTATCACTACACCCTTTCACATGATATTGAAATCATGAATGATTATGTTCAAACCTTGAACAATGAAAATAAAAAGTTATTCTTGAAACTGAAAATATTGAATATCAAAATAGCCAAATTTATTAGCGCAGTTGATTTCAATCAAAATTGTTTACATAAGAACCTGTGCCCAGGGACTATATATATATATATAAATATACATCCTCAGAGGATGTCGTAATGGACGAAAACGTTTAGTATTACGAACTTTCGTTTCCCTGTGGTTTCTGCATGATCATTTAGTCACGCGTTTTTGTTATTATTTTTGCAATATATATTATTTATCTTCTTCCTAATATTTTCAATTCTCCTCACCATAGTTCTGACTTTGGGAGGGTCCCAAAGTCAGAACTGTAGTGAGGAGAATTGAAATTATTTGGAAGAAGATAAATAATTGTGACAGTGCTGTGGTGTTTAACTCAGTGTGTATCAAGGAGAACCTGCGCCCTAAGTATACGATATATATATATATATATATATATATATATATATATATATATATATATATATATATACTATTGTATATATCCCTTGAATAAAGGAGATAGCCGTGTTAGGAAAGGCACCACAGGGAGGAGAGTAAGAGTACATGATTAGAGTGTTCCACGTGAGTGAGTTGTGAAAATTACCTGTGAGGAGAAAGACTCGCGCGCGAAGTTATGATTGAAGGTGAAAAGGGTAAAATCAACACTTTCATGAAAGACAAAGGAGACGAATGTGGAGTGGTGGCTGTGATGGTGGCTGTGGCGGTGGCTGTGGTGGTGGCTGTGATGATCCAGGAAACAGTGCATTAGCGCCAGGAATAGAGCTAACAGAGCATTAGGTTTCATTGCTAGGACGGTTAGGAATAGAAGTGCAGAGGGAGCTACCAATCTTTACCTGGCCTTAGTTAGACCCTTCCTTGACTATGCGGTACAGTTTTGGTCTCCGTCCTATGAAATGGATATCAATTCATTAGAATCAGTACAGAGGAGAATGACCAAAAATGGTACAGAAATTGACATAACGAGGATAGGCTTAGGCACCTCAACTTATACTCTCTGGAAAGACGCGGTGTAGGGTGATCTAATAGAGGTGTTTAAGTGCATTAAGGGCTTTAACAAGGATGATGCGAACAAAGACAATAGGGTATGACTCGCAGTAATGGATTTAAATTGGGCAAATTTAGGTTTAAGAAAGAAATAGGCAAGAACTGGTTTATCAATAGAGTGGTCAAGGAATGGAATAGACTTGGTAACCAAGAAAGAGAGAGAGAGAAAAAATAGAGAGAGAAAAAGAGAGGGAGAGAAAGAAAGAGAGGGAGAGAAATGGAGAAAGAAAGGAGAGATAAAGAGAGAGAGAGAGAGAGAAAGAAAGAAAGAAAGAGAGAGAGAGAAAGAAAGAGAGAGAGAGAAAGAGAGAAAGAAAGGAGAGATAAAGAGAGAGAGAGAAAGAAAGAAAGAGAGAGAGATAAAGATAGAGAGAGAGGGAGAGAAATAGAAAAAGAAAGGAGAGATAAAGAGAGAGAGAAAGAAAGAAAGAGAGAGAAAGAAAGAGAGGGAGAGAAATAAAGAGAGGGAGAGAAAGAGAGAAAGAAAGAAGGAGAGATAAAGAGAGAAAGAAAGAAAGGAAGAAAGAGAGAAAGAAAAAGATAAATTGAGTAAGGAAGAGGAATTGAGAGAGAGCATGAATAATGAAAATAGTGAGAAAGTGAGCGAAGCAGAGAGGGTCCGAAAAAGGAAGAGGAAATTGAAAAAGGGGGGAATAAAGTAAACAGGACAGTAATAAAGTGAAATAGAAAGGACAACGTGTGTAAACAGAACAATAAAAAAGAGGAAGACGAAGAAGAGAGAAATGAAGAGAAGATAGGAAACATAAAGATAAGGAGGAAGGAAGGGAGGGAGAAGAGGAGAAGGGGAGAAGAGGAAAGGGGAAGGAAGAAGAGGAAAGGGTTGGACGATTTTCGATTTTTTTTTTTTTTTTTTTTTTTTCAAAAGAAAAATAGAAAATGGGAAGAGGGAGGAAATTGAAGAAACGACGAATGAAATGAAGGAAGGAAGAAAGAGCTTCGTGAATCGGAGGACGAAGCGACGAATAGGGAAGAGGTAAGAAAGAGGAAAAAGAGCCGAAGAGAATAATATATAACAAAGAGTGAGACGAGGAGACAAATTTTAAGAGAAAATTGAAAGAGAACATGGAAGGGGAGGGAGGAAGGAAGGAAGGAAGGGAGGGATAGAAGGAGGGATGGAGGATGTAAAAGAGGAAGGGGGAAAAGAGAGTTAAAGAGAGAGGTAAGCAGGCATTTCGTCTGGCATGGATAGAGGGAAGGAGATAAGTAGTGTGGTAGAAAGAGAGAGATAGATATAGAGGGAGAGAGAGAGATAGAAATAGTGAGATAGAGAGGAGGGGAGACAGAAAGGGAGAGAGGAAGGGAGGGAGGGAGGAAGGGAGAGAAGGAGGGAGGGAGAAGGGGAGAGACGGAGGGAGAGAGGGAGGAAGAAAGGGAGCGATGGAGGAACAGAGAGAGGGAAGGAGGAACAGAGGGAGGGAGTGGGTAGAGAGGAAGTGAGAGACGGAGGGAGACAGGGAGGAAGGGAGAGGGAGGGAGAGAGTGAAAGAGAACGAAAGAGAAAGAAGGAGGGAGTAAGAGAGAGAGAGAGAGTAAGGAAGGAAGGAAGAGAGAAATGGAGGGAGGGAGGGGGTAAAGAGGAAGTGAGGGACGGAGGGAGAGAGGGAAGGAGAGGGTGAAAGAGTAGGAAAGAGAGAGAAGGAGTGGATAAGAGAGAGAGGGAGAGAGTGAGGAAGGAACGAAGTAAGAGAGAAATGGAGGGAGGGATTGGCGGAGGAGGAGTGTAAGATTTATATGTCAGTTTGAAGCGCTTCAAAATAGTTTCTCGAATCCATCGCGCCGCCGGGAGGACTCGAGTCGAAATGAACCCTGGAGGCACCTCTAGACTCGACCTCAGAGGCACGGGAGTCGATGCCAAGAGGCATCTGCCTCGTCGATGAGGTAGGAGATCCGACTTGTGAGGTAATAAAATCATCTCTAATCTTTTGGCGCCATCGAGGGAGTGAACGGCGCCATATGAGTTGGATGTTGCGGCACCATAAACTGGAAAGCAATCGGTCATTCGAAGGAGTGACACTAGGGGTGGGGGAGGGGGGGTGTCAGTCTTCCAGGGACATAAGAACATAAGAATAAAGGAGACTGCAAGAGACCATAAGGCCTACACTAGGCAGCTCCGTACCCATCACCACCTGTCATCCCCATCCATAAAGTTGTCTAATCGTTTCTTAAAACAACTGATAGTTTCAGCGCTTACTACATGGTTACTAAGTTTATTCCATTCGTCGACCACCCTATTAGTAAACCAATTATTGCCTATTTCCTTTTTAAATCTAAGTTTGTCCAGTTTATAACCATTACTGCGAGTCCTGCCCTGTTGTTTTAATATGATGACCTTGTTTGCATCACCCTTGTTAAAGCCTAATGGAATGGCTCTCGTTGCTTTGTTATAGTGCAGTTGTTCTTAGCCTTTTTCAGTGACCGTAACCCTTGATATTTCAGAAAAAAAATTCGTAGCTCCATCGGATACAAATACAATGTAGACATATGAAAGGATAGTGATGCAAACCTTGCTTTGCTTTCTCTTGGTAAATATACCCATGCAGTGGGTATCATGTCTCGTACCCCTAGGTTTAAGGTTTCATACCCTAGGTTAAGAACTATTGCTATAGAGGAAGCGCCTTCACCATATAGAAGATAATTTGCTCCTAGCTTTGCTGGATTTTTTTTTTTTTTTTTTTTTTTTTTTTTTTTAGATTTTTTTTTCGTTCCCAATGATGGAAATCTAACATAAATTTTGGATATATTCAGTTATTCAAGTAAAAAAATAAAATAAGTAATAAAGATGAAATAAAAAGGGAGAGGACTGTGTCATGTCCCCTTGTGGAGTAAAGGCATCCCAGGCCATGGTATGAACAGCCGGCTCAGACTAACTTTGCTTAACCAAGTCTGACTCAGCCAATAACCGTCAAAATAAATCTCACAATACAATACAGTATACCTCCATGCATTCTGCCTCCCGTACACTCTTGTCATTTCCTTTTTTTTTTTTTTTTTTTTTTTTTCAAAATTGAACGCAACCGCTCTCTGTCATTACCAAAACTTTTATCCTCCCAATACCAGAGCTCTTTTCAAAATTCTCCCCTTTTCCCAACTTCAGTTTTTTGTCAATTGATTCAATTTACCTTTTTTTTTAATGACGATAATCGTGAATAAGGTTTTTAATTTCTATTTTAAGTTTTGAAGAATATATTTGAATTCTATGCTTGCATTGGATTTACATTGTTAAATCCTAACAACATATCTTTCGATCCATAAAATAATTGGTGAATAGATCATTGAATTGATGAATAGATAAGAACATGAGAAAGGAGACTGCAAAAGACCATAAGGCCTACACTAGGTAGTTCCATGTCCATTACCACCTATCATCCCCATCCATAAAGATATCTAACCTTCTCTTAAAACAATCGATAGTTTCAGTGCTCACTACATGGTTACTAAGTTTATTCCATTCCTTGACCACTCTATTGGTAAACCAGTTCTTGCCTATTTCATTCTTAAATCTAAAATTGTCCAACTCAAATCCCTTACTGCGAGTCCTTTCTTTTGTCTTAATATGATGACCTTGTTTGCATCACCCTTGTTAAAGCCATTCAATCACTTAAACACCACTATTAGATCTCCCCGCACTCTGCGTCTTTCCAGAGAGTGTAGGTAGACTTCTGAACCCATTATCATTTTGGACATTCTCCTCAGTACCGATTCTAGTGAACTGATATCATTTCTATAGGACGGAGACGAAAAATGTACCGCATAGTCAAGGATGGATCTAACTAACGCCAGGTAAAGTGTGATAGCTCCCTCTTATCTTATATTCGTAACCGTCCTAGCAATGAAACCCAATGCTCTGTTAGCTTCTTGGCGCTAATGTACTGTTTCCTGGATTTAAAGTCAGGACTCACTAGCACTCTCAAGTCTCTCTCGCACTCATTTTTCCCTAAAAAGGTCGTATCTAAGCTCTTTATCCGAGTTGTGTAATACTACGTTTAACATATTGCACTTTGAGATAACCACGAACAAATAGATAAGTACATAAAAATAAATAGGTAACTAGATAAATACAAACAAATAGATAAACATATAAACAAATAAATAGATAAATAAATGAATAAATGAATTAGGACATATATATAAAGAAAGAAGTGAACACCCGCAAAGGAGCAAATAAAAATAAACAAAACAGGCAACCAAAAAACAGTAAATATAAGAACATAAAAAAAAAATGAGACTCCAAGAGACCATAAGGCCTACACTAGACAGTAACATGTCAATTACCGTCTATCATCCTCATCCATAACCCTATTTAACCTTCTCTTTAAAACGTACCATGATACCAAAACATACCATAAACCTTCTCCAATGAATTACATTTACCTAAAAATAAATAAACAAATAAATCAAATGGTTCAATTAAAACCAAATTGATCGTAACCTTAATCCTTTCCGAGGCATGATAGGAGGTTAGCACTTGCTCTTAACTGTCAACAAG
>NC_134796.1:50734925-50739925 GCF_046742065.1 Oratosquilla oratoria
CTTCCTATAATATGCAACTCTGCACTTCCTATCGGTCATTGTTTCAAAACATCCAAGTAATAAAATTTGCATATCTTTTCACCTACCCCTCTATTTACTGAAATGGCTACCTCTACCTACCGGCCTCTTACAGGGCTCGGTAGCTACCCTTGGTCGTCCCGACCAATGATATCTACTACCCTCTTACTCTCTCTCTCTCTCTCTCTCTCTCTCTCTCTCTCTCTCTCTCTCTCTCTCTCTCTCTCTCTCTCTCTCTCTCTCTCTCTCTCTCTCTCTCTCTCACCTCTCTCTCTCTCTCTCTCATTCTCTCTCTCTCTTTCTCTCTCTCTCGTTCTCTCTCTCTCTCTCTCTCTCTCTCTCTCTCTCTCTCTCTCTCTCTCTCTCTCTCTCTCTCTCTCTCTCTCTCTTTCTTTTTCTCTTTCTCTTTTCTCTCCCTCCCCACCTCACTCACTCCCAACAATCTTGTCTGTCCTTTTGCAATTAGAAGCACGGAGGAGACGTAGTATAGTGGGTGGTTTCTTTCTAGTCCTGTCTCGCTGAAGATGATGGAAACCCTTGAAAACATTATGTTCATTTAGATATTGATATACATTTATGTGTATACGCGTGTGTGTACGTGTGTGTGTGTGTGTGTGCGTGTGTGTGTGTGTGTGTGTGTGTGTGTGTGTGTGTGTGTGTGTGTGTGTGTGTGTGTGTGTGTGTGTGTGTGTGTGTGTGTTTGTGTGTATGTATGTGCTTGTATATGCGTGTGCATGTATACATGCATGTATATATACATACACGAATGTATATACGTGTCTCTCTTTGTTGAGTTTTTAACCTATTTCTATGTACAGTAACTCCCTGGTCATTAAAGTTATTAATGTATGTATGTATGTATGTATGTACGTATGTATGTATGTATGCATGTATGTATGTATGTATGTATGTATGTATGTATGTATGTATGTATGTACATATGTATTTATGTATGTATTTATGTATGTAAGTTTGTATGTATGTATGAATGTATGTATGTATGTATGTATGTATGTATGTATGTATGCATGTATGTATGCATGTATGTATGTATGTATTTATGTATGTACGTATATATGTATGCATGCATGTATGCATGCATGCATAATGTTAGGTCGTCAATGAGCTATGAAGGCAGATAGCTAGGTATATACGTATATAATTTACGTATATGTTATGCACATCTCATTATACGAGATGATGCAATATCTGCATACACGAAAACAACTGACGAATGAGATTTGCTTCGAATATTTAATGAAGATATATCATGCCACGGAACTGATTGAAAGAGAGATCAGTGTCCGCAGACTGTAAACGTTAAACATCGAAACAAAATGCGTAAAATGAGAAAGACGGAAGAAGACTAAAATGGCGCGCCTGTGCTTTCTTCCGCATGTAGGAGGAGGGGGAGGGGGGAATGGGGGGGAGGACACGTCACATCCGGGCGAGCACACGACATGACAAACGATGGTCCTTCCCGGAGTTCCCGGATAAAAACATCAACACAACGAGATTACTTGTGGAAGCAATAAGGCTGACATGCAGAGAGCCGGGACCGCGCGACAGCCGGGAGCGACTCGAGCGTTGTGGGTCTGGAGGCCTCGCCGCCAGAGAGACATGCACGAGCCCCCCCGGATGTCATTATCCTTATTGTTGCCTTTGTTGTTATTGGTGGTGGCGTCGTTACTATTATCATTGTCATTACTATAATATCATATTATGTGTTATCATTAATATATTTATGTATGTATGCATGTATCTACGTATGTATATCTGTATGTATGTATGATGTATGTACATATGTATGTATGTATGTATGTATGTATGTATGTATGTATGTATATAGGTTGGTATGTCTGTATGTATGTATGTATGTATGCATTATGTATATATGTATGTATGTATGTATGTATGTATTTTTGTACGTATGTATGCATGTTTGTATGTATGTATGTATGTATGTATGTTTTGTGGGAAACGTGTTATCGGAAGATTGAATGTTCACTAGAATATCGATGTACGTTCAATATAGAACATGAACTCTTCCACTCTGTTCTATCTCCAACTGGATTTTGAGGCATATCAGTGTGCAGAGTCGAGATGGAACTCCGATTGTAAATCATTGATAGATTTGATTAAAAAAAATAAAAGAAAAGAAAATAGAATAAGAGAATCCCACCTTTGGTCTCCTATCTACGCAAATGCAAATGTCTACAATTGCTACAAGCTACGAAGATTTGCAGAATTTGTTTTCACAATTGATTCTACAAAGAAAGACTTCGTTTTTCTTTTTTTTTCAAGTTGTCGCTAAGGTGTGCTTGAGTGTGTGTGTGCGTGTGTGTGTGACTGTGTGTGTGTGTGTGTGTGTGTGTGTGTGTGTGTGTGTGTGTGTGTGTGTGTGTGTGTGTGTGTGCGTGCGTGCGTGTGTGTGTAAACACATGTATGTACTCAGACTCAAACTCCATGCATATCCTTGCATGCACTCGCATGCACACGTACAATATACATTCGAAACGGGAAAGGGGAAAACACAGTAATGGATAAAACAAGGAGAATGGAGACACAGAACTGTAAAGACAAATGAACACGACAGAAGAAAGTTGACGAAAGTTAAAGAAAAAAGAGCAAGTAAAAAAAGAGAGAGAGAGAGGTCAGTCCATCAGAGAGAGCAAGAGCAAAGCTCTAGAAGTCTAAACTAGGAGCTGGAAGAGGAGGAGCACATAGATAAAGAACTAGATGTTGATTCATTTAAAGTGACAGAGTCCATTCTGTACCTGGAAGGGGACGAGAAGAGTCTCCAACCGAACCCATATATCTTTCAGTCAAGATCCTGGGCCAATTCCAGGGATGTCAATGGAGCCCCTAAAATATCGACTACATAAAATATGTAGTCAAGACTCCATATAGGGGGCATGAAAAGAAGAACACATCCACTTCGATAGCGATCGACAGGAGCATGTTATAAAAGTGGTCATTATTCTATATTTTTCCTAATATATATATATATATTTTTCTTACTGATACGTTTAAAAAAAAACATAAAGGGTCAAAATGATAACAAGAATTAAATTTTTATAGAGAACAACACCGAAAGGAAAGAACGAAGATCACGCTTTTTCGAAGTCGATTGCCCATGTCAAGGAGATGTCTGGATTTTTTTTTTTTTTTTTTTTTTAATCAAGTCCATCAGCCTTTTAATTTTTTTTTTAATTTGTGAGAAGAGTCCACGCCAGAAGACGCTTCAATGTAACCAAGATCGTCACCTTTGCCTTGTGTGCTCAGACTTCCATGGCTGAGGAGGATCTCAATCTATGGCGTCAGAGAATGGGAGAGTGACGTCAGTCTTTCAACTCTGAAGATTTCGAAGGACTTCGTGTTTGTCAAAGGATAAAGTGAAGGACAGCTGCTAGTGACGCCAGCAAACAGCCGGGACAGCTTACGGGAGTTAACCAAAGAACACAATGGCAGTGGTGGTGGTGGTGGTAGTGGTGGTGATGGTGATGGTGATGGTAATGGTGGTGGAGGTAGTGGTGGTAGTGGTGGTATTGGTGGTGGTGGCGGTGGTGGTGAAGGTGGTAGTGGTTGTTGTTCATGTGGTGGTGGTGGTTGTAGTAGTGGATGTGGTGGTGGTTGTAGTGGTGGTTGTTGTGATTATGGTGGTGGTTGTGGTTATAGTTGTTGTTGTTGTGGTGGTGGTGGTGGTGGTGGTGGTGGTGGTGGTGGTGGTGGTGGTGGTGGTGGTGGTGGTGGTGGTGGTGGTGGTGGTGGTGGTGGTTATGGTGGTGGTTGTTGTGGTGGTGGTGGTGGTGATTGTGGTGGTGGCTGTGGTTGTTGTGTTGATGGTGGTTGTGGTGTTTGTTGTTGTGGTGGTGGTAGTGGTTATGGTGGTGGTTGTTGTGGTTGTTGTGGTTGCTATATATGTATATATATGTATTGTGTGTGTGTGTGTGTGTGTGTGTGTGTGTGTGTGTGTGTGTGTGTGTGTGTGTGTGTGTGTGTGTGTGTGTGTGTGTGTGTGTGTGTGTGTGTGTGTGTGTGTGTGTATTTTCTATTCACCAATTTGTTTACATACATAATTATTTATTTTCTTATTTACATTTATTCATTCAACTATTCATTTATTCATCTGTTTATGTAACAATTAAACATTACCTATTTATCTATTAATCTTTTCACTTATTCGTTTATTTATGTCTTAGTTTCTTCATTTATCTGTTCAGTCACTCTTACATTCATTTATCTACTTATCAGTTTTTATATTAATTAATTTACTTTATGTAGTCCTTCTTGATTAATTGCCCTATTCAGTCATATATTCATTAACATTCTTTTGTGTGTTTATTAACTCATTCACTCGTTTATTTGTCCATTTACTTATTAATCGATCATGTGGCATCAGGCCTCTTTGCAAGCACAGGCAACCACGGAACATCCATCAGTTTCTTTTATGGAGACATGAACTACCTTCAACATAGTAGCAAACGTTCCCTATTCTATTCTGACTAAATAAAGACAATTCTATTCAGTTCAAGAAGCGAACTCCACTCTGAAAAAGTTCTTGGAGGACCGAGACCCACTTTTGAACTCGTGTGCATTCCTTGACTTGAACTAAGATGGTTGTATTTAGGTTGAACAAGGGGGTATGGTGTGCGTCACCGAATTGATAGTGTTCATAGGACATTGACGCCTGCTTGGGCTTTATGGACGTTGTAACGCTTTTGACATGATCCATAAAAGTAATAAACGAGATGGGTAATACAGGGGGGAGGTGTTATGTCACAGGCACATTTGCCCTCTGTGCTAGGATAGCCAGGGAGAGTGGGAGGATTTCTAAGATCTTCTACAAGAATGACAAAGGAATACAGACACTCCTCGACTTATGAACGAGTGACGTTTCGAACGGCCGTTTGTAACTCGAAATGTTCGTAACTCGAAATGTTCGTAACTCGAAATGTTCGTAAGTCGAAATGTTCGTAAGT
>NC_134796.1:50752425-50754925 GCF_046742065.1 Oratosquilla oratoria
CAGGGTTCCTGAGGGTCCTGAGAAAAATATCAACTAACCAATTAACTAATCTAAAAAACAACACTAACTAGATATACCGAAGTGCTTAGACACTATCTGAACAACATAATCTAGTTTTTGTGACCTCACAGACCCATGAGCTTAATTCCATCAACTACAAGTAATTGCCACTCCCCTCTGGCTATCGGAACACAAAGGGTAAAGGTGATTGACAGCGTTTACTGTTGACTGGATATTACCTAGTATCACATAAGCGCAAATTCATATTTGCCTTATCTGTTTGTTTACACACACACACACACACACACACACACACACACATACATATACATATAAATATATATGCATATGTATATATATATATATAAATATACATATATATATATATATATATATATATATTTATATGCACATATATATATACATATATATATATATATATATATATATATACATATATATATACATATATATGATGAAGGTGGAAAAAGAAGTCACGGGTCTAGTTCCGAGTTCCTGAGTTTATTCCTGACCGGTTTCGCTCTATGCTTCTTCAGAGGAATGTGACCGGTTTCGCTCTATGCTTCTTCAGAGGAATGTGACTCTGGAGTGAAGCTGGCGGTATACATAGTCTGAGTAAGACCGCGTTCCCTCCTTGGAGGTGGGTTACGTTTGGTTGTACAATGGTTTTTAATACAATGAACAATAGTGATAATAAAGTATACAATAAATTGTTGTGATGTTATTATAAAACAGCTCCGGTGTGTGTGGAATGTTGATTGAGGGTGTAACATTGTAAGTGAAGTGAGTGGTGTAAAAAATGTGGGAATCCTCTGAAGAAGCATAGAGCGAAACCGGTCAGGAATAAACTCAGGAACTCGGAACTAGACCCGTGACTTCTTTTTCCACCTTCATCAACTTGTCACAATGTACCAACATACATATATATATATATATATATATATATATATATATATATATATATATATGAATATATATGCACATATGAATATATATATATATATGTACATATATATATATATATATGTACATATATATATATGTATATATATATATATGTACATATATATATGTACATATATATATACAGTATATATATGTATATATATATATATATATATATATATATATATATATATATATTGCGCTCGTGCGTGCGTGTGTGTGTGTGTGTGTGTGTGTGTGTGTGTGTGTGTGTGTGTGTGTGTGTGTGTGTGTGTGTGTGTGTGTGTGTGTGTGTGTGTGTGTGTGTGTGTGTGTGTGTGTGTGTGTGTGTGTGTGTGTGTGTGTGTGTGTGCGTGCATATAAGTCACACTCTCATCCCTCCGATCAGATCACCACCAGGGCTGAAACCGTATCAACACCGAGTCAGCCTGAAAACCTATCATCTGTCTAACCTAACCTAAACTAAACAAAGCTAACCACCTGTCTAATCTAACCTAACCTAACTTAACCTCACCTCACCTCCTCACCACCTAACCATTCAGATGGCACAGGTTGTTCAGCACTAACATAGGCCCGGTAACAGAACAAAATTTCTTCCAAAACTGACATATGGGAAAACCCGGGAACTTCCACCGTTATTGTTCTTGTCGCCTATTGTTGTTGTTGTTGTTGTTGTTGTTGTTGTAGTTATTGTCGATGTTGTTGTACAATATTGTAACATCTGACGTCATTTTGTTTTGAGAAGACGAAGATGAATTGATGAAAAGAAAACACAATTATTGATTTGGCTGCTGTTTGTCCCCCTCCTCCACATATCCAGCATACACAATCACTGTACCATCACGACAACATATCGAACTAAAATCACAAGAACTTCACGAGGAAAAATATCTAGATATTCACATATGAAATATCAAAAGCTGTGAGACGCAAAGAGCACCAAGGAATAGTAGTGTACCGTTCTTTAAGAAAAAAAAAAAAAAGCAAAAATAGTGAAACAAATCAAAATGTTACGTACCAAAAACCGAACGAATATTTCAACAGAATCGAAGGCTGTCTTCTGCCCTAATCCGCTTAGAAAACATATAGAGAACGAGTCAGGGGGGATTCCTTTCCCCCCACTAAACACCCCACTAAACACCCAACACCCCCATCACTGTGGTACTTAGAAGTGAAACCAACTCTGCCACTTCTTCCCTTTCCATTTAACTTAACAACTTCCTCTTCCTCTTCTTCTTCTCCATTCCATACTTTCCCTTCTCTCCCTTCCCCATTTTCCATTACTCTCCTCTCCACCTTCTTCCATTTGCAATCCCTCCTCCTTCTCTACCACCACCGCTTCAATAACCATCACACGCATACAATAACAACCACCATTGGAACAACTACCTTTCTCCCCTAATCCTTGCCTTCTTCCCTTTTTCTTCCTCCCTTTCCTTCCCTCCCTTTCCCTTCCTCCTTCCTTCTCCTTCTCTCCTCCATCCTTCCCTACCTTTCCCCTCCCTTTCTCTCCTCCCTCTCCTCCCCTCCCACA
>NC_134796.1:50762425-50764925 GCF_046742065.1 Oratosquilla oratoria
CTCCTCCCTTCCCCTTCCCCCTCCCTTCTCCTTCCTCCCGAATCCCATATTTTCCTCCCTCTTCCCCCTCCCTCTCCCACCCCCTTCCTCCCCTCTCTCCCTTTCCCTCCCCCACCCACTCCGCCTTCATCCCTCCCCTCCTTTCGACTCCCACCTCTTTCCCCCCCCCCTTTTCCTCTTCGTTCCCCCTCCTCCTCCCTTCCCTCATCTCTCCCTCTCTCCCTTCCTCCTCTCTCTTTCCTTTCTCCTCCTCCTCCTCCTCCTCCTCCTCTTCACTTCCCCTTCCCAAAGCCTGCATCAGCTCTTTGTGTCCGTTTTCCCCTCTTTCCCCTCTTCCTATTTGCCCTCGTTCTGTATCAGCGACAATTGGTCTTCCCCCTTCCCCTGTGCCAGTAATCTCCCCCCCTCTCCCCCCCCCCCCGGGGGAATTCCCTTTCTCTCCCCGAGGGTATTGAGATGGTCACTTTCTTACTGTCTAACTTCCCTCTCTCCCCTCTCCCCTCTCCTCTCTTCCCTTTCACTTCTCCCCTCTCCCTCTCCCTCTCTCTCCCCTCTTCCCTTTCCCCTCTTCCCTTCCCCTCACCACTCCCCTTCGCCCCTCCACTCTCTCCTCTCCCCTTTCCCCTCTACAAGGTCTCCTCTCCTCTCTCCCCTCTCCCCTCTCCCTCTCTCCCTCTCTCCCTCTCTTCTCTCTTTCTCTTTTCCCAATCCCCCTCTCCTCTCTCTATTGTCCCCTCTCCCCTCTCCACTCTCCACTCCCCCTCTCCCTCTCTCCCCTCCCCTTTCCACTCTCCCCTCTCCCCTCTCTCTTCTCCCCTCTCCTCTTTCTTCTCTCCCCTCTCCCTTCTCATATTTCCCTTCTCCCCTCTCTCTCCTTCCCTTTCCCCTTTCCCCTCTTTTATCTCCCCTCTCCCTCTCCTCTCTCTCTCCCCACATCTCTCTCCCCTCTCCTCTCTCTCACCTCTTCTCTCCTCTCTCTTCTCCACCCTTCAACCTCTCCTCTTCCTCTTCCATTCTCCCCTCTCCACTCCCCTTCCTCCTCTTCCCTTTCCCCTTTCTCCTATCCCATTCCCCCTTTCCCCTTTCCCCTCTTCCCCTTTCCCCTTTCCCCTTTCCCCGGGTTTACTCAGAAGGCCTTTCTTCTTGTCTCCCCTCTCTCCTCTCCCCTCTCTTCTCTCCCCTCTCTCCCCTTCACCCTCTCCCTTCTCCCCTCTCTCCTCTCCCCTCTCCCTTTCCTCGAGCATATTGAGATGGTTACTTTCTTACTATCTATTCTCCCCTCTCTCTCCTCCCCTCTCTACCCTTCACTCTCTCCCCTCTTCTTTCTCTCAACTTCTCTCTCTTAATTCCCTTCCCCCATTCTCTCCATTCCCCCCATCTCTTTCCCATCTTCCCCATGCTCTCTCTCTCTCTCTCTCTCTATATATATATATATATATATATATATATATGTATATATATATATATATATCCCGTTCTCTCTCTCTCTCTCTCTTTCTCGTTCTCTCTTCCCCTTCTCTCTCTCTCTCTCTCTCTCTCTCTCTCTCTCTCTCTCTCTCTCTCTCTCTATCTCTCTCTCTCTCTCTCTCTCTATCTCTCTCTCTCTCTCTCTCTCTCTCTCTCTCTCTCTCTCTCTCTCTCTCTCTCTCTCTCTCTCTCTCTCTCTCTCTCTCTCTCTCTCTCTCTCTCTCTCTCTCTCTCTCTCTCTCTCTCTCTCTCTCTCTCTCTCTCTCTCTCTCTCTCTCTCTTCCCCCATCTCTCTCTCTGTTTCTCTTACTCCCTCTCACTTTCTCTCTCCCTTTTCCTCCCCCTCTCTCACTCTCTCTCCCCTTCTCACTCCTATCTTCCCTCTCACTTTCCTCTCTGTCTCCTCTTTTCCCTCTCCTCCCTTCCCCTTTCACCTCACCCATCTATCCACTCCCCCTTCTTCCCCACTCTCTATTATTTTCCTTCCCTCTCCTCCACTCATGCCCTCTCCCCTTCCCCTTCACTCCTCGCCTCTCCCATATTCTCCCTCTCCCACGTCCCTCGTCTCCCATCTCCGTCTCTCCCATTTTAATTCTCCATTTACCTCCTTTCCCCTCCTCTCTCTCTCTCTCTATATATATATATATATATATATATATATATATATATATATTTAAGATTATTTCAGACAAATGAGAGAGAATGTGGGTGGGGAAGGGCAAACGAAGATGTGTTAGGAATAGAGTTTATTGTCCTAACGTTGCGACCAACTTGGTCTTCTTCAGAGGACTACAGCATTACAGACGGATCACAATTCTTATATTCGTAGTGAGAGGGAACCCGCCAAGGTATGAGCGTCATGTTTTCCCTTTGGCTAACGATTTAATTATTAGGACACATTTGTCCAGGTTCGTCACCTGGACAAATGTGGACATCTACCTGATTGGAACAACGCAGAAATTCTACACGAGGGATTTGAGAAGAAAATGAGAAAAACTGTGGAAGCTGCACATATCGCCGCCAACAAGAACAA
>NC_134796.1:50768976-50771476 GCF_046742065.1 Oratosquilla oratoria
TATTCTCCCTCTCCCACCTCCCTCGTTCCCCTTTCCCCCATCTCCGTTCTCTCCCAGTTTATAATTCTCCATTTACCTTCCTTTCCCCTCCTCTCTCTCTCTCTCTCTCTCTCTCTCTCTCTCTCTCTATATATATATATTTATTAATTTATTTTTATGTATTTATATCTTTCTCTCTCTCTCTCTCTCTCTCTCTCTCTCTCTCTCTCTCTCTCTCTCTCTCTCTCTCTCTCTCTCTACTTACTCTACTGCTCTCTCTCTCTCTCTCCTCTTTCAACCCACCTCGCCTCTCTTATTTTTCTTTCCTCTCCTCTCCCTTCTCCCCTCTTTCCCTTCTCTCTTCTTCTCTTCCACCCCTCTCCCTTTTTCATTCTCCTTTCTCCCTTTTCCCCTCTCTTATTTTCCCTTTTTCCTCTTCCTTCTCCCCTTTCCCAACTCTCTTATTTTCTCTTTCTCCTCTCCCTTCTCCCCTTACCTTTTCTCCTTCTCCCTTCTCCCCTCTCCCTTCTCCCCTCCCCCTTCTCCCATTTTCCCTCTCCCACCTTCCCTCTCTCACTTTCCCTCTCCCATATTCCCTCGCACATCCTCTCTCTCCCATCTTTCCTCTCCCATCTCCCATCTCCCTTCTCCCCCTTCCTTTCTCCCATCTCCTATCTTCCCCTCTCTCTTCTCCCCTCACCCATCTTCCCCCTCTCCATTTTACCTCTCCATTTTCCTCCTCTCATCCTACCGTTCTCCCCTCTCCCCTCTCCCATCTCCCATCTCATCTCTCCCCTCTCTCTTCTTCCTTCTTCCTTTTCCCTTCTCTCCTCTCCCATTCTCCCCTTCTCTCTCTTTACCCCTCTATTTTCTCCCTCTCCCATCTTCCCCTCTCCCCTCTCCCCTCTCCCCTCTCCCCTCTCCCCTCTCCCCTCTCCCCTCTCTTCTCCTTTCTCCTTTCTTCTTTCTTCCTTCTTTCATCTTTCCCCTTTCTCTCCCACCTCCATTTTCCTCCTCTCCCATCTTCCCTTCTCCCTTCTCCCTTCTCCCCTCTCCCTTCTCCCCTCTCCCTTTTCTCTTCTCCCCTCTCCCTTCTCTCTTCTTCCCTCTCCCCCGTCTACCCTCACGCCTCCCCTTCCCTCAAGGGAGGATCTTGTCAATCAAGTCGACTTTTCTCTTCTTCGGGTGACGATTCTCCTCGTCTGATTGAAAATATCTGAAGGTTGTCACTATAGACTGAAGTGAATGAAATAATTCTCAACCCCTTTCCTTCCAAAACCAAAGAGATGGCCCCCCGCGCGCGCACGCACACACACACACACACACACACACACACACACACACACACACACACACACACACACACACACACACACACACACACACACACACACACACACACACACACACACACACACACACACACACACACACACACACACACACACACACACACACACACACACACACAGGGTTGAGTATTGACTGTATGTTTTATGCTGTCAATATTTTGTGGACTTTCATGGCACCCCTACGAACCGGAGGCACGTGGCATCCTGTAAGAAGTGAAATCTCCTCCTCCTCCTCCTCCTCCTCCTACTCCTCCTCCTCCTACTACTACTACTCCTACTCCTTCACCTTTTCTTTCTCCTCCTCATTTTCTTTATCTTCCTCCTCTTCTTCCTCCTCCTCCTTTTACTCTTTTCCTTCCCCCCTCCTATTCCCTCTCCTCCTCAATTCCCTCTCTTCCTCCTCTTCCTCCTCCTCCTTCTACTCCTATTCCCCTCTTTCTCATTTTCCTCCTCTTCATCCTATTCCTCCTCTTCCTTCCCTTTCCCCTCTTCCTTCTCTTCCTATTCCTCCTCCTCTTCCTCCTCTTCATCCTCATCCTCTTCCTCCTCTTCCTCCTCCTCCTCCTAGTCCTCCAGACATGCAATTTGAAACGATTAGAGCTAACTGGGTTAACTAAGCATTGGCTCCACCGTCGCCTTGCATTGGAGATTAAGATAATTGAAAGATCACAGAATGGCTTTCACTCTCGTGGGCGCAGATATTTTCCAAATTGTCACAAATGGAAACAGAACTACATAAGATGGTGATTCCTACAGATGATTTTTTTTTGTTTTTTTTACGATTTTTCAGAACAATCGTGGATAAAAATATATATATATAACTCTATCATGTTAAGCTTTGATGTGGGTTAAAGTGATTACAGACAGAATTAAATGAAATTAGTTTGTCGTTTAAAATGTCTGAATAAAATACAGTATAATTTAAAAGGACCACAAATAGATATCTAACAGAATTACATAAAATTTTTGGTGTTGTTGTTGTTGTTGTTCATGTTCTTGTTGTTTTTGCTGTTGTTATTAGTGTTGTTACTGCTGTTGTTACTGTTTGTTGTTGTTGTTGTTCTTTTTGTTCTTGTTACTGTTGTTGTTACTGTTTGTTGTTGTTGTTGTTGTTGTTGTTGTTGTTGTTGTTGTTGTTGTTGTTGTTGTTGTTGTTGTTGTTGTTGTTG
>NC_134796.1:50776476-50781476 GCF_046742065.1 Oratosquilla oratoria
ATGGCGGTACGGAGACAGTACGGATTTTTGTCAATTATAGCCAAAATTGGCGTAGACAGTACGGAGACAAGACGGATACAGCACGGATTGAGCGGCGGATGGTCCAATTTGACGTGATTCCCGCGGATGGTGGCGGATGCAGTACGGTAAGATTACGGACGTCACGGACACAGTACGGTTGGCACTGGAGAGTACGGAACTCGAGGCGCGGAGGCAACACGGAGGCCGCGTGTGGAGTACGTAGGGACTACGGAGGCCACGGAGGGAGTACGCATGCAGTACGGAAAGTGCAGATACAGTGCGGATGTATTATTACAGTACGGACACAGTACGAACGAACGCTAGGTTGTCAATGCAGATAGAGTACGGATCGTGGCAGAGGCAGTACGGAGAGACTACGGATAAAAGCGTATGCAACACGGATTTTTTCTCATCCGCACGGATTATCCAATCCGTGCAGCATGTTTCACGTATAATATTTGGCTGGCGGATGCCGGCGGATCACGGCGGATGGGGGCTGACATACGCACGGATACCATGGACACAGCACGCATACAGCACGGATCCCTCGCGGATGGCTGCGGATGCTCTATCCACAGCCATCCGCGGCATCCGTGCGTAGGTGTGACAGGGGTATTATGATGCCCCGTTCACCATTATGGGAGAGTGAGGGAGGGAGGGAATGAGAGAGTAAGAGAGAGTGAGACAGTGAGAGAGAGAGTGACAGAGTGAGAGAGAAAAAGAGAGAGAAAGTGAAAGAAAAATAGAGTGAGAGAGATACAGAGAGAGTGAGAGTGAGAAAGTTAGAAAGAGAGTGATAGAGAGAGTGAAAGAGAGATAGAGAGAGGACAGAGAGAGTGAGAGAGAGAGTGAAAAGTAAGAGAAAGAATGAGAGTGAGAGAGAAAGTGAAAGAAAAATAGAGTGAGAGAGAGAGAGACAGAGTGAGAGTGAGAAAGTTAAAAAGAGTGAAAGAGAGAGTGAAAGAGAAAGAGAGAGAGAGAGACAGAGAGAGTGAGAGTGAGACTGAAAGTAAGAGAAAGAATGAGAGTGAAAGAGAAAGAGTGAGAGTGAAAGTGAGAGTGAGAGAGAAGGAGAAAGAGAGAGAGGGAGAGAGAGCCTGCATTACTTTATTTGTAAAATGGATGACCGAGCTAAAAGTCGAATCCCCTACATTGGTTATGTCACCCACGTGTCGGGACACTCACATCAGGGCCAAAAGGTTCACGAACCCCGCGTCCTGTCAAGACAATCGTTCCTTTTGGACAAGAACTCTTCTCCCCCATTACACCTCTTCATCTTCATCCTCATCTTCGCCTTCATCCTCGTTCTCTTCCTCATCCCCGTCTTCATCGTCGTCGTCATCATCGTCATCGTCATCATCTTCGCCGTCGTCGTCGTCGTTGTCGTCGTCATCATCGTCATCGTAGTCGTCGTCATCATCATTATCATCATCATCATCATCATCATCATCATCATCATCATCATCATCATCATCATCATCAAACATCATCATCATCATCATCATCATCATCATCATCATCATCATCATCATCATCATCATCATCATCATCATCATCATCATCATCATCATCATCATCATCATCATCATCACCATCATCATTGCCATAATCATCATCATCAACAACATCATCATCATCGTCATCATCGTCCTCGTCCTCGCCTTCTTCTCACAGACATTTACATTTCTTCAAAATCCTTGCCCCGTCCCTTTTTCTCTATTCTCTCCCTCCCCATCCTTCCAGCCCATCGCTTCTCCCACAGTCCTCTGTCCATCTTCCTCCAACGAGCCAGATGATCGACCCCCATCAGTCCCGCGATTGGCTCTGGCACGCTACCTCCAGTGCCTCCACCAACAACAACACAGTGCCACGGTTCGATTAAGAGATTTATTTATGGTCGGCAACGCGAGACTGAAACTGTCCTTCTCCACTCACTTGTATCTTGTATCAGTACTCTCGTCCTCGTCGTCTTCTTGTACTCTTTTTTTCCTCTTCTTCTGCTTCTGTTTCTTCTTCTTCCTCTTCTTCTACTTCTGTTTCTTCTTCCTCTTCTACTTCTGTTTCTTCTTATGTTTCTTCTTCTCCTTCTTCTTCTTCTTCTTCTTCTTCTTCTTCTTCTTCTTCTTCTTCTTCTTCTTCTTCTTCTTCTTCTTCTTCTTCTTCTTCTTCTTCTTCTTCTTCTACTTCTATTTCTTCTTCTTCTTCTTCTTCTTCTTCTTCTTCTTCTTCTTCTTCTTCTTCTTCTTCTTCTTCTTCTTCTTCTTCTTCTACTACTACTACTACTACTACTTCTACTACTTCTACTTCCTCTTCTACTTCTACTTCTACTTTAGTAGCAACAGCGACTAAATTGACGAGTTTCTAGCAGCGGTATTCGGGTCCTCCAAAAACCTCTAGAAAAAAACAAATTTGAATGTATTTCTTCTAGATTGTATGAGTATGGCTCTGTTTCCACGCTAATGACTAGAGGGAGGAGAAGAAGGAGGAGGAGGAGGAAAGAGGGACTTATTGTCAGTTCTCCTCATGTGAAAAAATTGAGAAGTAATAAAAATGTATTAAGACATGATTGAAATTTTGGGGACCGAGAACCAACCCCTCGGTCCTGCACCGCCAAATGAAGATATGGGGTGTTGATGGGTTCTGAGGTTAAGCTGTGGGGAGGTGCTTCTCTCCCACGTCTATCTCACAGGATCACAAGGAGTCGGACATCCATTCTAGGGAGTAAAAAGAGTCAATTAATGAAGAAATGTTTGGCCTTAAAGGGAGTAGGGGATAGAGGAAGGGGGGAGGGGGAGGGGGAGATGGGAAGGGGGAGGGGGAGGAAATAGATGCAAAGTCGTAGACGATATAGTAGACAAACTGCGCAGGCAAATTCTGTCTCTTGATTGGTTCGCTTGCTTGAAACTCACCTTGAAGAACTCTTCTCGAAATTTTGAGTCTTGACCAGGCTCTACATGATTAATATCATTGCACAATATTCTATATTGCACAATATTATTGATGGTGTAGCGATGGTATTGAAGAGGCACACGTGTTTGGACTGTGCACTTGATGTCTTCAATACATTTATAAATGATTACAAAGGCCAAGGATGCCGACAGGAGACCTTTTGGTCCGTAACTAGGTTGGTTGCGAAAAAAAATAATAGTGATAAAAAAATAAAGTAACATCAAATAAAATAAATAAAATAGAATACAAAATTATAATAATATAAATAATAATAAATTAAATGAATAAATGCATAAGTATAGTTAAATAACAAACAAACAGGTAAATAGTAGATAATAATAAATTGACAGATTGAATAACGATAAATGAAAATCAAGCAAATAATAAACAAACAGACAAATATTAACAAACAAATAAACAAATAATATAATATTGTGTCATTATTCAAGACCATCCCTACATCGTCAATAATATTGTACAATATGGAATATTGCCCAATATTATTCATCGTGTAGGGCCCGCTTTAAGCAAGCGAACCAATCACGTGCTAGAGTTTTCCCGTCCAACTCATTACATACCATACCGTCGATCATAGCGTCTCCGACTCAGCATCTACGCTCCCTTCCCCTCTCCCCCTCCCCCCTCTCCCTCCCCCCCCCTCTCCAACCTCCTGAGGCTTCCCAATTAACGACCTTTTTGGTATGACGTCACGTAATGGATAGAAAAAAAAATACGCGTCCCTTTCGACTCTAGGGCACCAAAAGTTACCTGTATCGATCTCGCTGCCGATGTCGCCTGTGTTCAGGAAAACTCTGGACCCGGCTCCAGTGCGGTCGGGAAGATCCCGGGCTAATTGATGGGTCCCCGTGCTTCCCCCCCCCCTCTCCTTCCCTCCTGACCCCTTCTTCCCGCTCCCCCCCCACATACTACACCCCCTTTCCTCCTTTGCCCCCCACCACACACACCCTTTCAATCTCTCTCTCTCTCTCTCTCTCTCTCTCTCTCTCTCTCTCTCTCTCTCTCTCTCTCTCTCTCTTTCTTTCTGTGTGTGTGTTTGTGTGTGTGTGTGTGAGTGCGTGTGTGTGTGTGTGTATGTCTGTGTGTGTGTGTGTGTGTGTGTGTGTGTGTGTGTGTGTGTGTGTGTGTGTGTGTGTGTGTGTGTGTGTGTGTGTGTGTGTGCATGCATGTATGTACGTACGTATATATGTATGTATGTATGTATATACGCATGTGTCTGCGTTCGTACAAGAAGAAAGGAAAGAAAGCAGAGGAGAGGCGGAGGAAGGCGAAGGAAATGAAAGGAAGACGAGAAAAGGAAACCAGGAAGAGAAGGAGAGGAGAAGGCGTATGAGAGATAGCAACGGAGAAAGAGGAGAAGCATCGAGAATGAGAACAGGAGGGAGATAGGGAGAAGAGAAAAGAGAAGACAGATAAAACACGGAAGGAACAAGAGACGAATAAGAAGCGAGGAGAAGATGAAGACGAGGAGGAGGAGGAAGAAGAAGAGAAGAGGAATTGGAGTAGGATGAGGCTGGAGGTCGTGGCCTATAGCCATTGACTCCAATATGGCGACGAAGAGATGAAATCATAGAGGAAGGGATTAAGGAGAGAAGAGGATATTAACAAGGAGGGACGGTATAATCTAAGAATTACCAGCAATTTTTTTTTTTTTTTTTTTTTTTTTTTTTTTTTTTTTTTTTTTTTTTTTTTTTTTTTTTTTTTTTTTTTTTTTTTTTTTTTTTTTTTTTTTTTTTTTTTTTTTTTTAGATATTACCCCAATGAATGCGTGACTTCCCTGGCCAGGTGGGGAGGCGACCCAAACATCGGTAAAAAAAAAAAAAGAGACTTGCCGCAACTGACAGGGCTTCCCCTACCAGGGGTTTCTCACTTCCCATTTCCCAAGAGTGATACGTGGCTCTGGTCCGTAAGGCTACCACTAGAATCTTTAGAATATTGATTGAAGATTCCTCCCTATGGAATTTGAGGAGAATATGAAAGAGGAAAAGGAAATGAGAGATCTCAGGAGGAAA
>NC_134796.1:50788976-50791476 GCF_046742065.1 Oratosquilla oratoria
CTCCCCTTCCTCCTCCTCCTCTTCCTCCTCCTCCTCTTCCTCTTCCTCCTCTTCCTCCTCCTCTTCCTCCTCTTCCGCCAGCCCCGCCGTCGCCGTCTTGGCCGACCTCATTTCGTCTCGGATTACGTGATAGTCTCAGTGTCTCAGTAACCTTGATGCACAACATAGATTTAGTATGTATATAATATATAGCATAAAACATATAACATGCAATACATATACAATATGCAGTATGTTCAATAGAAGATAAACTATGATATATATTTATGATATATAATTTATGATATATAATGTACAATGTATGATATATAACATAATATGTAATATATGATAATACATAACATATAATATATACACTATACACTATATACAATATACAGTAATATACAATATACAGTAATATACAATATAGTATACACGATACAATATATAATATACAATATACAATATGCAATATATAATATGTAAAATATAATATATAAAATTCAATATACGAGTACAACATGCAATATACAATGAACAATATGAGATATACTATATCTAATATGTAATATGTAACATGCAATATACAATATACAGCATATAATCCACAATACACAATATAGAATATATAGTATGTAATACATGATATGCAATGTACAATATACCATACACGATATACGATACACAATGTACAATATACAATATGCAACATGCAATATGCAAAATGTGATAAATTATATATAATATATGATATATAATACATGATATACGATATACAATAATCAGTATACAATATATGATATGCAATATGCAATATACAGTATACAATCTATATATACAATATTCAATATACGATATAAGATAGACACTATATGATATACAATATGTGATATGAAATATATATGTATATATATATATATATATATATATATATATATATATATATATATATATATATATTCCAACCACAAATCACTTTTGATTCCATGCCATTGAAGTCGAGACTGAAGAATCGCTCGATGGAGGCATCCGTTGGAAATTGAAACGTGGACGAGCCGAGAATTCAAACCCAGCTAACCCGTAACAAAGATACAGTGACTTAAACCAATACGCTATCAAGAGAGATCCATTCAGTGTATATGTATATATATATATATATATATATATGTGTGTGTGTGTGTGTGTGTGTGTGTGTGTGTGTGTGTGTGTGTGTGTGTGTGTGTGTCTGTGTGTGTGTACGTGCGTGCGTGTGTGTGTGTGTGTGTATGTGTGTATAGGTAGGTAGGTATGGATAATGTGTGCATAATGTGTGTATATATACATGTATGTATACTATGTCTGTACGTATCTATGTATGTATATACTGAATGCGGTGGTGATGGTGGTGATAGTGATGATGGTGGTGAAAGACTCTCGTATCTTTCTTTGCTTCTTTGGTTATGTCGAGGGAAAAGAAATCTTACAGAAACGCAAAAATTGCTATCCGAAACTAAACTCATCTTGATACAGTATTAAGTATCATAGACAATCCATTCTTGTTGGTGTTCCTCTAACTTCTTCAAGAAATTTCCTCTTCTTGGTCGACGAGTAGAGTTGATATTTGGTTGATTGAGGTTTACCAATTCCCTTTATTTTTTCTTTTATCTATTTACATTAATATGCTCATTAATTCATTTGTTTACTGTATTTATCTACTTATCATATTATCTTTTTTTTTTCTTATCTTATTCTTATGTTCATTTTTTTTTGTATTTATTTATTTATCTATTTATTTATCTACCTGCTTTTGCTCGCCATTGTAACCCTTCATTGTGTAGTAAGGTCACGCCTTGAAGAATTCGTTTTCTATAACATTCGTGTACCGTAATTAATTTCTGTATTAATGATTTTCACCCCGTTAGAGTTAGTACTATGGAAATATAATACTGTTGAAACTTTTATGTACCAAATAATCTATATGTAAATATCTATAAATGTTAGAAGTATTATTCTGTGTGTTTAGAATTATAATACGTAAGCAAAATTGTTCGCAGTGCTCCTAAATGTACATTGTATCCTTCTTGCATAAAGAATGCTATTCCGCCGCCAAGACAACAGCTTAATTCGCCTATACCACGCATTTTAATTACAATAAACGAGTCTCGAGAGAATTGGAGTTTTCTTAATTCCATCCATTCTCTCATTGACGAGTGCCTTCACCAATTGTAGTAACATGCCACTACAATTGTAATAAGTGAGGTACACACTTAATCTAAGGAAACGCCCCACACGCCATCTAAGTGTACAAGTTCATCGCTGAAGACTTGGGCGAGAGTAAGGAGCCCACACAAGTATCCAAGATTGGGGTGAATATCTCTTTCTTTCTATCAAACATCTGCGAGTATCTATCATATCTGTATCTCTGTCTCTCTCTCTCTCTCTCTCTCTCTCTCTCTCTCTCTCTCACACACACACACACACACACACACGCACACACACACACACACACATATATATATATATATATGTATATATATAT
>NC_134796.1:50801476-50813976 GCF_046742065.1 Oratosquilla oratoria
AAAAAAATAAATAAAAAAAAATCTTCTTCCTACTTCTCTTTCTCTTTCTCTTCTTCTTCCCCCTCCTCCTTTTCCTCCTCTTCCTCCCCTTCCTTTTCCTCCTCATTCCGTCCCTCCTTTTCCTCCTTTTCATCTTCTTTCTCCTCTTCCTCCTCCTCCTACTCTTCATCCTCCTCATCCTTCTCTTCCTCTTCCTTCTCTTCCTCTTCATCTTCCTCCTCCTTCTCCTCCTCTTCCTCTTCTTCTTCTTCCTCCTCCTCTTCCTCTTCCTCTTCCTCCTCCTCTTCATCTTCATCTTCCTCCTCCTTCTCCTCCTATTCCTCTTCCTCCTCCTCCTCCTATTCTTCCCCACTGTAGAAATCTTCGTGGACTACGTGAGGCCCATCGTGTCGGCCGCCTTCTATTTCCTGGGCATCTCGGAGCCTCTCCAGGTTCTGACTTGGTACCACTACTGCCTCACCTACGACCACACCAAAGCCCAAATATCCGCTTACCTGGACGGCGTTCTCCAGGGCGTAATTTCCAGAAACATTTCCAGGTAACTTACCCACGATTTAAACATGTGCTCAGGGATCTCTCTCACCCCCAAAACACACACACACACACACACACACAAACACACACACACACACACACACACACACACACACTACTACAGGCCAATCAGTTTGACATCGGTTATAGGAAAAATGCTTGAATCAATAATATCAAATAGACTCAGAGAACACATTGAAGGGCATAATTTAATTCGTGTTTTACAGCATGGTTTCTCCAAGGGTAAGTCATGTGTGACTTATCTTCTATCCTTTTACACTAAGGTATATAAGGCGTCAGACAACAATGAAAATTACGATGTTATTTACCTTGACTTTAGCAAAGCGTTCGACAAAGTGCCACACCAGAGACTACTAAATAAAATCAAAGCCCATGGCATAGGAGGAAAAGTGTTAGAATGGATTAGAGCTTGGATTAGTAACAGAAAACAGCGGGTCACCATAAATGGAATAAAATCTAGGTGGGGCAATGTTACTAGCGGGGTCCCCCAGGGCTCGGTTTTGGGTCCCTTGTTGTTCATTATGTATATAAACAACTTAGACGAAGGGTTAAATAGTGATGTTAGTAAGTTTGCGGACGACACTAAAATAGGACGCCTAATTAGGTCAGGAGACGACGCCCAGATTCTGCAGGATGACCTTAATAAGCTGTTAACATGGTCGGTGAAATGGCAAATGAACTTCAATATCTCTAAGTGTAGCGTGTTAAACGTAGGGCTACACAACCCCGAAAATAGATACAACTTAGATAACACGTCTTTAGAAAAATCTGAGTGCGAGAGGGACTTGGGAGTTCTGGTGAGTCCGGACCTTAAAACCAGGAAGCAGTGTATTAGCGCCAGAAATAAAGCTAACAGGGCATTAGGCTTCATTGCTAGGACGGTAACGAATAGAAGTGCAGAGGTAATTATTAAACTATATAGCGATAGTCAGACCCATCCTTGACTATGCGGTACAGTTTTGGTCTCCGTCCTACAGAATGGACGTAAATTCACTAGAATTAGTACAGAGAAGAATGACCAAAATGATACAAGGACTCGGAAATTTGCCTTACGAAGAGAGGCTTAGGCACCTAAACTTACACTCTCTGGAAAGACGCAGAGTGCGGGGTGATCTAATAGAAGTGTTCAAGTGGATCAAAGGCTATAACAAGGGTGATGCAAACAAGGTCATCATAATAAAACAACAGGGCAGGACTCGCAGTAATGGGTATAAACTGGACAAATTTAGATTTAAGAAGGAAATAGGCAAGAATTGGTTTACTAATAGGGTGGTCGATGAATGGAATAAACTTAGTAACCATGTAGTAAGCGCTGAAACTATCAGTTGTTTTAAAAAACGATTAGACAACTTTATGGATGGGGATGACAGGTGGTGATGGATACGGAGCTGCCTAGTGTAGGCCTTATGGTCTTTTGCAGTCTCCTGTATTTCTTATGTTATGTTCTTATGTTCACACACACACACACACACACACACACACACACACACACACACACACACACACACACACACACACACACACACACACACACACACACACACATTTAAACTAAATAAAATCGTCTGGAGGCAGTCAGAATGTATAATGAAGTCACAAAGCTCGATCAAACGTGAGACTTGTTTTATATATTTTGTTCTGGTTACCGTTATGGGGTTTATTCAACTTGTTGGATGTTACGGTTGTGAAGAGATATTTAGAATTTGTATGGGCAGGTATGGGAAAACGAGGGAAGGGAAAGATGGGACTTTGAAAGTGGCTTTATTAGAACTGTAACACTTCGTTTGGCATGTTTCTACCAACGCTTGAGAAAGACGTAAGTCGAAACCAGTCAAGTAAAGTGTTACAACCCCAATAAAAGCACTTTCAAAGTCCCGTGTGTCCCTCCCCTCGTCTTCACGTTCTGAAGAGAGTAGAGTACAGTCTTAAAGATTAATATGCCAGTTGAGCCATAGCCAGGAAATATTTTGGAAGTTGCGCTGCCTGAGAAAGAGTCCGTGCTGATTGAGTTTCATCCACTTTGAAGGAACTTCGCGGAAGCCACGCTGGTCCTCGGCCAGTACAGCCTCGAGTACCTGAGCTCCTACTCCCGCACCCGAAGCTTCAGTGGCGAGATCACCCACGCGGGCGTCTGGGGGAGGACTCTCACTGCGGAGGAGGTCTCCCAGCTAGCGGCATGCGGCCCCAATCCCCCGGGAGTGGTGATCCCCTGGATGCACGACTGGATCCTCAACAACGCCACGTTCATCGAAGTCCCCGAAGAAGAGGTCTGCACCAAGAAGACGACTTCGCAGTACATCAAGTTCAAGCGGATCACTTACCATAACATCCGGAGCGCCTGTAGGGGACTCGGGGGCGTCATGCCGGTGCCAAGGGACCTGGAGCACGCCCTCGAGCTGAAGGCCCTGTTGGCGGAGGACCCACCCATCCCGATGTTCTGGATCGGGGCGAACGACGAGCTTCAGGAGGGGACGTATGTCTCGGACCACACCGGGGAGGTTCTTACGTGGTTCCAGTGGGGGAGCAATGACCCAAACGGTCTCCAGTGGCAGAACTGCCTGATGCTGGACGAGACACTGATGCATGACTACCCGTGTCACATCACTCGCAACGGCGTCTGCTTCCTGCAGGCGCAGTTGGAGTGGACCCTACGAGGACCCTGCGAAGAGGACACCGCCAACTACAAGTTCAGTCTCCTGCACCCGGGACTCGGCCAGCTCCTCTTCAGAGGGTACTACCAATACGAAGTTCGATTTTCTGACGCCGAGGGAGCCTGGCTCTGGAGGAACGTGCTGACCAACACCACCATCGCCAGACTTCAGTCAGAGGAGGGCCTCTGGCCTATGGGCCGACACAATTGGACAGTGGAGGGGGAGGTCTGCGGAAAGGGCGGAGTCCAGGTCCTCCAGTTGAGTTCTTGTGTGAGGGATCAGTTCACTTGTAGGGACGGGTCGTGTATTCCTCGTATCCAGCGCTGCGACCAGAGGCCGGACTGCTTCGATGAAAGTGATGAACAGGAGTGCCAGCTTGTGTACACGCCCACCGGGTATCATCACAGCCTGCCACCCCCCTCAGCTGTTCCAGGTGGGTGCGCTGTCTGTCCGTTGGTGATTATTTTCACTTATCAGTTCCTTTTTTTTCTTCTTCTTCTTCTTCTTCTTCTTCTTCTCCTCCTCCATCTTCTCCTCCTCTTTTTCTTTCTCTTTCTTTTTTTTTTTTCTTGGTTCTATTTTTTCCTTCTTCTTCTTCTTCTTCTTCTTCTTCTCCTCCTCCATCTTCTCCTCCTCTTTTTCTTTCTCTTTTTTTTTCTTGTTTCTATTTTTTTCCTTCTTTTTCTTCTTCTTCTTCTTCTTCTTCTTCTTCTTCTTCTTCTTCTCCTCCTCCTCCATCTTCTCCTCCTCTTTTTCTTTCTCTTTCTCTTTCTTTCTTTTTTCTATTTTTTTCCTTCTTTTTCTTCTTCTTCTTCTTCTTCTTCTTCTCCTCCTCCTCCATCTTCTCCTCCTCTTTTTCTTTCTCTTTCTCTTTCTTTCTTTTTTCTATTTTTTTCCTTCTTTTTATTGTTTCTTCTACTTTTTTCGTGTTTGTTTCATTATCAATTTTAATCACCAATTTGTATATTCATTTGTTTGTTTACTCACTAATTTTTCTATATATTTATTCATTCGTTTATAATATGGTAGTATATTAGTATATGTGACATACATCTTAGTGTAGTAGTTAGCGTCGTGACCTCACATGCGAGAAGTCCCGAGATCGCGCCACCCTTCCGGAGGGAAAAACTTCTACTGATACTACAAACTATTCCCTTGACAACTAAGGGAATGTTGTATGTATGTATGTGTGTGTGTATGTGAGAGAGAGAGAGAGAGAAAGAGAGAGTGAGAAAGAGAGCGAGAGAGAGAGAGAGAGGGGGGGGAGAGCAAGAGCACGAGAAGAACTAGTAGAAGAAGAAAAAAATGTGACAATATTTTGAACAAAGACCTTTTGCAATAACAATATCAATTACGATCACCATATAAGCTCTCTGGGTCGAGGAGTCAAGGAGTCAAAGGAATCCGACCTTGAGCGGATCGGGGAAACGACACTTGATCCTCTGTGGTTTACAGAAACACCATCATAAATCTACAAACCAGTAGTTTTCATTTTAATCTTGTATATCTGTTTACTTGTTTATTTGTTTATATAATAATTTATTCACCTATTTATCTATTTTTTTGTTTTTGTTTATCTAGTTGTTCATTTATATTTTTATCTATATAATGATCTATCGATTTGTTTGTTTGTTTATATATATATATATATATATGCGATAAAAACACTAGGAGCGTGTGTTCACAAATGCGCAAGTAACCACTAGGAAAAGTAAACTAACGAAGCAGAGCGCTTTCGTATAATTACATCTTCAGTGCAGATACAAAGAAGGAATTATAAAATGAAGAAACAAGGTACATAATATATGACATAGTGAAGAGGGCATTCGGAGAGGCAGTGGAAGAAGTACACGTTTGAACCGTCCTGGTAACCAACAATTATGCAACAACTGCTCATAATTCATATTATAATTTAAATCATTTTGAAATTTCATGAGAAATATAACTATCTAATTTGTACAAACATTGATGAAGATTAACATTTATCCCCTTACTAGATTTGATCAAACTGCATTCAATTAACATAACAGAAAGAAATTTAATTGAATGCAGTTTGATCAAATATAGTAAGGGGATAAATGTTAATCTTCATCAAGGTTTGTACAAATTAGATAGTTACATTTCTCATTAAATTTCAAAATTATTTAAATTATAATATAAATTATGAGCAGTTGTCCCATACTTGTTGGTTACCAGGACGGTTCAAACGTCCGTCACGTGTACTTCTTCCACTACCTCTCTGAATGCCCTCTTCACTATGTCATATATTCTGTACCTTGTTTCTTCATTTTATAATTCCTTCTTTGTATCTGCACTAAAGATGTAATTATACGAAAGCGCTCTGTTTCGTTAGTTTACTTTTCCTAGTGGTTACTTACGCATATATATATATATATATATATATATATATATATATATATATATATATATATATATGTGTGTGTGTGTGTGTGTGTGTGTGTGTGTGTGTGTGTGTGTGTGTGTGTGTGTGTGTGTGTGTGTGTGTGTGTGTGTGTGTGTGTGTGTGTGTGTGTGTGTGTATTTATATATCTAATCTATTTTATATACTTATTAATTTTTCTTGATATATTCTATTCATTCATTTATCTATTTACTTATTTCTTTGTATGTATGTTTATTTGTTTATTGATCTGTCTACCTATCTACTATTTTGTTTGTTAGTTTGTCTATCTAATTTATTACCTATCTATTCATTTCTTGTTTATCTATATATTTATTGTTTCTTTTTCTTCTGTTTATCTACTTATTGTTTATTTCTTCTTTCTTTTGTTGGGTGAAATGTCTTCAAAAATTCATATTTTCATTATTTGCCTTTTTTTAGGTAATGTATTTATCAAGTTTTGGTATTTAGAAAATAAAATATTCTTCTTCTCCTTCTTCTTCCTTTTCTTCTTACTCTACCTCTTCTCCTTCATCATCCTCTTTTTCCTCTTCTTCCTCTTCATCTTACTTTTTATTTTCTTCTTCATCTTCTACATCTTCATCTTCATCTTTTACATTTTCATCTTCTTCATCCTCTACATCTTCATCTTCATCTTCATCTTCTCCATCTTCTTCATCTTCTTCATCTTCTTCATCCTCTTCATCTTCTTAATCTTCTTAATCTTCTTCATCTTCTTCATCTTCTTCATCTTCTTCATCTTCTTCATCTTCTTCATCTTCTTCATCTTCTTCATCTTCTTCATCTTCTTCATCTTCTTCATCTTCTTCATCTTCTTCATCTTCTTCATCTTCTTCATCTTCTTCATCTTCTTCATCTTCTTCATCTCCACCTTCATCTTGATCTTCATCTTCATCTACATGTTCATGTTTATTTTAAACTAAAATCCCAGAATCGCTTTTTAAGAAGCACTGGTATATTCATGAAAGGCCTTACCCTTCCAAATCATGGAGATTTTCTAAATGTTGAAATTCTGAACAGAGGGAAAGAACTATGAGAAACCTTAGCGTTGTGAGTGGCAAGTGTTACATTGCAGTCACGAACATTGCAACCTTTGTGAGGCTAGAGTACAACAATCACTCCACCATTACCTGCTAGAGTGCAAAGCTACTACTATTCTTCACGTAGGCCTCAGCCGGCCACTAACTTCGGAAGGAGGGGCGAGAGACATTACTTATGTACCTTCCGAAACAACCATCAGCTTCCTGAAGGCCCTTCCCCTGGCGCTGCCTAAAGACCCGTCCACACTTTGCCCCAGGACCATGGCGGTGTTAGTGGCTGTGTTGAAAATCGAGGTTTTCAACAGCGCCAGCGCACTGCTGAGCTGTTTTGAACAGACTCGTTTTGATGGGCATGCAGATGTCATCAGTGCCATCTCAGCCTTTGTTAAGGTTGAATATAGACATCACTATCTTCGTCATAGACACTTCTGCTAGCCCCATTGAGTGGACGAGAAGCTACACCCAATGTTTTATGGATTTTTGAACCAGCATCCCGGCATATATCAAGAGAAAGGAATACAAAATGAAGAACACAATAAGGAGTGCTAGACTTGATGATATAAAGAAAGAGTTGTCACTTATTCTAAGCTGCGACATTAAGAATGAGTTTTAAGGTTAGGTTAGGTGTGTTTGTGCTATTCTCTACTGTAGCCCCCGCCATTTTTTTTTTTTTTTTTATAAAAGAGCTATCCAATTATATAAATAAGAATTGTATCTGTGAGACTGGCAAATATCTTTATATTTACTGATTATTTCTTAATAAAAATATGCCAGTATGAAAGATTGTAGCCACCTGCAGACAACAGATGTTGATGCTTTCCTTGTTCCCAACACTGACAACACAGTTGCAAGAGAGTTTTTAGGTTGGGTCCGTTTGTGCTTTTCTTCATCGTAGCCCCCCGCCAAAACAATACTAATTTTATTTTTTAAATCGATACTGACGTTACTACTAATTTGCTGCACTTGTTTATGGGTCTCAAAATACCCAGAATGATTGGAGCTCTCCAATGATATAGATAAGAATTGCATCTGTGAGACTATCATTCTTTCCTCATGTCCACTCAGTGTGGACATCAGTCTGGACACTTAGCTCAGCATTCAACACCGCCACTTGCTACATGCAGATCTGCATGAGGCACAGTGTGGACCCGCCTTAAGGCTAGAGGAGGCACTTCCTGATCTCCCCCGTTGAAGGAAATGTATACAACAGTCCCCAGACGCCTTTACAGACACGATACATTTCTTATGGTTAATTTCAGGCGATTTTAAGTGGTTAAGGGATGAATCTGAAATAAATTGGTTTTTTTTTTTTAATTGATCATGATTACTGTCTGAATTGATTCGTGTAAACTTGGAATGGTTATTTTCTCGTAAACAATTATTAAAGAGTTTATGATTGTTTCTGTAAAAACAGATTTGATCAAAAATGAGTCTTACCAACATAAAATGCCTGGGTTAGGTTAGGAAAAGTAAACTAACGAAGCAGAGCGCTTTCGTATAATTACATCTTCAGTGCAGATACAAAGAAGGAATTATAAAATGAAGAAACAAGGTACATAATATATGACATAGTGAAGAGGGCATTCGGAGAGGCAGTGGAAGAAGTAAACGTTTGAACCGTCCTGGTAACCAGCAATTATGGGACAACTGCTCATAATTCATATTATAATTTAAATCATTTTGAAATTTCAGGAGAAATATAACTATCTAATTTGTACAAACATTGATGAAGATTAACATTTATCCCCTTACTAGATTTGATCAAACTGCATTCAATTAACATAACAGAAAGAAATTTAATTGAATGCAGTTTGATCAAATATAGTAAGGGGATAAATGTTAATCTTCATCAAGGTTTGTACAAATTAGATAGTTACATTTCTCATTAAATTTCAAAATTATTTAAATTATAATATAAATTATGAGCAGTTGTCCCATACTTGTTGGTTACCAGGACGGTTCAAACGTCCGTCACGTGTACTTCTTCCACTACCTCTCTGAATGCCCTCTTCACTATGTCATATATTCTGTACCTTGTTTCTTCATTTTATAATTCCTTCTTTGTATCTGCACTAAAGATGTAATTATACGAAAGCGCTCTGCTTCGTTAGTTTACTTTTCCTAGTGGTTACTTACGCATATATATATATATATATATATATATATATATATATATATATATATATATATATATATATATTTATATATATATATGTGTGTGTGTGTGTGTGTGTGTGTGTGTGTGTGTGTGTGTGTGTGTGTGTGTGTGTGTGTGTGTGTGTGTGTGTGTGTGTGTGTGTGTGTGTGTGTGTGTGTGTGTGTGTGTGTGTGTATTTATATATCTAATTCATTTGATATACTTATTAATTTTTCTTGATATATTCTATTCATTCATTTATCTATTTACTTATTTCTTTGTATGTATGTTTATTTGTTTATTGATCTGTCTACCTATCTACTATTTTGTTTGTTAGTTTGTCTATCTAATTTATTACCTATCTATTCATTTCTTGTTTATCTATATATTTATTGTTTCTTTTTCTTCTGTTTATCTACTTATTGTTTATTTCTTCTTTCTTTTGTTGGGTGAAATGTCTTCAAAAATTCATATTTTCATTGTTTGCCTTTTTTTAGGTAATGTATTTATCAAGTTTTGGTATTTAGAAAATAAAATATTCTTCTTCTCCTTCTTCTTCCATTTCTTCTTACTCTACCTCTTCTCCTTCATCATCCTCTTTTTCCTCTTCTTCCTCCTCATCTTACTTTTTATTTTCTTCTTCATCTTCTACAGCTTCATCTTCATCTTTTACATTTTCATCTTCTTCATCCTCTACATCTTCATCTTCATCTTCTTCATCTTCTCCATCTTCTTCATCTTCTTCATCTTCTTCATCTTCTTCATCTTCTTAATCTTCTTAATCTTCTTCATCTTCTTCATCTTCTTCATCTTCTTCATCTTCTTCATCTTCTTCATCTTCTTCATCTTCTTCATCTTCTTCATCTTCTTTGTCTTCTTTACCTTCTTCATCTTCTTCATCTTCTTCATCTTCTTCATCTTCTTTATCTTCTTCATCTTCTTTGTCTTCTTTCCCTTCATCTTCTTTGTCTTCTTTCCCTTCTTCATCTTCTTCATCTTCTTCATCTTCTTCATCTTCTTCATCTTCTTCATCTTCTTCATCTTCTTCATCTTCTTCATCTTCTTCATCTTTTTCATCTTCTTCATCTTCTTCATCTTCATCATCTTCATCATCTTCATCTTCTTCATCTTCTTCATCTTCTTCATCTTCTTCATCTTCTTCATCTTCTTCATCTTCTTCATCTTCTTCATCTTCTTCATCTTCTTCATCTTCTTCATCTTCTTCATCTTCTTCATCTTCTTCATCTTCTTCATCTTCTTCATCTTCTTCATCTTCTTCATCTTCATCATCTTCATCTTCTTCATCTTCTTCATCTTCTTCATCTTCTTCATCTTCTTCATCTTCTTCATCTTCTTCATCTTCTTCATCTTCTTCATCTTCTTCATCTTCTTCATCTTCTTCATCTTCTTCATCTTCTTCATCTTCTTCATCTTCTTCATCTTGATCTTCATCTTCATCTACATGTTCATGTTTATTTTAAACTAAAATCCCAGAATCGCTTTTTAAGAAGCACTGGTATATTCATGAAAGGCCTTACCCTTCCAAATCATGGAGATTTTCTAAATGTTGAAATTCTGAACAGAGGGAAAGAACTATGAGAAACCTTAGCGTTGTGAGTGGCAAGTGTTACATTGCAGTCACGAACATTGCAACCTTTGTGAGGCTAGAGTACAACAATCACTCCACCATTACCTGCTAGAGTGCAAAGCTACTACTATTCTTCACGTAGGCCTCAGCCGGCCACTAACTTCGGAAGGAGGGGCGAGAGACATTACTTATGTACCTTCCGAAACAACCATCAGCTTCCTGAAGGCCCTTCCCCTGGCGCTGCCTAAAGACCCGTCCACACTTTGCCCCAGGACCATGGCGGTGTTAGTGGCTGTGTTGAAAATCGAGGTTTTCAACAGCGCACTGCTGAGCTGTTTTGAACAGACTCGTTTTGATGGGCATGCAGATGTCATCAGTGCCATCTCAGCCTTTGTTAAGGTTGAATATAGACATCACTATCTTCGTCATAGACACTTCTGCTAGCCCCATTGAGTGGACGAGAAGCTACACCCAATGTTTTATGGATTTTTGAAGCAGCATCCCGGCATATATCAAGAGAAAGGAATACAAAATGAAGAACATAATAAGGAGTGCTAGACTTGATGATATTAATAAAGAGTTGTCACTTATTCTAAGCTGCGACATTAAGAATGAGTTTTAAGGTTAGGTTAGGTGTGTTTGTGCTATTTTCTACTGTAGCCCCCGCTATCTAATGATATAGATAAGAACTGCATCTGTGAGACTGGCAAAAAACTTTATTTACCAATTTTTCCTTAATAAAAATATGCCAGCATGAAAGCTTATAGCTACCTGCAGACATCAGATTTTGATGCTTTCCCTGTTCCCAACACTGACAACACAGTTGCAAGAGAGTTTTTAGGTTGGGTCCGTTTGTGCTTTTCTTCATCGTAGCCCCCCGCCAAAACAATACTAATTTTATTTTTTAAATCGATACTGATGTTACTACTAATTTGCTGCACTTGTTTATGGGTCTCAAAATACCCAGAATGATTGGAGCTATCCAATGATATAGATAAGAATAGAATCTGTGAGACTGGTAACCTTTCCTCATGTCCACTCAGTTTTGACATCAGTATGAACACTTAGCTCAGCTTTCAACTCTGCCACCTGCTATAAGCAGATCTGCATGAGGCACAGTGTGGACCCGCCTTAAGGCTAGAGGAGGCACTTCCTGATCTCCCCCGTTGAAGGAAATGTATACAACAGTCCCCAGACGCCTTTACAGACACGATACATTTCTTATGGTTAATTTCAGGCGATTTTAAGTGGTTAAGGGATGAATCTGAAATAAATTGGGTTTTTTTTTTAATTGATCATGATTACTGTCTGAATTGATTCGTGTAAACTTGGAATGGTTATTTTCTCGTAAACAATTATTAAAGAGTTTATGATTGTTTCTGTAAAAACAGATTTGATAAAAAATGAGTCTTACCAACATAAAATGCCTGGGTTAGGTTAAAAATATTTGCAGTTCTCAGTTGATAGCCAAAAATCGAGTCTTTTATTTACTATTAGGTTTCTCATATATTGTGATGCTTCTTCAAGTGCTTATTTTTTTGTTTTCTCTCATGATTACTTTAGGTAAAAAATATTATGTGAATGCAACTATAATAATTCTATTCTGTTTTTGTTTGTACTAGCTTTTTTTGTGTTCAAATGTCAATATCAGTTACTTCAGTATTACTCATGTATCAGTATTGTCATTGTATCATATGATTTTTATTTTCATTTTTTTATTACTCTTATTACTACATTTTATTTGTTCAAAGTTATTATTTGTAACAATTTGTTATGATTAACATGTTCTGATCTTAGCTATACACATTTTTTTTTCTCATTTTATAACGAGTCATGTCTATGATTATATCATTCTTAGTACTTATTTATTATTATGATCTGACATGTACTGTTCTTAGTTATATTACTTCTTGTTTAAATGTATCTGGATTCTTTTTTAGGACCAAAATAGAAATGTGCTTCAAATGCTTTTTGTGTCATCTAGCAATTTTATATTTTGTATTTTCATATTTGTGTTTGCTTTTGCAAAAACTAAACTTAACGTCTATTGGGCTTTAAAATTAATGTCACCCCCTAACAACTTGTTTTCTCAAATATATATATGCTA
>NC_134796.1:50823976-50838976 GCF_046742065.1 Oratosquilla oratoria
AAGAGGAAGAGGAGAAGGAGGAAGAGGAGGAGAGGAAGAGGAGGAGGAGGAGGAGGAAAAGGAAGAGGAGAAGGAAAGAGAGGAGGAGGTGAGCAGTCGCCGGTTGTCAGCTCCTCGCCGGGGAAGCACAGGTAAAGCTGACAGAGATCTTGGGTCCGGTTCGGGGACCGAGTGTCAGACCCTCGGGGCTGCACCTTCATATGGATGGAGGCGCGTGAGGAGTGACGAGTTTTGAAGGCGGGCAACAGAGGAAGCTGATTCTCTCCGCCCTCCACCCGAGAGATGTGAACCCTTTAACTATTCTGCATCCCGTTACTGTTCCCTTTAGGCAAGAGGAGTATGTGTGTGCGTGTGTGTGTGTGCGTGTGTGTGTGTGTGTGTGCGTGCGTGTGTGTGTGTGTGTGTGTGTGTGTGTGTGTGTGTGTGTGTGTGTGTGTGTGTGTGTGTGTGTGTGTGTGTGTGTGTGTGTGTGTGTGTGTGTGTGTGTGTGTGTGTGTGTGTGTGTGTGTGTGTGTGTGTGTGTGTGTGTGTGTGTGTGTGTGTGTGTGTGTGTGTGTGTGTGTGTGTGTGTGTGTATGTGTGTGTGTGTGTGTTCGTGTGTGTGTATGGATTTCCGTGTGTGAAGTGTGTGTGTGCGTTTGTGCGTATATGTGTACGTGTGTGTGTGTGTGTGTGTGTGTGTACGTGTGCGTGTATCAGTGTGTCGCACATGCGTCAGATCACCGCATTACCCCAAACCTAGACTCTCCGAGCTCTCACCCTGTACAACACCACCTGGCGATCACAAGTCCAGCACGTGATCTGGGCCCTTGAAGGAGGACATTGAGAGGTGACTCACCTACAGGTCGTGAGCGTCAACCTGAAGGTGATGAACGAGCACACCCTGGCGGAGGCTGTTGTCGAGGTCATCCTCCAGCGGAGGGTAGGCTACCCCATCATCTCGATCTACGTCCCGACCATCATCCTCCTCATCCTCGCCTACCTCTCCCTCGTCTTCCGGAGGGACAACTTCGAGGCCCGGGTCATGTCCGCCTTGACGGTGCTCCTCGTGCTGGCAGCTCTCTTCACGCAGGTAACGAGAGGGTGAGGGTGAGGGTCAAGGTCGGGCTATGGGTGAGGGTGGAGGTAAGGGTGAGGGTGGGGTGGGAGCAAGGGTGAGGTTTGGGGGTAAGGGTAAGGGTGAGCGTGGGGGGGCAAGAGTAAGGGTGGGGGTAAGGGTGAGGGTGGGGGCAAGGGTGAGGTTTGGGGGTAAGGGTAAGGGTGAGTGTGGGGGGTAAGAGTAAGGGTGGGGTTAAGGGTGAGGATGAGGGCAAGGGTGAGGTTTGGGAGTAAGGGTGAGTGTGGGGGCAAGAGTAAGGGTGGGGGTAAGGGTAAGGATGAGGGCAAGGGTGAGGGTGGGGGTGGGGATAGGGGTGTGTGTGGGGAGCCGATGTTGTTTTGTTTGTTGTTGCTTTGTTTGGTGTTTTGTTTGTTTTTTGTTTTGTACTGTCGTGTTGTTGTACTGTTGTTATGTTGCATCGATGTGTTGTTGCACTGTTCCTTTATTGTTTTGTTGTTGTCGTTGCTGTTGTTGTCGTTGTTGTTGTTGTTATCATTATCGTAGTTGTTGCTATTGTTGTTATCGTTGCTGTTGTTAACGTTGTCTTTGTTATTGTTATTGTTGTTGTCGTTGTTGTTATCGTTGTCGTAGTTGTTGCTGTTATCGTCGTCGTCGTTATTGTTGTCGTTATCGTTGTTGTTATTATCAGTAAATTATGACACCGACATCACGGAGGTGATCGATCTTCTCGTCAAGGGTCGGGAGGGTGATTAGCTAGTTTAATTAGTTTAGTTCGATTAAACAGACTTCAGGAAGTAAGTAGTATCGGAGGAAATGCCGCGCTCAGCTCATGTATGTCTCCCTGAAGCCGTTATCACACTAAGCTATTTTTTCTCCAACCTCCAATTAATTGGCGTTACCGCCCACCTCCAGAAAAATTTTCCGCCGTAAAATCACCATAACAAACAATTTTGTTTTCTCAACAATTTACATAGAATGTTAGAAGATATGCTGGAGGAAATTTGTTTTCCACCAGCATATCAGATCCCTCCCCGATAACGCATTGAACAGACTAGCGAAGTCCGTAATCAACTCGCAGAACCCGTAGGTAAAGGAAGAATTAATCATGTATAGAAGAAAAAGAGAGAAAGCCAACACCCGCATGGCTAGAAAGTCAACAACCACATACTTTGAAAGCCACCAACCGCATGTTTAGAAAGCCACCAACCGCATGGTTAGAAAGCCACCAACCGCATGTCCAGAAACCTACCAACGGCATGATTAAAAAACCACCAACCACATGCTTAGAAAGCCACCAACCACATACTTAGAAAGCCACCAACCACTCATTCAGAAAGCCACCAACCGCATGCTTAGAAAGTCACCAACCTCATATTCAGAAAGCCACCAACCACACGTTCAGAAAGCCACCAACCGCATGTTTAGAAAGTCACTAAATGTATGTCCAGAAAGCCGCCAACCACGTGTTTTTTATTTCTAGACTTCCAACTCATTGCCAAAGACGTCCTACTTCAAGATGGTGGACGTGTGGCTCCTCTTCTCCATCTCCCTCATCTTCTTCGTCATCGTTTTCCACGTCATCATCGACATGGCCCACGACGGGAAGCTCCTGATGCACTCCAAGGTCTCGTCCTCCCCCATCCAGGTGGTCTCCCCAGCGGAGAAGCTCGAGTCTCCGGGGGCGACGCCCTTGGAGTCGAGGAACAGTGGTACTGGAGGGTTTGCGTCGTGGATAGGTTTTCAGGGCGAGGCCTCTGGGACGAGCAAGAACAAGGCTCTCTCTGACAGACTCTTCCGGTACGCCCTTCTCTTCGTCCCTGGGTACTTTGTCGTCTTCAATATAATCTACTGGTGTTACATCTTCATCTGAATCCCCGATGTCACAGTCCTCTGGAGTCCGAAGACCACGGAAAATATGATTTTCGAAAAGGAAATGTTTAGATTCAAAATCAGAATACAGTTTCAGTGTCTTTGGGGACGTTTGTAGAAGACGTTATTAGGTTAGGAAGAATACTATCTCGTTGGAAATTTGATCAAAAGAAAATCATGACTTTAAAGGTACATTTTGCTCGGTGTGATTATCGCTCAACGATGATCGTTCATGGATCGAGGCTGATCATTTTAACCGAAGCTATCAACGCGTTTACCCAAATATGATACCAAGTATATTGCGCAGAACCTTCTATTGGTTGTGGTAGGTTGATAATCGCACCGAATAAAACGTACCTTAAAGAAGTTGGTAGGAAATTTACATGATGATCATCTGGTTCTGTATGTCAACTTATCGGTGATTTTTTTTAGTCTTTACACAGTTCAAACGACCATTGCACAGCAAACTTGGCACAGAGAAAGATAATCACTCTTACCATGGAGAGACCAACTATGGTTCCCTGCTAATAGTGATCTTACGAGACGTACGTCAAATAGAATCACCTCCCTACCACCCCTTTTCAAAACCCATCAGCACCATCCCCTCCATCTGTAGTTGCAGCCCCGAGGGGTTGACACTCTGTCTCGTAACTGAGCCCATGATCTCTCTATATCAACTTTGTATGTTCTCCACCTCTTGACATAAGGAAGGCTGACAACCGGCGACTGCTCTTCTCCTACAATTGTAAAGCCGTTAAGGCCGTTAAGGTTGATGTCACACTGTCCGGCGCGGCCGTTGCGGCTTGTTGTTGGCGCAGAGTCTCCTTTATGATTCCTTAGACCCGAAAGGTTATGAGAGTATCTTAACCATAGGGAGATGGTGGTCGTCGTTATATAAAACTCTATCTACTGTCGCCAGGTGATTTTATTAAGCTAGTTGGACTTGAAAACCTAATCTGGCCGCATCATCCGGCGCCGCCGCATAGTGTGACACTGTCATAACACAGATACAAGTCCAACGTTTCTTCCCAGAGAGATCTATGGGAGGACCCGAGGACTGTTCCCGGATACTGTGGGGTCGCGCGTGAGGCAACAACGGTAATTACATCTTTATAATAGCCAATCTAGAGAACACTAGATACCACTTGCTTCATTTACATAAGAACATAAGAATGGAGAAGACTGCAAGAGACCATGAGCCGTATTCATAAAAATGAAGGATATCCTTGCAAGCATAAGGTAGAAGTATAAGGTAATGCTCTCAAGCAAAAGGTAGAAGTATAAGCATATCCTTCTTTCCATATTCATAATGATTACCTTATACTTGGGAGGATATCCTCCAAGCAGAAGTAAAAGAATGACTCGTGTTTCGGGAGCGCCGGGTTACATAGTTACATGTTTGAACGTGTCGTAACTCGTAGTATTTCTGATGTGATGTCCCTGTTTCCCGTACACGAGTTTACTATTGCGTTGGTGGTTGCTGAGTGGAGGTATATGGTGATTGCTCTCCTACATTATTTCAGGTAACATTATAAGCATGGCAAAATTACTAAATACAATATAAATAAGAAAATATAAAAAAAAAACTTTATCCATTCATTCGCATGAGCAATTATGCTATCAACTACTGCATTCACAGTCCGTGATACCGTAGCTTGGCTAACACCAAGTTCTTGACCGATACCTTTTTGATAGCCAGGATCACTGAGATAACGCAAACATATCTTCATTCTATGGACAGATGACAAGGCGCCTCCCCGAGTTCCTTCATTGGTGCCTAAAAATCTGTCCGCAAGCCACTGTACATTTTGTTCTTCAAAACGGAATAACATCTTAAAATCACGATCAGGTGTAGGTAAACGGGGTATGTAATGTTTAACATGCCTCACATCCACAAACTTTGCCATCGTGCTGAGAGTTGGACAAAACAACCTTTCACTTCTAACTGTAGTCTGCTACTGACCAGACTCAGCCCTCTTGAAGCATTTGAAGCTCTTTATTTGAAGTAAAGGGTCTTGTTTATGTATAACCATTTACTTTTATGCGATTATAAGGTTATGCTTTTGCTCGACAAGTAAAAGGTTTTGCTTGAATTTTTTATGAATACAAGTAGAAGGATTTCCTTCATATTTTGCAAGTATAAGCATATCCTTTTCTTTATGAATACGGCCCCATAAGTCCTACACTAGGCAGTTCCAAGGTCCTTACCACCTGTCATCTCTATGCATAAAGCTATCTCATCTTCTCTTAAAGCAACCGATAGTTTCAGGGCTCACGATAAGATTACTAAGCCTATTTCATTCGTTAACCACTCTGTTGGTAAACCAGTTCCTTCTTAAACCACATGAATCAAATGGCTTAGAGCACCATCTGGGTCATTTATAGGTACTACAGTGGATGACATCATCTCTGAAGTTGAAGAACGTGTGTTTACGTTGTATATTTACGATGTGAGTATTTACGATATTGTGTATTTACGATATGCGTATTTACGATATGAATATTCACAAGAGTTATGAAAGGACTAATGTTCATCTTCCAGGAAGACATCAACACCATCCCCTCCATCATAGAAATAAAGATATGAATAAGACTAAGAATAGGAATGAGTATGAAAATGAAAATAAAAAACAAAAATATAATTTGGAATACAAAAATTAGAAAATAAAAAAGTATAGATAAGAATATGAATAAAAATAAAAATAGAAGAATAAGAAAACAAAACTGAATAAGAATGAAAATAAAGATGAAAATGAACATGAAAACGAAAACGAAAACGTAAACGTAAATGTAAACGTAAATGTAAATGTAAACGTAAATGTTAACGTGAATATAAACATAAACATAAATGTAAATGTAAACGAAAACGTAAACGTAAACGTAAACGTAAATGTAAACGTAAATTTGAATGTAAACGTAAATGTTAACGTGAATATAAACATAAACATAAATGTAAATATAAATGTAAACGTAAACGGAAATGTAAATGTAAAGGTAAATGTAGATATAAACATTTGTTTCCTCGAATTTTACTGATCAAACGCCCGCAGCCCCATAACGGCTGGCAGCGGTCCCCGGGCCCTTCCATAGATCTCTTTGGGAAGAAACTTTAGACTGTTTTCCGTGTTGTGTGAGTGTGGGACTGTTTCTATTATCACGGGCTTAAAGCAATCGGAAGAGGAGATCAGTCGCCGGTTCTCAGCTCCCCACGTGTGAAAAAGTGGGGGGGAATCTTGGACCCAGTCCGGGGACCGAGTATCAACCCCTCAGGGTTTCACCACCTGAAGGGGGTTGACGGGTCCCATCTGCATATCACGTTTAATAGAATTATTTCTGTGAAACACATTTTCTTCAGTGCAATATTTTATCTATTTTACTATTAAGTTCTGAAATACACTGTTGTTTCTTGTCTGTCCATTTGGCTAATAAACACACTTGCATCTCTAATTGATATTTGGTCTTTCTCTTTTGCCAACATTTGAAAAATTAATATTTGGTAACCTTGAAAGAAAGGGGTAATTGAAAAATTGTGAGGTACATTTTTTTTTTAACTGGAAGGAATAAAAAGGTTGTTTTTCCCCATGCCTAATCACCTCACTTTGCAGGTGATTCATATATATATATATATATATATATATATATATGCATATGTATGTGTGTGTGAGTGTGTGTGTGTGTGTGTGTGTGTGTGTGTGTGTGTGTGTGTGTGTGTGTGTGTGTGTGTGTGTGTGTGTAAGTGTGTGTGTGTGTAAGTGTGTGTGTGTGTAAGTGTGTGTGTGTGTGTGTGTGTGTATGTGTGTGTGTGTGTGTGTGTGTGTGTGTGTGTGTGTGTGTGTGTGTGTGTGTGTGTGTGTGTGTGTGTGTGTGTGTGTGTGTGTGTGTGTTTCTCCATGGTGATTCAACATGGTTTTGGATCACGTGTTGGACTCGTGATCGATAGCTATTCCCTCCCGGAAAAAAGCTTAGAGCTCATATATGAACGATCTATGGGTAATGCTGTGACCTTACATGTACACACACACCCAACTCACCACCCACGAGAGTTGGAGTAACGACTCGCAGCGCAGCAATACTGAAATTATTTCAGCCCTGGGCGGGACTCGAACCCGGACCGCCGTAGTGGCAGCCTGGAACTCTACCAACTGCGCCATCGTGTGTGTGTATGCGTGTGTGTGTGTGTGTGTGTGTGTGTGTGTGTGTGTGTGTGTGTGTGTGTGTGTGTGTGTGTGTGTGTGTGTGTGTGTGTGTGTGTGTGTGTGTGTGTGTGTGTGTGTGTGTGTGTAAAAATGTCGATATTCTTTGATTATACCGTCACATATATCTGAAACATACAAAAAGGATGGAGAAATCAAACCTACTTAATTAAACAAAAAATAGATTAAAGAACTGTCATGAAACAAAAAAAAATGATAATAAATTAGATTAAAGAGGTGTCTGTTACGATCTTATGAAATTGAATTAATTATCCTTGAACGCTTTTGGTATGTTGACTTTACTTGTTTTGTTTTGTTTTTTATCCTATTATATCTTAATTTACTTTATTTGTTTATTTATCTATTTATTTATTTATTCGTTTACTTTTTTCTTACAGCAAATTATCTTATTCAGTTGCGTGGCATTTCTTTCGAGTCTGATTTCCGATTTTTCTCGTTTATTTCTGTCCATTTCCGATTGTTCCCGTTTATTTCTGATTGTTTTCTTTTGTTTCCTTTCATCTATGTTTATTTACATCTATTTCCGTTCATCTCCAATTATTTCTATTTATTACCGTTTATTCTCGTTTATTTTTTGTTTATTTCCGTTTGTTTCCGTTTCTTATTGTATGTTTTATTCTTTCCGTTTATTTCCGTTTCTCTCCATTCCATTATGTATTTCCTTTTTATTTCTGTCTATACTCGTTTTAGTTTAATTACATCGATCTCAGTTTATTTCTGCTCGTTTTCGTTTGTTTCTGTTTACCTTTGCTCCATTTATTTCCGTTCATTTTCGCTTATTTTCGCTTATTTCCGTTTATTTCATTTTCATTTGTTTTTATTTCCGTTGATTTCCGTTGGTTTCCGTTTATTTTCATTTGCTTTTATTTCCGTTGATTTCCGTTTATTTTCATTTGTTTTTATTTCCGTTGATTTCCGTTTATATTCATTTGTTTTTATTTCCGTTGATTTCCGTTGGTTTCCGTTTACTCCCGTTTACCTTTGCTTATTTCCGTTTATTTCCGTTCATTTTCGTTCGTTTTCGTTTATTTCCGTTTGTTTCCGTTGATTTCATTTTCATTTGTTTTTATTTCCGTTGATTTCCGTTGGTTTCCGTTTATTTTCATTCGTTTTTATTTCCGTTGATTTCCGTTTATTTCCGTTTACCATTGTTTATTTCCGTTTATTTCCGTTCATTTTCGTTCGTTTTCGTTTATTTCCGTTTATTTCCGTTTATTTTAATTTGTTTTTATTTCCGTTGGTTTCCGTTTTTCATTTTTTTTCCCGTTGATTTCCGTTGGTTTATGTTTATTTCCTTTCTCCTTCCACCATGTTGGTGGCGTCATCGGAAGCGTGCTGGTCTCGCATTCGCTTTGTTGCGGGTTCGAATCCCGCACTCCTCTCCGATTCCCAACAGTGTTTGTTACCTGTTCCCCCAACCTCCAAAGCGCATAATACGACAAAAGTGTCGGCTTCGGCCGCAGTTACTCAGCGCCTCCTGGCGTAGTAGGCTCCTCACTTAGAATGGCCATGACAAGTATAGTCTGGTAGATATAGATAGAGAGAGAGAGAGAGAGAAAGAGAGAGAGGGAGCTAGAGAGAGAGAGAGAGAGAGTAGCTGCAACCGAAGCCGTTACCTTTAGGGGACTGTTGGGCCAAGTAACTAAGAATCACAACCGGGAATCGGAGAGGAGTGCGGGATTCGGTCCCACAACTAAGTGAATGCGAGGCCAGTACGTTTCCGATTGCGCCACCAGTCTTCATCTGAAAAAAGAAAGAAAAAAAAAGCCAAAGACAATGTGAAACAATGACGCATTGAGTATGCTGCACAGGAGAAATAAAACAAGCATGTGTGCTTTCTACATTATATGTATAATCATAATCATAAATATGATAATCAAGATATTTTAAACACATAGGATGGCGAGATCATGAAAAGGTCAACCATGTCAATTTCAGGTCACATTGGTGGTCTTTATTTATTTGGGGGATGGGAAGGGTCAAATGAACTTATCGGGTAGAGGGTATATAAAAGGTACAACCGTTCATAAAAGTTCAAAATGGGTATCCAAGAGGTTCAGAGACGGGGACTTGTCTCTTTCTTTGACAGGGACGGGCAAGGGGATCATCCGGGTAAGGACAGAGTTAGCATCTACCTTTTCCTATAATAGGAGATATACCTCCTTAAGAGGTATGTGTGTGTAGGGGGGCATGCATCTGCTGGGGGGTGACAAGTCTCCCCCACGGAGGGGTAGACATGGGGGGAGGTGGTGACTTGAGGTCAAATCCCCAGGATGGACACGAAGAGAGATGCTGGTCATAAGGCTCCGCACGTAATGTATAATGTAAGTATGTTAACACCCTGTCTGGATCACTAAATACCTTCTCCAGACATCACACACAAACAGATCGAATCAAACGCCTTCCTTCTGCATGCACACCCTATCTTCATACTAAAGCCTTCTCTCTGTGTGTAGAGCAAAAGAGCACCCTCAGATTTAGGGTGTTCCCTGAGATTTCCTAATTGTGTAGGGGTTGACTAAGTGTGACAAGGTGGAACTAAACCCTGGGGGAGAAGAGATATGGTGAAGGGCATCATCGTGACACCTGAGAAGAGAGAGGGGTCTCTCCCTAACCAACAGGGAAAGAGAGAGAGAGAGAGAGAGAGAGAGAGAGAGTCAGAGTCAGACAGAATCAGACAGAGAGACAGACAGAGATAGATAGATAAAGAGAGAGAGAGAGAGAGAGAGAGAATGCACGTGGTACACTGCCTTGGAATGTTACTGTGATAGTGCTTGAATCGGACGTGGTTAGTTAAGGGTAGATTGGACAGTGTTCAGGTCAGGTTGTGTCAAATCAGGCAAGGTTGAGATAGGTCACATTAGGTTAAGGTTATGTTGAGTTAGACTCTCAAGCACTGACAATATAGTGAGATTAACTTATACAAAAATACAATGAACATTCTTTTTCCGTCCTCTTCTTTCAATACAATTCACGTGAAGACAGAAATCTAAAAATCGACGGATTTGCCTTAGGTGACCTATCCTAGGTCACGGAGATGCCAAGGTCACACGAGGTCATTGGTATGCTAGGACACTCAGACCCTCCCCCGTGCATTCTGCTATCGACCAGCGATTTTATTCAGCCCAGGAGCTTAACCCCCCTAATACTAAGGCCCGGTTCACACTAGCGGTTTGAACCTCGGCAGTTCAACTACAATATAAGACAATGCAGGTGTTCACACACAAACCGCTAGTGTGAACATGGCCTGAAGGTCAGATCTATCTCGCCTATCCTTTCAAATCAATGGTACACATTATAGACTTGATTCTGCGCCGCCAGACGATTTTATTCAAATGAAGATGACGTCGGTTGAATCAAATCTCCTGGCGGTAACGAGAATGCGTATAAAGTGGGCCCTACACGATCAATATTATTGCGCAATATTCCGTATTACACAATATTATTGACGGTGTAGGAATATTATTGAAGAATGACAGAATATATTGAAGACATCAAATGTGCAAGCCAAACACGTGTACCTCTTCAATACCATCCATACACTGTCAATAATATTGTACAATACGGAATATTGCGCAATATTATTGATCATGTAGGGTCACTTGAGTCAAATACAGATGTAAATCACACAGAGTAAAGAGCAGAGGAAGGCGTAAAAAAGGAACTGGACAATAAAGAGAGGAAGAGAGTAAAGAGAGGGGGTGGGGAGTGTCGGGAGGGTGGTTGGTGTGGGAAATGATTTGCTAAAGACGCTCTTGTGCAGGGAGCGAGGACAGGGATTGGGTACGGGTGGAGTGGGGTAGAAGGGGGAGGGGATTCGTAAGGGACCACTGATTCAGTATACACTTCATAATATGATGCATATTTTGTGCGCAGAGATTACGAGCACACGTGTGTAGAGATACGCAAGAATACGTGCACAGGAACACATACACGCGCATACAGTTACATGTATATACATATAAACGTATGTTTATATAAATGAATACATATGTATTTATATACTCACCAATATATATATATATATATATACATATATATATATATATATATATATATATGTGTGTGTGTGTGTGTGTGTGTGTGCATATATATATGTATATATATATATATATGTATGTATATATATATATACATATATGAAAAAACATTTACACATATATGAATACATATATATATATATATATATGTATACATGTATGAAAAAATATATATACACATATATGAATGCATATATATATATATATATATATATATATAAATATAAATATAAATATATATGTACATATACATATGGTTATGTATATGTATATATAGCTATGTATATGTGTACATAGCTATGTATATGTATGGATAATAATGTACGGTATACGTATATATAACTATGTATATGTACATGCAGCTATGTAAATGTATATATAGCAATATATATGTATATACAACTATACATGTAGATATATACAATGACAAATATATATATATATATGCATATATATATATGCATATGTATATATATATATATATATATATTCTATATATATATACATATATACATATAATCATATATGCATATATATATACATACATATATGCATATATATACACATACATATATGCATATATATATACATACATATATGCATATATATACACATATATATATAAATATATATATACATATATATATATATATGTACATACATACATATATATATATATACACATATATACATATATATACATACATATATATACATATATATACATACATGTATATATACATGTATATATATATATACACGTATATATATATATACGTATATATACGTATATATATACGTATATATATATATATATACGTATATATATACATATATATATATATATATATACGTATATATACACAATTATATATACGTATATATATATACGTATATATACACAATTATATATATATATATATATATATATATATATATATATATATATATATATATATATATATGGGGGGTGGTAAAGAAACACACAAGTCAGAGATGAGTTTATTTCTCTAACGTTTCGGCTATTTACACCTTCTTCAGAGAAAAATAAACTCATCTCTGACTTGTGTGTTTCTTTACCACCCTCCTATCCTCATCTGTCCAGATGGATAATACATATATATATATATATATATACTGTATATATATATATATATATATATATATATATATATATGTATAGGTATATACGTATATATACGTATATATACATATATATATACATATATATATATATATATATATATATATATATATATATACATATCGCTGTAGTAACACATTTGTAAATTACAACTACCCGAGTCGAAGCAGAAGAAATAATGGAAACAGGAAGTCTATACATTTCGAATGCAATCCTCCTCAGTAGTACAAAGTGGGAGGTGGGATGCCATGTTTACAAAAAACGGAGAAACTAGGAGAGGAACACGTAAAGTTACTCTTACGAATTACCTGATCTGTCATTCAGTGTTAGGTCAGGGAAAAGATATCTGTTGATGATAATGTTGGTGATCATAAGTCCGGATATAATATCCGGAGACCATTGACCCTTTGAAATATTTGTGTTTGGGTATCCACCCTCTCACACTATACTACTGAAGAGGACTGCAGTTAGCAGTCAAAATATATAGACTTCTTGATTCCAGTCTTTTCTTCTGCTCCAACTAGGGTGTCAATTGATATATACATATGTGTATATAGGTACAGCATATACATGTGAAAAATGCAATTTTATATATATATATATATATATATATACACGTATACATATTCATGAACAACATATAAATTTACATATGTATGTATAGTATATAAATGTGTTATGTATGTACAGTATATACATATGCTTATGTACGTAAAGTATACACATATACATATGTATATATATACACACATAGTTATGTATATACACATGTATACATATGCACAGTTTGTGTGCTTTTCACCGAACTTGTAACCAGGAGTAGGGCAGTGGACTCCCAACTTGTGACATAATATATATATATATATATATATATATATATATATATATATATATATATATATATATATATATATATATATATATTCGGGAACATCTAGACAACACTCTCAGTGGGTGTAAGAACCGCGAGACTCACTTTACAGTAACTACTTCACCTGTTCCCCTAACGTGATTCTGCCTTTCCCTAAACCCACTGTAACAGAGTACAAGGGGAGGACTCCCCCCTGAGGACTCCCGTGCCCCTGGTAGGGATTCCCTGCTCCCCTGACAATCACAAATTCAGCAGAAATCCTCCACAGAGGAGCAACATCAACAACAAACTACATTTCTTCTTTCTAAGTTAAAAATAACGGCAAACCACCACGCAGGAATTGGTGACATCCCATCTTATAAACCTATGAATTCCCCCCAAACCCGCTACGATGTACCGATCTAGTTACTTATTGTATCTTTGTTTGTTTTTTTTCTTATTAAAAAATAATTTATTTCAGTCGAGAAGTATAAAATATTTGGCCACTCTTTGAGGAAGGAACCTGCAAACCTTATCATTATATTCCATTGTTTCTATCTGTACAATTTATGTTAACAATCCATAGTACCCATAACATCACTGTTCATGAGAAATGACGTCATAGTTTTATGACGTCACAATACGTCCCTTAGCCCGACCGACTTCGCATAGCCATTCCAGCGACCCTGTCAATAACAAACCTCACGTAATGGCAACATCACTGCCAAAACTGCTCCTGATTAGTTGGTACACCCGTGTTCGAGTTCGGCAGCCAATCAGGCGTGGTTTTGGCCAAGATATTGCTATGACGTGAGGCTTATTATTGACAAAGTTGCTGGAAGGAAGTGTAGCACAGTCCTGCAGAAAAGGGACTCGGCTTCTGGGTCACCTTAACCCATAGAACGTGGGGATCGTTCCTAAATAAATTCTCCTGGCTGACGTCATGCTATTCCATTCAGCCGAAGGAAAGCCCCACCTGGCATCGGAAGGTGGTTACGAGATGCCAAGAACCACCTGAGGAGAGACCACCAGGCTGGCGCCGGACAATGAATGACTTTTGGCGCCAAAAGATAAGAAATGGGGGAAACATATACGAGATTTTTTTTTGTGGTTAAGTACTCGAGGTGACCAACAATGGAAAACGTAACTAAGAGTGAATTCTATTAAGTTATAGTCGTGATTATGCAAAGTTAGTTAAACTTACTAATACATTCTAAGATATTTCAAAAGCACTTCTGCTTAATATGCCCAACTTGGACGTGTAATTCTCCAGTAACTAACTTGTGTGTGTGTGTGTGTGTGTGTGTGTGTGTGTGTGTGTGTGTGTGTGTGTGTGTGTGTGTGTGTGTGTGTGTGTGTGTGTGTGTGTGTGTGTGTGTGTGTGTGTTTGCGCACGCGCGCATGCAGAAAGCTACTGAGAACCTGCAAGTTTTGTACCTTCAACTTCGTCGCCGTCGCCAGCTTTGGCTTGCAGCGCCAAAAGCTCTTCGACGTCTTCCGACAAACTAATTCCTCCTCCTCCTCCTACAAGAAAAGGTTCACAGCTACTAAGACAACCACCATCTCCTCCTCCTCCTCCTCCTCCTCCTCCTCCTCCTTCACTTGAACCTTGGTCAACTACCAAATCTCCCCCTGGCAGGATTCATACGAACATTTTACGCTTCTGCGTCCACTGCTGCAGAAGTCGACGCCAGAGTCCTGCCGTCAGAATCTTCATCCTCTTCGTTCTGCTGCTACTGCTGCTGCTGCTACTTCGCCCACCACTACTGCTGCTGCTCGAGGACGACCTGCTCGAGGACCTGCTCGAGGACCTGCTGCTGGTG
>NC_134796.1:50848976-50928976 GCF_046742065.1 Oratosquilla oratoria
CCAAGCGCTCACTAAAAGGTTACTAAATATATTCCATTTGTTAACCACTCTGTTGGCAAACTAATTCTTGCCTATTTCCTTCTTAAACCAAAAAAATGTCCAATTTATATCCATTACTACAAGTTCTGCCCTCCTGTCTTAATATGATGACCTTGCCTATATCACCCTTTGCTCTTAACCCATATGCAGGCCATACCTATCTCAGATGACGTGATGTAACGTGGGAGAGCACGTTGAGGTTCAGTGCGTGTAGCGTGGCCGCACGTGAACGTGATATACGTAGAGTACACGTGACAAGAACGACCTTTGGCTCACGTTTGGTTTCAAGGCCTGATGGAAACTGAGCCTGTGACAGCAGCTGCGGAGGAGGAAGAAGAGGAAGAGAAAGAGAAGGAGGAGGAGGAGGAGGAGGGCGAGGAGGAGGAGGAGGGCGAGGAGGAGGAGGAGGGCGAGGAGGAGGAGCAGGAGGGCGAGAAGGAGGAGCAGGAGGAGGAGGAGGAGGAGGAGAAAGAAAAGGACGACCTGTTCTTCTACGGGGGCTGCCGTTGCGTACACAGGATGGGGGGAGGGGGAGGGGGGAGAGGGGGAAGAGGGGGAGAGGGAGAGAGAGGGGGAGGAAAGCCTCTCCCGGCCTCGGCCTGCATGGCATCACAAATAGCAAAACAATAGTTTCCACATCTTCACTTCAGCACCGCACTTTCTAGATGCTTTCTAGGGACTTTTTGGGGTTCTAGCCCATTCCAAATGGGTTTTATTCAACCCTGGGTCGGGTTTGTGGCTAACTGGGGTCTTGGTTGAGTCCGCGCACCACCCTCAGATGAATAAGATCGTCTTGGGCTGACCAGAACAAAGTCTGGGGAATGTGTTATCGAAGCAAAGGGATTAAGTGGTGACGACACACCCAACAATTTCGTTCCATCTCACGCCGGATGATTTTTTTTTACGCATCCGACCTAGATATGGACCAAAAGGTCTCCTGTCGGCATGCTCCGCCTTTGTAATCCTTTTTAATCCTTTTACTCTGGTAAGGGGAATGGTTAAAAGAATTAGACCGATTTAGCAATGGCAAAGGTGGTCCATGCCATTTAGGTATAGGTAGATACAGGAAATTCCTGTACAAGTGTAAATTACTATTTTCCCCAATTAGAAATACAATAAAGGTGTTTGTGTGTGTATGTGTGATTCACCGTGGTCTTGGATCACGTGTTGGACTTGTGATCGACAGTTATTAACCTCCCGGATGAGAGCTGAGAGCTTGTATGACCGATCTGTGGGTAATATTGTGACCTTACACGCACACACACACCCAAATCCCCGCCCATGAGTGAGTGTGTGTGTGTGCGTGCGTGTGTGTGTGTGTGTGTGTGTGTGTGTGTGTGTGTGCGTGTGTGTGTGTGTGTGTGTGTGTGTGCGTGCGTGTGTGCGTGCGCTCGCGCGCGCGTTTACTCAATTATGATATACATGAAAGATGATATGGCCGTGGATTTCTGTCTCTTTTTCTTCAATTATCTTGCCTAGTTTTGAATTAGCTTGTGCCTTTTGATTGAGCTATACTATTTTCTAAGCTACTCTAGGAGTGGATGCATCAATAGAGAAAACTGTGTTTTTTGTCAATCTTCAGACAAGTGATCTTCCTCCATTTTTCCCATCAACTCGCGATGTTCTTTCACATAAAAACAAGAGGTTTTCTTTGTCAGTTTTATCTGTTCCTTCCAATAACTTCAACACTACTGTCATGTCACCTCTCTCTGTCAATGATGGCAAAGCCAGTGCTTTTATCCTCTCTTTGTAAGTTGTATCTGCAAGGCTGGGAACTATTTTGGTCGCTACTCTTTGTATTCTCTCGATTTTGTTTATATCCTTCACCTTGTGCGAAGAGCGTACCATTGCTGCATATTTCAGTCTAGGTCGGATCGGACATGCTTTGTTTCCTTTTTCATCATCTCGTTTATGTCGTTAAGAAGAGAGCTAAGAGCCTACGCCAGGAGGCGCTGAGTAGCTGCAGCCGAAACCGTCACCTTTACCCTATGCGCTTTGGGGACTGTTGGAGTAGGTAACAGTCACTACTGGGAATCGGAAGTGCGGGATTCGAACACACAATTAAGCGAATACGAGACCAGAACACTTTTTTTTTTTTAGTCTCTCCGACACCAAGACTACCAGATTCTTCAGTTCTTTAAACTTTTGTTACAGATTCATTGGCCACCGAATAGTTTCACTAAAGATTTCTTTGATTTTTTACTTAATTACAATCACCCTTAGCTGACGTCCAAGTTCATTTTCCACCACATTTGGTTCCGGGCATTTCCAAGTATATTTTCAAAACTTTGTCACAACTTACAACCTCCCTCATTTCTTTATTCTACACATGATCTTGCGACACTGCTTCTAACCCAGGGCAGTGGGCGAGAGGCAGGGATGACCAGTCATCCAGGAGGAGCCAAGATAAGAGGGCGGGAAGTGGGTGGATGGGAGTGGAGTATGTGGTGATGGAATGGGTGGGAATGGTTGTTATGCCTTTTTTTTGGGGGGGGGGCTTCCTCCCTTGTAAGGGGGAAGGAGCCTTTGGTATATGTATGTATGTATGTATGTATGTATGTATGTATGTATGTATGTATGTATGCATGTATGTATGTATGTATATATGTACTCATGATCTTTGCATCGTCTGTAAACTTACTAATATAGCTTGTTGCACCATTCCTCTTGATTAACACCCCAAGTGCTAGAACTGATCCTTGTGGGACTTCGCTCGTCACTATACTCCCTCTTGGCAATATATCCTCTACTTTTATTGTCGTGTACCAGTCTTTCATGAAATCCTTTATCCACTCAGAATTCTCCTGGAAGACCCCACTTTCCTGTGAGTCGAATTTGAAGTTTCTTGTCAAACGCCTTTTCTTAGATCTAAAGACACACATTCCACCAAATCCTCCTTGTGGGAAATCAACTGCTCTTGGGTAAAAGCCTAGTATGTTTGAGATAACCCTCAAATACCAACAGCAAATTGGTTATCCGTCAAAATACTTATCTCTTCACCTAATTATTGATTTGATTATTCATATTCTTATTTTATCATATTATTTTCAATTTCCCCACAAAAACTTGCTGTCGTCGGAGATACTTGTATATAGTTTAGGTATTTCTTTTTTACTTCCTCCTTTATGAGTTGGTACTACGTTCGCTCTTTTCCAGTCCTGTGGCACTATCCCTTCTTTAATTAAGATGTGAATTTTTCAGCAAGTTGTGTTTTGTATTCCTTGAGTATTTAATTTGAGATTCCATCAGGTTCAGGAATCTCTCTAACAATGTATGTACTTTCTTCTACATTCTACTCGAACTGATATTACTATTTACATTTTTCTCCTCTACAAAATCAAATAAACAAATATATGAAAATAGATAAGTAAAGTAGATAACCAAGCTGTATAATTAAATAAATATATAGATAGATAAATAAAATTAACAAGTAAAACAAATAAATACAAATCTTCAATAAAAATTTATTGGGAATGATTGTTCATTATTTCAGGCTATAATCACACCTTTTCATAAACCTTCCCATCTTCTAATAGCCAAGAGATTCCTCTCTGGTGTTTGTGTGTGTGATTCACCATGGTCTTGGATCATGTGTTGGACTCATGATCGACAGCTATTTCCCTCCCGAAAGAGAGCTCAGAGCTCATATATGACTGATCTATGGGTTATGCTGTGATCTTACACGCACACACCCAACTCCCCGCCCACGAGTTGGAGTAACGATTCGCAGCGCAGCGATACTGAAATTATTTCAGCCCTGTGTGTGTGTATTTACTTAGTTGTACCTAGTTGTATTTTACGGGAAGGGAGCTATGCTCGTAGTGTCCCGTCTTCATATCTCATTTTATCTAAACTGTGTGTGTGTGTGTGTGTGTGTGTGTGTGTGTGTGTGTGTGTGTGTGTGTGTGTGTGTGTGCGTATGTGTGTTAGTTTTAACTACTTTTAGTGACCTGAACACTATTATCTTGTCACTTCTTTCTCTTCTTTCCTTCAATGTTAACTAGCAGGTTACCTCTAGTCTCTAAGTATACTTTATCTGCAAAGCTAGTAGCTAATTTGGCCACTGTTCTCTGTATTCTCTTGTTTATATTCTTCACTTTATATGAAGACCATATCACTGCTGCATATACCAGTCTAGAACGGATCAGGCATTCTGCATTTATTTTTCATCTCATTTATGTAGTGAGAAGGTACATGCACGCACGTGTGTATGTGTGTGTGTGTGTGTGTGCGTGTGTGTGTTTACCTAAGTGTATACAAGAAGCAACGTTAGTTGGGTCCTGACTCTTATTGTCCATCTTCATCGTGTGTGTATGTGTGTCAGTGTGTATTTACCTAGTATTTACCTAATTATATCTTACGGGAAGGGGAGATACGCTCGTGGTGTCCCATTGTCAGAGAACTATTTGCTCGATTTTTTTTTAAACCGACCCTCCTTTTAATATATATCTAATTGAAGTTAAAATAGATAGTGTCATCAAGGTGTTTAAAAAAAAAAAAAAAGTTGATGTTTGTTTGAATTATCATCACCAATGTTACATTATATGAAATATATAAAATGCGGTTAACACTTTCATAACAGTTTTTGTTTATATTTCTTTATTCTATTTTTTTTTTGCCATATTTGTATTCTACTTTTCAGGAAGAGCTGTGTATGTGCGTGTGTATAAAGTTTTTTACCATTGCAATCTAATTTATTGACCATTTCCTCAATATACCTTTGCAAATAGCTTCAAAATGCTTCTAAAATTGTTCACATTTCAAATCCCCCCAGATGATTCCGGTCGCTTCGTTCGTTATCGCTCGCTTTCCACATAGTTCAGCCCACACACCCCACAAAAAAAAAAAAAAAAAAAAAAAAAAAAAAAATATATATATATATATAAATATATATACTATATATATATGTATATATATAAATATATATATATATACATATATAAAAATGTGTATATACATATACATATATATATTCCTGTATCTCGCCATATCTAATTTCCTCTTAATTTTTTGTGTTGTTTTTGCACACACTATTGTTTCATCTAGTATGTTTCATACATCCACCACTCTCTGGGGAAAGCTGTTTTTCCAGATCTGTGTGTGTGTGTGTGTGTGTGTGTGTGTGTGTGTGTGTGTGTGTGTGTGTGTGTGTGTGTGTGTGTGTGTGTGTGTGTGTGTGTGTGTGTGTTTACCTAGTTGTATTATACGGGAAGGGATCTATGCTCGTCACCCGTGTGTGTGTTTGCTTGTGTGTGTGTGAAAGATTTTTAAACAGAAAGGGAGATGTGAAAACATACATAAACATCACAATGCTTCCACCCATACATGCATGTATTACAATGACGCAGATGGACATCCACCCACGCAATCCAGACGACGTGAAACTGTGTATTGACTAAATGTCAGTCTTTGTTCTCATGTGTCACAAAATATGGGAAGACGACAGCACATTCCCGGTCAATTAACAATGTATTTGATATAACATCTGGCAAACTTAGTACAAAATAATCTTTCTCCTTTTCTGTGCACTCACAGATGCTGTCCCGTCGCGTCTGTACGTCATCTTGTTAACTCATCCTTTCTACATTTAAACCCTGCACTATTTACGGTTTTGTGGTGCACACTGATCAATTACAAATTTATATTAACTTCGTAAAACCGGAGACATTCATCATAATTGACGAAACAGTCGTTAAATCACTCCTATGCCTACCACCTACCTGTTAGGAGCACGAAAGTTGGCAAAATCAACTCTCGTTTTTTAATCATTCTCGGATCTGTGCCCTTTATCTTCGGTGTCTGTGAACACACTTGATATTCTCTCAGTCTTATTTTCTTTCTTAACTATCATGGTGTCACGTTAAGGTGTGTTTTTACATCCTATGGTGCTATTCCTTCCTGTCTGTTCCATTGTGGTTCCACGTACAACCTCGTCTGAGCGGTGAGCAGCATCAAGGGGAATTGTATAACAAGAGCAAAGACGCCTTAGAAGATTAACATTATACACTAAAATTACACTATTTCATTTTTTCATCATAACAGATTGAATTATCTATTTCTGTTATTAATATTATATATTGAATATATGAGAGAAATATTAATAACAATAGTTATGAGAGAAGAGAGCTTATCGACAAAGATATCTTTGTTGTTCTTAGGCGACCGCTATTGATTATCCATTCTACACAATGTTTCGATATAAATAGTTGCCGCTTACTTTTATTACTTTTAATTAACACATCAAATCAACTGAATGAAGTATTAGTGGATTTTTTCATTCGAAAATAAACATATGTATAATTTCAATTTTGTATCAGAAAGAAATATTAAAATTTCAGCTATACCGATATTTCCCATATAATTAGGATTTATAATAAGGCTTTGTATTCTAAAAAAAAATAATAATAATATATATACTTTTATATTTCAGGTCCTTTTCCTGCGCTTTTCGCTTGTCATTCTTCACCAAAATGGTAAGTGTACACAAACGCTGAGTAATGTCTATTCCCTAATTATTGTGACTAACTAGTGAAAGAAGGCACTTCAGAGGCTTTGATTGCGAAGGAAATGGTCAGTATATAAAGAACAACTAAATTAATTAGATAAAACGAATTATACTTTCGCGAATAGAGATTTTTGTGTTCTTAGTAACGTTAGGATACCGGTGGGCTAGTCTAGCAGCCAATGTTCATGACATTTATCAAGCAAAGTCCGTCACCCTTCACACTATAGTAAACTGAATGTGCTCTACACGTCTAGTTTGTATATAGGAAGAGAATATCTTATTGGTAATATCTTCCAAGGGAAACTTTGTACTTGTTAATGTTGGTTTTCATTCCAGTAAAGGGATATTAATTCAATTTAATTTGTTCTTTCATCCATTCTCTGTCATAATTCGTCTGACACAAGCATTATTTTATGAACTAAGTCTTAGTTGTTTCCAACCTGTGATTTTCGCTGTTTGGTAATTCTAATGATCCTAATCTGATAAGAAATACATGATGATGATGACATGTTGTCCACCGTGTCCTGGACAAAAGCTTTCTTTTATTGAACCGTTTGGCTGTATCAGAATAAAATTTTATTGGTTGATAGAACCCAGAAGTGGTGAGAATAACATTGTTATAGTAGTGTGACACTACTGTAACTATAACAATGTTATTCTCGGTGTCTGCTGAAGAAACCATAATGATAATCATCAAACTTGCCACTTGGTGTTAACACCTTATTTTGTGTTATTTTTAGATTTATAATTCTTTAACTAATCGATCTAATGCCCAAAGTGTCTTGGAGGGGACCTATAGCTCCCAGGTAAATGGCAACAGCTGCCAGATAGGCTCACAAGTCGCATGATAAAAAAAGGTTGTGTTGTCCATGTAAAGCTAGGTTAGGGTAATGTCAGATAAGAAGCTCAGTGTATTCAGTGTGATGATTTCAGTTGGAGTAACTTCCATCTCTGGCAAGACCTATTTTATGTTCCTATTTACCACTTCAGTACAACACAAATTCTTGCACACAGCATTGGCTGCCAAACATACGATTCATCACATTACTCGCATTATAAAATATAAAGTAGCTGCTCTAATACTCATTCTCTTTTACTCTGAGTAATAATAAACAGAACTTTCCTGTTGTTGCCCCACCACTAATTTTTTTTTTTTTCTGTTGTCTTTGATTTTTTTTATCTTGGGTTAGGTTAACCTAATCTATCCTAACCTCACCTAAGATCAACTTAATCAAAGACAACAGGAAAATAAAAAAAATTAGTGGGGTAATAACAGGAAATATCCTAATAAATTCACAAAACATGATCAAACCAGTTCACAGAATCTGGGGGTAACTCATGTACAACTGCAGAAAAATATATATATTCTAGAGGACAATGCTGGCATCCTCATGTACCTACTTGCACCTCATGACACCTATGTGGGCATCATTGTACCGAAGGGGTTCAATTGGATGAACGCATATGTGTGAGTGTGGGTTGTGCTCGTGGGAGGGATTTTCTTTAGAAACAATATTCTTCTTAATTTGTTCTAACCTAACCCTATTTATCTATTTACCAATGCTTTCTTTCCCCCCCAATAAGGGAGGTAGCCAGTCAAAGCCTAAGCTTAACTGGTATTTTTTTTTTTTAGAAGTGCACACTTGTGTGATATAGCATTAGGAAATGTTTTCTGTTATTGATTTCTGCCTAGAAAAATATATGTTATGTTAATGTATTATAATTTGCAAAAAAAAAAAATTATACTGCAGATTATAATACATTAACATAATATATATTTTTCTAGGCAGAAATCAATAACAGAAAACATTGCTAAAAGCTATACAAAAACTAACAAAGTCACATTGACTCCTTTAGATGCCGTCTTTGTTTTGATAGATTCAGAGCTCAAAGATGATGACCCTGATGACCTTTAGAATAGTAGGTACTGCATTACTAAATGCAGGTTAGGTTAGGTTAAAAATAAATGAATTTATCATACTTTAATTTCTTTGACATCTCCATCAACCAAAACAGATGGCGTCTCAAGCAGTCGAAATGGCTATGTTTGTTTGTTTTATCATTTTTGCAACTTTTTTTGCTATTGATTTCTGGCAAGAAAGATTTATATTATGTTGATATATCATAATTTACAAAATTAATATTAAATTTTGTTGCAATATCACATAGGTGTGCATTTCTAAAAAATTGTTGCCTAACTTAGTATAATTGGTGAGTTACCTATTAGCTGACTTTCTTTTTTTTACCAAAAGACAAGCCACATTGAAAATAGCTTTTCTTGTTATCATAGATCAAAAACTGTTGCTTCAGTATTCAGTTGATCTGAGAGGTAGTTCAGAATTACGACCAATTTGAAATGAGTATATTGATTATCCCTACACCAGTAACCATATTTGTATATCTTTAATTTTGACGCCCTCCCCTATAAAAATTCCTGCAGATGCCCTTGCACCTATTCATAGTATACAAATACGAGAATGAGACATTTTGGGTCATATTCAGTCACCATCTCATCATGGTAACATTAGTAAAGATACAAAATTGTAATGATGGTAAATCCTTATTAATGATATTTGTCTTAGCATGATTTTTTGAAGAGTGTCCAAATAGAAAGCATCCATTTTGTGCCACTGAAAAAGTGGAGCATTCAAATGGGAAATGTCCAAATGAAACCACTTGAGTTTTTTCATTTTTTCCCATTTAGGATGATAGCTTTTGTCTTGTGAGCTTATGTCATGGAACCTGACAGGCAGTTGGTGGTCCTTCAAGATGAACAGTAAAGCTGTCCATTTTCAAAATCCATCAACCCTTTCACCTCCATTAAGAGGTACATTCCTAAAGAACTGGCACTTATTTTTTTTGACTGAGCCCAATATCTCTTATCAGCTTGAACTCTATTTCTTACGCTTTCGTGTAAAGAAAGTTGATAGGCAACGACTACTCTCCTTTGCCTACAACTCTCAGTTGGTGACAGAAACATAAACACAATACAGACAGCAATCAAAAGTTTCTTCCCAGAGAGATATATGGGAGGTTCCAAGAACTGTTCCTGGCCACTGTAGGGACACAGTTTTTCCATTTGGTGAAACTTGAGGTGATGCAAAAAAAAAAAAAAAAAAAAAAGTGTGCATTTTTCTATTGGAGTCCCCACTTCTAACCTGTCAAGGATTAGTACTTTTTTTCTGGTATTAAATCCCACATCTTCAGCTTTACATTTGGAGTAGGAAGAATAGTTGTACCCCAAAATAAATGTACCACTTATTTCTGTGTGGAGGGTGGAGATGAGGAGGATATCTGAGAATTTTACTCTACTTACTGTACTAAGATGCCAGTGGAGTCATGTGATGATGTAGAAATTAGATAGCATCATTACATCCAAATATAAAATAAAGAAATCAACATTACCATTATTTCAGGCTCGTCGTTATGATTCCAAGACGACAATCTTCTCGCCAGAGGGGCGACTGTACCAGGTGGAGTATGCCATGGAGGCCATTGGACATGCTGGCACGTGCTTAGGTATTCTGGCCACCGACGGCATTGTCCTTGCTGCAGAACGACGTAACACCAATAAACTCCTGGATGATGTATTCCTCTCAGAAAAGATCTACAAGATTGATGAGTAAGTTCTTTCAAGTAATTGGTAAAGTGTCATAAGAATCATTATATTTTATAAACTTAAATTAATTGGTATTCTTGCATATTAGCAGACAAAAAAACATTATCAAGACAAAATTTATAATTCATGTGTGCAGGAGAGATCAGTGGCTTTAAATTGATTTATTGAAAAATAATTTATAAACTTATTTCATAACACTACCTTTAAGATTTTTATACATTCGAGGAGTTTTCCGGTGAGACGACTGCTACGGTTCTGTCCATTTAAGTTAATAATCACCTGTTTTGCATATTTTGACAAATATATTTTCCCTCCAGTGATATGGCATGCAGTGTAGCAGGAATCACCTCAGATGCTAACGTGTTGACCAACGAGCTGCGGTTCATTGCTCAACGTCACACGCTTCAGTTTGGTGAACCTATCCCATGCGAGCAGCTTGTTATGCGTTTATGTGATGTCAAACAGGCCTACACACAATATGGAGGTTAGTGGTTACGAGTTATTTTCCAGAAGAAGAATATTGCACAGGTTTTGAAGGAATCCTTTCGAGATACCTTTAGTATTTATAGGAACATTTGGAATTGGATTTATTATTAGTATTTTATTTATTTATTTAATTTATTTTGGGTGGTGCGAGAGGTAAATGCAAGGGTAGTGGGTCAGGGATTGGAGATGGTTAAAGATAATGGAGAAAAGTGGGAGGTGAGCCAGCTGTTGTTTGCGGACGACACTGCGCTTGTGGCAGGATCGGAGGAGAGATTGAGGAAGTTGGTGGCAGAGTTTGGGATAGTATGTGATAGAAGAAAGCTAAAGATAAATGTGGGTAAAAGTAAGGTGATGAGATGTACAAGGGGTGAAAGTGGCAGTAAACTGGAAGTGAGCATTAAGGGAGAGCGACTGGAGGAAGTGGATAGTTTTAGATACTTGGGTGCAAATGTGACAGGAAAAGGTGGAGGTAGAATGTAGATTGAGAGAAGTGAGTAAATGCCTTGGTGGATTAAAGAGTGTAATGAGGAATAGACATTTGGGAATGGATGCTAAGAGGAGACTGTATGAAGGAGTGATTGTGCCAACAGCACTGTATGGGGCAGAAACATGGAACATTAGAGAAGAAGAGAGAAGGAGTTTGAATGTGTTTGAGATGAGGTGTCTGAGAAGTATGATGGGGGTTACTAGGCTAGATAGAGTGAGAAATGAGGAGGTGAGGAGGAGAACAGGGGTGGAAAGAGAACTGGGAGATAGGGTTGATGAAAGAATATTAGGATGGTTTGGACACATGGAAAGAATGAGTGAAGAAAGACTAGTAAAAGAGGTATGGAAGGCAGATGTGGAGGGAGTGAACATGAGGGGACGTCCTAGGATGAGGTGGATGGATGGGGTGAAGGGGGCTTTGGGGAAGAGGGGAATGTCTGTTGAGGAAGGACGGGAGAGGACAGAAGACAGGGATGAATGGAGAATGGTTGTATATGGATGATGTTGTGATTGCATGAGGTGGAATGGCAGGGGGGGATGGGGGATGAGGTAGTATGTGTGAGCAAAATTTGACGCAGCCCGAAGGGATTTCTCCCCGTCTTCTCCTTTTATGCAATGGGGGGACGGAGAGGGGGGGTCGCCGATTTAATGAAGCGACCTTGCTGTGGATGTGCTGTGTCTTGCGACACTGCTTGTGATTGCATGAGGTGGAATGGGCAGGGGGGATGGGGGGTGAGGTAGTATGTGTGAGCAAAATTTGATGCAGCCCGAAGGGATTTCTCCCCATCTTCTCCTTTTATGCAATGGGGAGACGGAGAGGGGGGGTCGCTGATTTAATGAAGCGGCCTTGCTGTGGATGTGCTGTGTCTTGCGACACTGCTTCTGACCCAGGGCAGTGGACAAGGTGTAGGGATGACCCGTCATCCAGGAGGTGCTAAGATAAGAGGAAGGGTGGAGGGGTGTGGAGTGTATTCAGGGATGGAATGGGTGGAAATGATGTTATGCCTTTTCCTTTTTGGCGACCTCCCTTGTAAGGGGGGGAAAGCCTTGGTATACAGTGGCCGCGAAAAGTTTGGGCGCAAAATTATAGGCGCCCCAACTTTCCCCTAAACTCAAAACATGCGAAAAATACAACTTTCCACCCAAACTTTTCGCTATTTTTCAATGCTAGTGTTTGTACCCGTATTTAGCCGAGACAATACACACTATTTGGCAACTCTGTTTAGGCGCACTCGATGTCACATGGAGTCACTTTCTAAACATCTCTCACGGAGAGTAGTCTTTTTTTTGCGGTGGTCTCTGTTTTTGTGCCTTGATATCTCCGTAATGGGAAGTGGTAAAGAGCTGGAAAGAGACACAGTTGTTACAATCATAACCCTCTATAAGGAGGGTTATAAGTGTAAAGATATTGCTACTCGTGTGGGAATTGGAGTGCGTCAAGTGCAAAAGTGGACCAAGAAATTTCGAGACGAAGGAAGTGACATCATTCGTACTCCAAAGCATCGCTCTGGTCGGCCAAGGAAGATATCAAATCGTACTTCTACGGTTCTAACTGCCTCCTAATAACCGTAGGAGTCAGTTAGAACCGTAGAAGTACGATTTGATATCTTCCTTGGCCGACCAGAGCGATGCTTTGGAGTACGAATGATGTCACTTCCTTCGTCTCGAAATTTCTTGGTCCACTTTTGCACTTGACGCACTCCAATTCCCACACGAGTAGCAATATCTTTACACTTATAACCCTCCTTATAGAGGGTTATGATTGTAACAACTGTGTCTCTTTCCAGCTCTTTACCACTTCCCATTACGGAGATATCAAGGCACAAATACAGAGACCACCGCAAAAAAAAGACTACTCTCCGTGAGAGATGTTTAGAAAGTGACTCCATGTGACATCGAGTGCGCCTAAACAGAGTTGCCAAATAGTGTGTATTGTCTCGGCTAAATACGGGTACAAACGCTAGCATTGAAAAATAGCGAAAAGTTTGGGTGGAAAGTTGTATTTTTCGCATGTTTTGAGTTTAGGGGAAAGTTGGGGCGCCTATAATTTTGCGCCCAAACTTTTCGCGGCTACTGTATGTATGTTTTTTTTTTTTTTTTTTTTCCCTTCAATTAAAAAATAATAATAAAAATATACATATACCAAGGGCTCTTTCCCCCTTACCAGGGAGGTAGCCAAATTCAAAAGACATAATTCCACTCCCACCCATTTCATCCCCACCCCTCCCTCTCATCTTGGCTCCTCATGGATGACGATTCTTCCTTGTATCGTGCCCACTGCCGAGTCAGAAGCAATGCAGCAAAGCACAAGACATCCACAGCAAGGCTGCTTCACTTAATTGGCATTGTAGTATCATCTACATGCAGCCATTTTTCACTCACCCCTACCTCCTGCCTTCTTCCTTCCTTGCTCAACAGACTTTCCCCTCATGTTCAACACCTCCCCTTTCATCCTATCCATCCATCCATCTCATCTATGGTCATTCCCTTGTGTTCACTCCTTCCACTTCTGCCTTCCACACCTCTTTTACTAGTCTTCACTCATTCTTTCTGTGTGTCCAAACCATCCCAATATTCTTTCATCAGCCCTATCTCCCATCTCCTTTTCCACCCCTTCTCTCCTCCACATTTCTCACTTTAACCTTTTAACCCCTACCATACTTCAGACATTTCATCTCAAACACATTTAAACTTTTCTTCTCTGCCTTGCAAATTTCGTGTCATCCCCATACAGTACCATCAGCATAATAATCACCCCTTCATATAGTTTCCTCTTTGCATTCATTCCCAAATGCCTAATTCTCGTGGTACATTTCTTTGCTTCTCTCAGTCTGCTATTTACTTCACCACCACTCCTCCCTTTACTGCCACATGTGACCCCAAATATCTAAAACTGTCCTCTTCCTCCAGAATCTATCCTTTTAGACATTATTATTATTTTATATATTTATTGTTATTATTATTTAAGGGAGGGAGGAAGGGGTGGTGGGAGTGGATTTATTGACTTTGGCTACCTCCCTTGTAAGGGGGTAAAAAGCCATTGGTATATGTATGTATTATTTATATGTTATTATTATTTTTTCCTCCATTATTTACAATTTTCATATGGTTTAAGTTTTGAGTGAAATGGGTGAGGATGTTCCTCTCCCATGTTGATGTTCCCTAGACTGGCTGAGCAGTCCTGTCTCCCTAAGGAATGTATATTGTGTTGTTGGACTGCATGATTGTGTACAATGCAGTCTTCTATAATGTGTTGTATAGTTTGGGGTGAAGTGCTGCATCCTGGACAGGTATCTGTGTTGCAGTCATCCAGTGTCTTTGGTAGCTTAGAAGAGCTGAATGGTGGCCACACTGCAGTCTGGTCAGGTGGACTCTGTCCTTTTGGGGGGAGAGAGGATTCAGAGGGAGGGATATAAGGGGCCTGGCATGCAGCAATGTACTGTCTTTTAGTTTGTTGGAGCGGTGAGTGATATAATTATGGATAATCTTGTGGAGGCTGGTGTCTGGTGATTATGAAGAGAAGAGGATATTTGTGTGTAATATATTGGTGTTGTTTTGATGTTTCTTGGCATGTTTGGGTGTTCTGCAATGTAGTGTAGTGGGTGTGCTGTGTTTGTGGAGGGTGTGGCAAGTGTTTGTGTGCCTCTCATATCAAGGTGACTTTGAGGACTTCGTTTCATGGTGTAAATGGTCTGTAGGTGTTGTATTTGTACAGCCTGTAATTGTCTTTAGGGTTTGATTTTGTATGGTCTGTAAGGTGTTGTGATGTGTCTTAGTGAGACTTGGCCCATGCAGGGCTTGCATAATTCAACACTGAGTATATGCATTGTTTGTATAGTGTAGTAATAGTTTCTTTGTTTTATCCAATTGATTTAAGTGCATTAAGTCTAGGTGTGCATTTAGTCCCTATATTTGTGATGTGCTGTTTGAATGACATGGATGTACTATATGTAACACCAAGAATCTGGGTGTCTGTGTATGGTATGAGAGTTGTTGATATAGAGGCATGGTGTGTATTTGTATTGTGTCCAATTGGTGAGAAACATGGCTGTAGATTTGGTTGAGGCTATTTTAAGTCTATTTGTAGCGAACCAGATGTTGAGTGTGTTGGGGTATGGTTGTAGTTTTCTACAGCTTTGTCTGCATCACAATGTGTGCATGTAATTGTTATGTCATCTGCGTAAAAAGATATTTGTGTTTCTGAGGTGTCAGGTGTGGGTAAATCATGCATGTATTGATTAAAGAGCGTGGGGAATAGAACTGAGACCTGTGGTACTCTGTTCTTAAAGTTTCTGCTATGTGATGATTGACCATTATATGTCACATAGGTATCTACCTGTTATATAATTGGCCAGCAATTTTTTGGTATTGTTGTGCATGTTGTGTTTTATATTTTATTTGTGAGATTGTGGCAGGATGGCACTGAAAGATTTATTTATGTCTAGTGTTATGTGAAGTGTTCTGTCTTGGGGCTTATCTGAATTGATGCCATCAAAAAGTGTGTGAGATTTATGAGAAGAGTGTAGAGTGTAGTGGTCTAAAACAGTGTTGTGATTCAGCAAGGGGAGAGTATATGATGTGACCAATTGTAGTATGAGGCATTCTATGAGGGAAGGGTGCAGAGAAGTGTGGTGCTGGAACTGGCGGGTCTTTGTTGGGTTTGGGGAAGGTGATGATTTCCTCATGCTTCCAGATGTCAGGTATATTGTTGTGTGAATAGCCGTAGTTTGCAAAGTTGGTGAATGTATGTATGCCATGTAGTCCAATGTGTTTTAGGTGGATGTTACTTATGTTGTCAGGGCCATACACAGATGAGTGCTTGAGGTTATGGATTATGATTCATTTGGCTGTCTATGAAGGGTGTATAGTCTGTGTCTGTGGGGAAGTCTTTCTTGCATTGAATTATACATTAGTCATCCGAGAGATTGGAGAGATTGCTTGTCTGTGCAAAATGATTTACGAGTGTTTGTCTGTTGGAAATTAAGTTCACTATTGTTGTGGTTATTGCCATGTGTAATGCTATTGAATCTTGTACAGTTTTCTCATGATTGTTTTGTGATTGTGTTGACAAATGTTTGCCAATTTTGTGTTTTTGGTCATGTATTTTGTTGTTGTTGTTGTCGTTCCCTAGACTGTCTGTCCGAGCAGTCCCGTCTCCCCAAGGAATGTATTTTGTTGTTTATCTTGGTGTTTAGTGCTTGTATTTGGTCTTCTATGTTCTGAGGGATTCCTCTCCCATGTTACTCCACCTTCCTTTGCAGGTAATGGTGAACAAAAAAGTAAATGAAAGTGTAGCATCACTTACATAAACAAGTGTGGCAGTTATTAGTAAATCTTGAGCATTTTCAACATGATTCATATATTTTCAGGTAAGAGGCCCTTCGGTGTTTCAATTCTCTACATGGGCTGGGACCGTCGCCATGGTTACCAGCTGTACCAGAGTGACCCCTCAGGCAACTATTCTGGCTGGAAGGCAACTTGTATTGGCAACAGCAGTGCGGTGAGTAGTTGGTTCAAGTCTAAACAATTGGTAGAATGTTGGGGTGTTGAAAGGATTTATGTTCCTGGTTTGAAGATATGGTGAAACTTGTTTTGGGCAAGTACTCAAATGAAGGACTACAAAAAGAGGGTGGGTGGAGTGAACTGTAGAGGAAGACAGAGTGGGATGGATAAATGGGGAGAAGGGGTTCGTAGGTAAAAGGGGAATGTCTGTTGAGCAGAGCAGGGAGAGGGGAAGAGATGGGCATGAGTGGATCAGTCAATCAGTCTGTTGCCCCATGTCTATTACATAAACCCTGCAGCCTTCAGGCATGACCATAAGTCACGTAGAGAAGATATAATGTATTGTTGTCTAGGGATTGTGAGTGTGAGGAATTGTAGTTTTAGGTATTCTGTCCTTGGTGTGGTGGTGGTTTCATCTGAGGCAGCTTGAATCTATGGCCAGGTCTATTCTGAGTTGGTATGGTTTTGATGACAGATGTTGACTGGCATTGGTTTAACAATTGGAACTGTCTTGCTTTGAATGTGTGTGGGACAAAATGGGAGGGTCACTATGTAAATCAAGCAGCTGGCCCATCAGTGGATGTGCTGTGTCCTGCTACATTGCTTCTGACCTGGGCAGTAGGCAGGGGGTGACAAATGAGAGTGGGGTGGATGGCTGGGTGTGTGCCTTGGCAGTCTGCCTCCCTTGTAAGGGGGAACAAGCCTATTGGTATATAAACAGATCATTCTCTTAATGATGCTCTCAAGAATTTGCAGTGTACTAAAACTAATTATGGCAAGATTAGAAATGAAGAGAGTGAATGGTTTCAGGTAAAGGTGGAACTTTGCCAGGGATATGTTATGTCGCCGTGGCTGTTCAATTTATATATGGATGGGGTGGTGCAAAGGGTAAACACAAGGGTACTAGGCTGTGGATTGGAGATGGTTAAAGAAAATGGAGAAAAATGAGAGAGAAACCAGTTGTTGTTTGGTGATGATTGGTGAGCTTGTGGCAAGATCAGAAAAAGGATTAAGGAAGTTAGTGATAGAGTTTGGGAAGGTGTGCAAAAGAAGAAAGTTGAAGATAAATGTGGGTAAAAGTAAATTGATGAGATGTACAAAGGGAGAGGATGGCAGCAAATTGGAACTGAGTATTAAGGGAGAGAGACTGGAGGAAGTGGATAATATCACATACTTGGGTGCAAATGTGGCAAGAAAGGGAGGAGTGGAGGTGAAGGTAGGATGTAGATTAAGAAAAGCAAGTAAATGCCATGGGGAATTAAATAGTGTAATGAGAAATAGATATTTGGGAATGAATGCTAAGAGGAGATTGTATGAAGGGGTGATTGTACTGACATCACTATATGGGGCAGAAACATGGAACATAAGAGAGGAAGAGTTTAAATGTGTTTGAGATGAAATTCCTGAGAAGTATGGTAGGGGTTACTAGGCTGGATAGAGTGAGAAATGAGGAGGTGAGGAAAGCAGGGATGGAATGGGAGTTGGAAGATAAGGTTGATGAAAGAGTATCGGGATTGTTTGGACATGTTGGAAGAATGAGCGAAGAAAGATTAATAAAAGATATGTGAAAGGCAGAGGTGGAGGGAGTGAACATGAGGGGGCAACCAAGAATGTGATGGATGGATGGATGGGGTAAAGGGCATTGGGAAAGAGGGGAATGTCTGTTGAGGAAGGAAAGGAGAAGACAAGATAGGTGTGAGTGGAGAATGGTTGTTTTTGGATGATGCTGTGATGCATGGAAAGGAGTGGGTGGGGTATGGGGGGGGGTGAGGGAGTATGTGTGAATGATATTGTGATGCAGCCTGGAGGGATTCTCCCTGTCTTCTCTTTTTCTGCATGAGGGGATGGAGAGAGGTAGTTGCCGATTAAATGAAGCAGCCTTGCTGTAGATGTGCTGTGTCTTGTTACATTGCTTCTGACCCAGGGTAGTAGGGAAGATGCAGAGATGACCTGTCATCCAGAAGTAGCCAAGAAAAGAGCGAGGAATGGGTGGTTAATGGGAGTGGAGTATGTGGGGATGAAATAGGTGGGAGTGGATTTATGCCTTTGACTTTGGCTACCTCCCTTGTAAGGGAGAAAAAGCTGATGGTATATGTATGCATGTATGTTTTTCTTGTCCTTTTTCAGGTCAGTAGATAGCAGTAGATAGTTTTTTATTTCACATTTATTTAGGGGCAGCACATTACAGTATTTGTGGTTCGAAGGTTAACAGTTATCGATGAATGTTATTTGTAGGAAAGTGTATAGAATTAACAACTTTTAACCTCTTCAATACAAGTCAAATATTCACTCACACATTAGCTGCCTGACTTACAATGATGCATCACAATATGCACATTATGAAATATATAGTTACAGCTGTTATACTCATTCTTTCACCCAGACTGTTTATACATACATATATCAAAGGCTTTTTCCCCCTTACACGGGGGGGTTTAGCCAAAAAGTAAAAGGCACAGAAACCACTCCCACCCATTCCATTCCCTACATATTCCATTCCCCTCCACCCTCCTCCATCCCTCTTATCTTGGCTCCTGGATGACAGGTAATTCTTGCATCCTGTCCACTGCCCTGGGTCAGAAGCAGTGTTGCAAGACACAGCACATCCACAGCAAGGCTGCTTCATAACTTCAAAACTACAAAATAAGTATAATCAGTACACAGATTCCAGCATCCTCATATACTTACTTGCACTTTATAATGCCTACATTGGGGTCTTTGTATTCTAGGTTAAGATTAATAAGAGGGTTTGGAGCCTAAGCCATGGTAGTCTTGGGGTTTATATTGTATTGCTGATTTGGTTTACCTTCTTCCAGGCTGCTGTGTCCATGTTAAAGCAGGAGTATAAGGAGGGTGTAACTGACCTCCACCAAGCACTTCTTCTTGCCCTGAAGGTCATGAGCAAGACCCTCGACTTGACCAAGCTAACTCCCGACAAGATGGAGTTGGCCACCTTGGTCCGAGCTGACAACAAAACCACCCTGTGCGTTTTGCCAGCGGATGAGGTGACTAAACTGATTACCGAACACGAGAAAATTGTAGCTGATCTAGAGGCAGCCAAACAAGAAAAACAGCAAGGTGCTGCAGGAAAGTCCAGTGATAAGTAACCATTGTTTAGGCCGGCAGCGGGTGGTTGATGTTTTTTGCGACTTATGTTTGTTACGGCTTCCCTGTCCTTTGAACTCTTGCATACTGCCTCATGTCATGTGGGCAAAGTACAAGTACACATGCACTGCTGTGGAAACAATACCCTCAATGAAGACTTTTTGGATTGTTTAAAACTGCCATTTCAAGTGAAGCAATTGCTAATTTGTAATAAATGATATATCCATATTACTGGTCATGATTTCTCCTTCCCTCATAGCTCATCTGGTGTAAATAATGGCTATTCATTAGACTTGGAGGGATTTAGGTATTTTAGGGATATGTGGATCACTGGTATATAGACAAGACATTTACTTGCTTCCCTTATTGTATAATTATCCTTTCTACATGTAACCTTGCTGTGTCTTGTGGTACTGCTGACCAAGGGCAGTGGACAAGATGCAGGGATGACCCATCATCCAGGAGGTGCCAAGATAAGAGGGTAGAAAGTAGTGGAGTATGTAGGGGATGGAATGGGTGGGAGTGGTTTTTATGCATGTACAGTGCTCGACAAGGAAGTACGAATGGTTAGCGAGAATGAGTGATGAGGAGAATGAATGAATCATAAATCAATAAACAAAAGCTCACTTCATAATTCTAATACTTTGATGGGTGGCCTTTACGTGCAATGATCTCATGAAGGTGGTTTGGAATGGAAGTGGCATACTTGGCAAGATGTGCAGGGGTTATACTAGCCCAGGCTTGGCGAATGGCTGCCTCGAGCTTGGGCACAGAGCTCGTATCTTTACCCTGCAGGTCTTGTTTAATGTGGTTCCACAGGTTTTCTATTGGATTTATGTCAGGACTATTGCCTGGCCAGTCTGCTATGTAAGGTATATGACAGTCTTTAAGCCACTGAGTAACACTACAAGCAGTGTGGGCTGGGGCGTGATCTTGTTGAAAGATGTTAGCACCTGAGCTATTAAAAGAATCCTCCAGGTGGTCATTTAAGAGTTCATAATAAACATATTGGTTCACTTTTACATTTTTCGGTAGTACAACAAGGCTCCCAAGTCCTCTTCCACTAAAACTTCCCCATACCATGAGAGAATCAGGGTGTTTCACTGTTTGTTGAACGTACCGGGGGTCAAGAGGGTCACTACCTGCATGCTGATACACGTTTCCACCCCTATTGCCAGTCACAGTAAAGGTGGACTCATCGGTCCAGAGAATATCCAGCCACTTGTCATCATCCCACTGAAGATATTTCTTGCAAAACTCGACCCTACGGCACCTCTGGTTAAGAGTGAGAAGAGGCTTCTTCATCGTGCAGTGGCTTCTGTACCCAAGGTCATGAATGTGGCAGCTAACTGTTCGCACACTAACCTCCCCAAAGAGTCCCGGATTACTTTCTTTTATTTTTCTGGCGGTAACACGTGGATTATGCTCTGTCTCTTGATAACATTAGTAGCACGAGGGGATGTCTTTTTGGGGTACTTTTTCCTTGGTTTGTAACCGGGTGTGTCACAGCCACCTTCCTTCTTAAAAAAGGCAACCCACTTGCACACAGACATCTTGCCAACCCCAACCTGCTCTATTATTTCCTTTGTCTGGTGACCAGATTTATGTAAAGCTATGATCTGGGTTATTGTCTCTTGTGATAAATACTTGTTCTTGCCCATATTAAGGCTAGAAAGCACCTCTGCAAAAAACACTGACCGCCTAGGTGGCATCACCAGAACATTCACGGAACAAAAAGCCTCCCCATGAAGGCTAAGAGGCAACTGAGGGATGATTGATAGCATGCATCATAAACCCTACCCTTAGCTCCGCCAACTTGTCTGTTCGCACTTCCTTGTCCATATCATTTACCCCCATTTTGGACAAAGAAGTACGAACGGTGGCGGCCCCATCCATACTTTCTTGTCGAGAACTGTACATGTCACCCAAAATATTTGAAAGTTTTTCACTTCCTCTAGCTTCTCTCCACCAAGACTTTCCTACAACCCACTGCCACCCTCTTCCCTCATAGATCTCATCACCTTGCTGTACTCTTGTCCTGGATTACTTTCAGCCTTCTCATCTGGTCACAGATTCAAACTGCCCCAGTTGCAATCACTACACAGAAGGCACAGAACACTTTGTACTGCAATGCCCCACATTATTAGTCCCCAGACAACAACACAATATATCTTCCATGAGTGACCTATAGTTCTACCCAGTCTGTCTGTTGTCTGTTTCCTGGAGGCTGCGGGTCTCGCAAGAGACAACGGGCAACAGATTGATTGATCCTCTCACATACCCACCTAAACTCTATTAGTTGTTTTAGAATCTCTTTTGACCCAGCTTCAAGTGCAGATATCTGCTTTCAGTAATTATAAATGGGTTTTGCATTTGCAGCTCTCGGTTCAAACTCGGTCCTGTAATGGTTCTCCAATTCAAAACCACAATAGGGTTTGCTATAGAAGGAAACTATTAACGTATCAAATAGTGAGGTTTTAGTTTCATCTTAAGGGTAACACAAGATGATGAAAGAACAAACCCCAGAAGTCACAAGTGGAACCAGTATCGAATCTAATGTTTATTAATAGAAGTTCCACACAACTCCACATGCCCTGACCTCCACTTGGAAGTGTGGCCTTAAGGGGCAGATAATCTCTAGAACAGGCTCTTCACAACACTTGCCTTCCTTCCAATCTATAATTCTATTATTTTTCTGTTAAGGAGAATAGCTGTTATTTCCAATTAGGGGTGATTGCACAGCTGACTGAGGTCTGTAGTTTTCAAACTTGGTGAAATGAGTGCAATTTACTGTTTGTCTGACATTCACAATAATTTTGAAGTATATGCAGTCATTCACAAGGCTACTTATCAACCCAATCTTGTGAAGATGAATACAACATTAATCATAACATACAAGGACATTCAATCCTTTGCCAATTGTGTGTGCATATAGGTTGGGACTGGTCAATGCCTAGACTGCAGGTTACAACTACCAGTGTTCTCAAATTTAGGGTTCACAACAGGCTCCTAGGGGCCTAGCCATTAAAGTGTATTTCACATAAACAAGTACTTTCAAGGTGTGAAGCCATCATCTCAAGTGTAAACATTGGTGTTTTTAGCATCTTCAGAACCAATACCTTAATATATATATATATATTTACCAAGGAGGAAGCTCGCAGGCTGAGCGGGTTAGGGCGTCGTTACTTGCGGTGAAGGTCAAGGTGAGGGCAGTTCAAATCCTGCCACCAGCGAAGTTGAACCAGGGGCATGGTTCATTAAATTCCACACTACAAAGCCCTCTGTGAGGGGCACTGTCCTAGCCTCCCAATAGGGGGGAGTGTGTGATGTTAAACCATATCATCATCATCACTTACCAAGGGCTTTTTCCACCTTACACAGGAGGTAACCTAGTTAAAAGGCACATGGCCACTCCGACCTATTCTGCTCCCATCCACCACCCTTTCCTCCCTCTCATCTTAACTCCTCATGGATAGTGGGTCATCCCTGTATCCCAACCACTGCCCTGGGTCAGAAGCAATGCAGCTAGACACAGCACATCCACTGTAAGGTTGCTTCACTTACTGCCAACAACTCCCCACTCCATCCCCTCGTGTAGAAAAAGAGAAGACAGGGAGAAATCCCTTTGGGCTGTGTCAAAATATCACTCGCACATAACCACTTTCTACCCCCCCCCCATCTCCCACCCCCTCCCTCTCTTGCATCACAGTATCATCCATACACAGCCATTCTCTACTCACCCCTATCTCATACCTTCTCCCTTTCTCACAATCCCCTCTTGCTCAACACCCCTTTCACCTCTGAGTTAAAACCCTCCCATAAGTCTTTCCAACTGATCTTTCTGAAACTGCTACACTTGTATATGTCCCTTTTACCCTTGTAAAGCAGAACTATAAAAACACTCTTCCAGTTCTCTGGCACTCTACCCTCCCTTAAATACACATTAGGGGGCCGTCCCGCTCGAAAACGAACTTCGTCAATTATGATCGGAATTTCGCGAATTTTTAATATGTTATATATACATATACTGAGATGTTCACCACCAATTTTTATATCATTTGGTTGAAAAACAATGAAGTTATTAATAAAAAACCGTTTTTTGACCAATTACAAAAGTTGTATCTCCTCACTTATCCATTGACTGAGCACTGAAAAAAATAACACAAATGCTCTATAGCAATACCTAAAAAATCATTGTGGCGTTTTTGGAATTTCCCCTAAGTTTAGGAGAAAGAACTTTTTTTTTTAAACGTGTCATATTTTTTTTCAATATACAATATATCAACTAATAAAAAAAAAATAAAAAAAAAAGTTTGCAAATTTATTCAGCTTTCAAATGATCTAAACCCCATTAAAATCGGCCAAGTAGTTATGGAGGAGATAGAAAAAATGTAGAGAAAAGGGTACATACATACATATACCAAGGCTTTTTCCCCCTTCCAAGGGAGGTAGCCAAAAAGGGAAAGGCATAAAAACACTCCCACCCATTTCATCCCTAAATACACTCCACATCCCTCCCACCCCTCCTCTCATCTGAGCACCTCCTGGATGACGGGTCACCCCTGCACCCTGCCCACCGCCCTGGGTCAGAAGCAGTGTCGCAAGACACAGCACATCCACAGCAAGGCCGCTTCATTTAATCGGCGACCCCCCCTCTCTGTCCCCCTTTGCATATAAGGAGAGGACGGGGCTGCGTCAAAATTTACTCACACGTACTACCCCCCCCCCCTCCTCATGCAGTCACAACATCATCCATATACAACCATTCTCCACTCACGTCTGTCTTCCGTCTTCTCCCTTCCTTCCTCAACAGACATTCCCCTCTTCCCCAAAGCCCCCTTCACCCCATCCATCCACCTCATCCTAGGACGTCCCCTCATGTTCACTCCCTCCACATCTGCCTTCCATACCTCTTTTACTAGTCTTTCTTCACTCATTCTTTCCATGTGTCCAAACCATCCTAATATTCTTTCATCAACCCTCTCTCCCAAATCCTTTTTCACCCCTGTTCTCCTCCTCACCTCCTCATTTCTCACTCTATCTAGCCTAGTAACCCCCACCATACTTCTCAGACACCTCATCTCAAACACATTCAAACTCCTTCTCTCTTCTCTTATGTTCCACGTTTCTGCCCCATACAGTGCTGTTGGCACAATCACTCCTTCATACAGTCTCCTCTTCGCATCCATTCCCAAATGTCTATTTCTCATTACACTCTTTAAACCACCAAGGCATTTACTCGCTTCTCTTAATCTACATTCTACCTCCACCTTCACTCCACCTTTTCCTGCTACACTTGCACCCAAGTATCTAAAACTATCCACTTCCTCCAGTCGCTCTCCCTTAATGTTCACTTCCAGTCTACAGCCACTTTCACCCCTTGTACATCTCATCACCTTACTTTTACCCACAATTATCTTTAGCTTTCTTCTATCACATACTCTCCCAAACTCTGCCACCAGCTTCCTCAATCCCTCCTCTGACCCTGCCACAAGCGCAGTGTCGTCCGCAAACAACAGCTGGCTCACCTCCCACTTTCCTCCATTTTCTTTAACCATCTCCAATCCCTGACTCACTACCCTAGCATTCACCTCTCGCACCACCCCATCCATGTATAAGTTGAACAGCCAGGGCGACATAACGCATCCTTGACGAAGTCCCACCTTTACTTCAAACCACTCACTCTCTCCATTTCCAATCCTAACACATGCTCTACTACTCACATAAAAACTCTTGACAGCTCCCAAAAGCTTTCCTCCTATCCCATAAATCTGCATAACCTCCCACAGTGCCTTTCTGTCTACCCTATCATAAGCCTTTTCCAGATCCATAAAAGCCCAAAAAACATCCTTCCCCTTTCCTATAGCTTTCTCACATATCTGTCTTACCACAAAGATCTGATCTACACAACCTCTACCCGTCCTAAATCCACACTGTTCCTCACCAATTACTCCTTCTGTTCCTCTCCTAATCCTCTCAATTAAGATCCTCCCATAAGCCTTCCCTACTACACTCAACAGGCTAATCCCTCTGAAATTACTACATTCACACTTGTCCCCTTTTCCCTTGTAAAGAGGAACTATACAGGCACTACTCCAGTCCTCCGGTACTCTACCCTCTCTCCAGCAAACATTAAATAATCTCACCAACCAGTCCACCATCACTGAACCTCCCTTTTTCAGACATTCTGCATGACATCCATCCAGACCAGGTGCCTTACCTGCTTTCATCATCTTTACAACTGCCTTCACCTCATCCTTCCTTATTTCTCCTCCATTCTCCTCACTCATCACTCTCATTTTCTTCGTATTTCCCACTGCAGCTATCTTTCCTTCCCTATCCTCCTTCACATTCAGCAACTCCCTAAAATATTCTGCCCATCTTCCCCTCACTGCCATCTCTTCCATTATCAACTCTCCATCTGTACCTTTTACCTTTTCTTCCCTACTTGATTCGCCTCCTCTTCCTCTCTTAATTTCTTTCCAAAACATCTTTTTATTACTTTCAAAATTTTCTGTCATACTCCTACCCCATTTCACATCTGCTCTCCTCTTTGCCTCCTTTACCTTTTGCTTTACTTCTCTCTTTTTTTTTTTTTTTTTACGTCTCATATGACTCCCCTGTCCTCTTTTGTAACCAATCTGTGAATGCTCGCTTCTTCTCTTCTACAACCTTCTTTGTTTCCTCATCCCACCATTCACTACCCTTTCTTCTATTTCCCCCTGTCCTTCTTGTTCCACACACCATCCTTGCACACTTTAAGACTCCCTCCTTGAACCATCCCCATTCCTCCTCCACACCCATCTCTGCTCTATCCTTTACTCCCTCCCACTCCTCCTTCAGCTTCTTTTCGTACTCCTTCTCCTTTTCCTTTTCATTCAAGGAGTTCACTCTAAGAACCTCCCTACCTTTTGTCCCTTTCCTCCTTCTCCATCTATCCTCCACTCTCAACTTACCTTCCACCAAAAAATGATCTGATATTCCCCCACCCTCTCCCCTTAGCACATGTACATCCTTAACTCTTCCTATCATAATCCTATTTACCACTACATAATCCATTAGCGCTCTATCTACCACCCTTCCCTCCACCACCCTCTCCCATGTGTACTTATGCTTGACTTTCTTCCGAAACACTGTATTTGCTATCATCAACTCTCTTTCTAGACACATTTCCACCATCAACTCTCCACTACGATTCTTTCCTGGAACTCCACACTTCCCAACCACTCCATCGATTGGACCATTTCCCACTCTAGCATTAAGGTCTCCCAGTACTATTACATTGACATTTCTTCCTAAACCCTCTATGCACTCATTTAAATCTATCCAAAAGGCCTCCCTTTCTTCCATGCTCTTCTCACTGCCCGGCCCATATGCACTTACAAAGACCCACATCTCCTTTCCCAGTTTCACCTTCATCCACATTATCCTTGAGGAAACCTCCTTCCACTCCACTACCCCTTTACCTATCTCCTCACTTACTAGAATAGCCACCCCTTCCCTCCCTCGCCCTCTCTTCACTCCTGATAACCTCCCACTTACACTCCCAAACATACACTCACCCTTCCCTTTCAACTTAGTTTCACTCAAAGCCAACACATCCAACTTTCTTCTCACAAACATACTACCTATCTCTTCCCTTTTACTCTCATCTGTACCACATCCACGCACATTAAAAGACCCAAACCTTAGGGTGCTGGCCCGAGGCCCGCCAGCACCCCTTATGCCTTTTCTTTTTGTTTTAGGAAATTGCCCCTTGGGGCTACAGGGAGAAGGATGCCTAGTCCCTCTCCCCGTCCCTTTCTTCTCGCCTCTTACGATCCAAGTGGGAAAACTTGGTGGCAGTATTCTTTTCCCCCACCACAGGGTAGTTTTGAGATATTGAGCTTTAAAGTTCAAAATACATTTCGTTGCATTTTTTTATATTTTTCATTTCGATTTTTTTCTCTGCGCCAATCTTCATGCATTCTATGTCATTCACATGTTATTATAAAGTGTAGCTGGTACCTGGTCCCCCCTTTTACAAGGTATTAATCGCTCAGAAGGCGAGGGTTTCAGGAGGCACCACCTCCCTCATTGTCGCCAGGTTCGCTAATTAAAAAGCTCCCGGCTGGTAATCGGAGCTGAACGATGGTTTTCTCTTCCTCTTCCTAGTCTTTGGTGTCCCTTTCCGTTCCGTGTCTTTATCTTGTTCCTCAAGTGCTTTTGTAATTATTGGATTGACTCCAACCAAGTGGGAAAGAAGATTATGTGACCTCCCAAAGTTGTGGTCAATGACAGTCGCTCTCACAACGAAAAGCACTCGGAAGAGGCCGGCGAACTTTGCTTTAGAGCACCTGATCCAAACTTTTGAGTGTAAACTCTCATTTGGATTTTGAGTTACCCCCTTGAGACATTTCTGAAGAATGTCCGGGGCAGTCAGATCTCTATAGACATTCTTGATTAGCTCTAACTTTTCATATGAGATCTTGGCCAGGTAGAGCGACTTTACTTTGTGGCTGACAGGTGATTTGCCCTCTGCATTTGCCCGGTTGTAGAAGCACCAGCTGTCTGCTCCAGCTGGGCAAAAGTGATGCGCTGGCTTCTCATCACTCGATGTCAGGTGGAAATATGTCGCCCACACGGCCTTTCTCATTGTGTCATAGTCGGTGCTCACATTATCACGGATCGCCTTCCCGTAATATGATCCGAGAAGATCAATGACTTGATCAGTCAACATGTGAGCACCTCCTAACAAGCTCCTCTTCCTTTTCTTGCCAGATTTCGTGGTTATTACTTCGCTCGCATCTTTCTTGAGGTTGCGCAGTCTGGTCCCCATCCTTTTACAGACGTGATTTATACACTCCTTGATGACGGGTTCTTTATATGGCCCTTTGCCATCGTTCAATTGGCATACCGCTTTGTATGCGCTTGAATCACCGTCACCAACGAAGGTCGTGTATTTAATTTTGTACTCTAGGGATCGGGACCACATCCTTCTAGCTTCTTCTGCCTCCATTGCTCCCGATTTGCCATGAAAGTTCTTATGACAGACGTGTCTTTTCCTCCCGCTGTCATCCTTACACTTTGAACAGTAATTGCACAGAACCTCCAAATCAATCACAGTTCCAGTGTACACGTCTATCACAAACCCGATGCCGATGCGAGACTTATAACCACGAGTCAACCACGTTCCGTCAAAGGAAACATCGCAGTTGATGTTACCATCGGCGTCTGGCTGCGACAGGTTTTGGTCGAGATAAAACTGCCACACTTTCTCTCTTCCTTTTACCATCAATGCTCTAAACCATATACCCATCTCTCTATAAAGGTAAGAAGCGTGCCTGGTATATACACCTGCGGACAAGTTTCCACCTGAGATATATGGTGCCAGGTTTTGTAGTCCAGCTCGTCCTACACCTGTGATAAGACTCATGTAAACCTGGACAATGTCCGTCTCTGTCATTTTTCCATGGGAAGTTGGAGGGGTGTCACACAGGATGCTGTCACAACCGTCACACTGTAACAGCACACGAGTGTCGAAGTGCTTCCTTTCCAATGACATATTTACACTGCCCTTACAAGTCCTCTTCGGACACCTTACACTATTGAGCATTTCATGGAGCTGCGATACTGAAAGTATAACTTTCATGTCATACTCTTTCTGAGTAATAGGCAAAACACCTGTCATTAATTGTTTCCTCTTGAAAAGAGAGGAGAGCGTGTCAGTTGAAGTGCTAGGTGATGATACGTCACGCTTGGTTGATGTGGATGGTTGCGGTGGTGTGACCTCACAAACAGGAGGGGTGGAGGGAGATAAGGCTGTCGACCCAGGCGAGCTCGGACGCGCAGCTACACTATCACTACCTCCAGTAACACTTGAGGAAGAAATACACTGTTCTTCTACACTTTTGTTTAGTTTCTCACTTCTTGCAAGAAACACGTTTCTTCTTCGAATATTTAGGCATTCTCGAAAGGTTATAGCTTCAAGTACGCGGAAATAAAAGTTCTCCAAGGAGCGACAATTCACTTTCTCCGCTTACTTGTACAAGCTCTCACAGCTAACTGACGGTGTTTACGCAGTACAGTCCATTTCTCATGTGTAGGACAAGTTTCCAACTAGTCTTTATTAATGAATAACAAAATACATCGCATTTGTGCCATTTTTATTACGATGAAACAACTTCATCGAATATACGTGCAGCGAAGGTGCACTGGGAAGTGCGGGGGGGGTCAGAAAAATGGTCATAGCTCCTTTATTTTTTGGTATTTCGCTGAAATATTTCAGGACTGGATTGCCAAAGGCCACTAGATGACGGAATTTTTTTCGAATATTTAGATTTTTTGACGGAAATTCATCTGGACGGCCCCCATCTTACATTAACATCTCTCCATCTGCACCTTTTGCCTGTTCTTCTCTACTTGACTTGCCTCATACTCCTCCCCCATTTTACATCTCTCCTTTTTGCCTCCTTTATCTTATGATTTGCTTCTCTTTTTTCTTTGTAACTTGTATCTTCCTCCTGTCCTACTTTGAAACCAGTGTGTGAATGCTCATTTCTTCTCTTATGCAACCTTTACTTCGTCCCACCACTCGCTACTCTCCCTTCTATTCCCTTCCATCCTTCTTGTCCCACATACTATCTTTGCACACCTTGTCACTCCCTCCTTGAAACACCCCCATACCTCTTCCATTCCTATCTCTTCTCTATATTCCGCTCCTTTTCCTTCTCATTTAAACAGTTTACTCTAAGCACCTCCCTATCTTCTGCCATTTTCCTCTTTCTCCACCTACCCTCCACTCTCAGCTTACATACATATTATATGGTTTAACGTCACAAACTCCCCCGTCAGAAGGCTAGGACGATACCCCTCACAGAGGGCTTTGTAACATGGAATTTAATGAATCATGCCCTTGATTCAACTTCGCCACATACATATACCATCAGCTTTTTTCCCTACCAAGGGAGGTAGCCAAATTCAAGGACATAAATCCGCACCCACCCATTTCCTCCTCACATATTTCACTCCCATTCACCACCCATCCCTCCCTCTTTTCTTGGGTCCTCCTGGATGACTGGTCATCCCTGCATCTTGCCCATTGCTCTGGATCAAAAGCATTGTAGCAAGACTCAGCACATCCACAGCAAGGCTGCTTCATTTAATCGACGAGGTCCCTCTCTCCATCCCCTCATGTAGAAAAAGAGAAAACTGAATCCCTTCAGGCTGCATCAAAATATCATTCATAGATACTCCTTTACCCCCCCCACCCACTCCCGTGCATCACATCATCATCCGTACACAACCATTCTCCACTTGCCCCTATCTTCTGTCTTCTGTCCTTCCTCTTTCCCAATGGCCCTTTTACCCCATCCATCCATCTCATCCTTGGGCACCCCTTCGTGTTCACTCCATCTCAATACTCTTTCATCAATCCTATCTCCCAACTCCCTTTCCATCCCCACTCTTCTCCTCACCTCTTCATTTCTCATTCTATCCAGCCTAGTGACTCCTACCATACTTCTCAGGCATTTCATCACTTAATACATTTAAACTCTTACTTTCTTATGTTCCATGTTTCTGCCCCATACAGTGCTGTCAGTACAATGGCCCCTTCATACAATCTCCTCTTAGCACCCATTCCCAAGTGTCTATTTCTCATTACACCTTCACTCTTCCCTTTTCCACTACATCTGCACCCATGTATCTAAAGCTATCCACTTTCTCCAGTCTCTCTTAATACTTCCAATTTGCTGCCATTCTCTCCCCTTGTACATCTCATCACCTTATTTTTACCCACATTTATCTTCAACTTCTTTCGCACACCTTACCCGAACTCCTTCAATAACTTCCTTAATTCCTCCTCTGTGCTACAATTGCAGTGTCATCAGCAAACAACAAATAGCTTATCTCCTGTTTTTCTCCATTTTCTTTAACTATCTCTAGTCCCTGGCCCATTAACCTTCTGTTTACCTCTTGCACCACACTCATCCATGGATAAATTGAACAGCCAAGGCAACATAACACATCTCTGGCAAAGTGCCACCTTTACCTCAAATCAAATTTTAGGGGTATTTAGAGGCCGCGTTTATCTTCTGAACCAACCAGATAAAGCTTTTTCCCAAGTGGAGCTGGCCCTTGTACCAGCCCACTTCGGCACAAAAGAACCAGCCCACTTGGGCATTGCCCAAATGCCCTAATGGCCAGTCTGCCCCTGATATCTCTGTATAAACTTCAATTGTATTTCTTATACTTTCACCATATGAAGAATTGACAAAGGGCAACTGCTTTCCTCTCCTAACTACTTTGAGCCACTGACATAGAAACAATGTCATAACACAGAAAACAATCCAAAGATTTTTCCGAGAGAGATCTTTGGAAGGTTCCGAGGATCATTACCAGCCACAGTGGGTCTGCAGGGTTTCCATTCAGTGAAACTTGAGGTAACAATTGATTGACCAAATCAACATGGATTCAAATGGACACTCGCCAACACAATGTTCACATACTTCACCCAGCATTTTAGGAAATATTCGGCATGAGAGTATCATTAAAGTTGCTGGGTTTCAGTTCCTATATTAGTCTTGAGGACTTCTCAGGAAGTCAGCTAATGCAAGCTTCCATACCCAACAGTGGCTCCCAGCCATGGCAGTGATATCTAAACAGAAAAGCCATGCAGACAAAATATAAACTAGGCCAATCACTTCAGGGGGAGTTATCACAATCTGAGGGTATTTCAAACGGTGAAATACATAGAATGTATGCGAATCACTCATTTTCAAATTGCGAAACTGATCGACGTGCAATATTTTAGTCAATTGCATCACAATTTCGTCATAAACAGGAGGGGTATGAAGTATTGCTTTGTGTATAAAACTTATGGGTGCAGTAAATAAATAAACGATAATAGCAAATAAATTAATGACTAATTAAATAAACGAATAAGCAAATGAATATACCAATAAGGATACATAAGAACAATTAAAAAATCATGTTCCATACAAAATTATATTTTTACTGTCGTATGACTAGTCGACTACTTTTTTATGGTTATTTAAGAAACTCGTTTATATTTTTTATATAAAATATTCAGTGGAAAACATTATTATATCCATCATATGTAATTGCAATTTCACCGTATATACGTAAAGTTTGTTGATAATAATTCTACATAAAAATATAATTAGTAAATTACTTAATGTCGTAGAACATTCGAACGAAGTCTGAAACACTTATTGTAGTTTGTTTGTTTACTGTGATCGGAGTGTAATGCGCGTATTGTGAAAATGTATCAAAGTGAAAAGTGTAAGAAAGAAAATGCTGACATGCAACTTGTAAGGATAATGGTAAGTACATGAATATGTAAATATATACTATTGTTACTGTTGCCAGTCTTATTCAATATTGTATTACGGTGGGTGAGTCTGATGGATACTACCCAAGTTAGACGATCCAGGAGTGAAACAAAGTATGTTGGGTCAACTATACCATTTATTTATTTGTAGTGGCGAAGAAGTAGCATAACAAATAGAATAATCACGACACTGGTAGAGATAGAAAGAGTAGATGTAGGGATGAGACTAAAATGAAATCGATTAGTTGGCAATGTTACGAAAGGGTATAAAAATGCGATACTGAAAACAAACAAAATTTGGGACTGGAAAGTATACATGATTTATGTTATTTCGAGTCCATAAAAAATCTTAACAAATACGTTAGCAGAATTGAAGGAAATATATTATCGAGGAAAGGAAGTATCACATTGAAACAAAATAAAGCCACAATGTCTGCAAGTAGTTAGGTAAGGTTTATTCAACAAAATAAAATACAATTTATACATATATACAAAATTTTTACAAAATTGCTTTTTGAAAAGGGAGAGCGTGAAGGAAAGCTTATGGGGAGTACCTAAACGGTAAACGATGTATTATGTTGTTTTAAGACGACAAACCTTGTAGTTTAAATGAAAGTATCGTTACCCCCCAAAAATTTAAATGGCTATTTAGCTTTGTAAACGACGTGAGAACATGTCATATGTAAGCGGGCCTGATTATGATGTTAACCACGAGATGTAGAGATCCCTGTTAAGAATATGTAGGAACGACCAAGCAGCTTAGAAAAACATGTAATATAATTGGTAAAATAAACTAAAAAAAAAAATACGTTATGGCAACTCGGTGCCTTCGTTGTGGAAAGAAAAACTATTGAATTAACGTTAAATATAAGATTAGACAGAATGACGATAGAATATAAAGGTTGGTTTATGCTGGTTTGTTCTTTCGTTTTCTTACATTGTAGGGTTCTCTATGAAACTTGAATGTTATATACGACTTATGTGCCTGATGCCTTTCTTTACGCATGTTTGAAAACGACTCAAAGATTGAGAACAATATAAAACAGAAAAACACTTTTAATTTACAAATATAGATAAATGTCTGTAGCTAGGAAAAATAATTTTTAATGTAAAAAATACAAAATACTGGAAATGGGCAAGATGTATAAAATATGCAAAAGAAAAGATATATTCCCCACTGAGAAGCGAGACCGCGTTTCACATCTGCTCCAAAGTAGTTTCTGTAACGTTGCCCCTCGGTAAAGCTGCTGGGCCCGAGTATCATAGAAAACGGAATTAGAGTAAGATAATAGAGAGTACAAGTAGGGGTAGCTTTATCATTTTTGTTTATCATATACCACCCTTTTCTTCCATTTCCTTTTTCTTTCCTCCCCTTTTTCTTCCCTTTTTTCATTTTCTCCCTCTTTCTCCCCGCTTTTCTTTCTCCCCCTCCCCAATCTTCTATTCTTTAATTTTCCTTTTCCTCCCTCACCCTCAGTGTGACTGTGAGGACCACAGTGGAAATAAGTCTTTTGACTTTGTGCCATCCTCTGATATACAATTGTATTTACTATGTATAATATGAGTCTTACATGTATTGTATTTATTGTATATATGATTGAATCAAGTTTGTTCTTTTGTCCCTTTTTAATAATTTCCTTTTTTTCCCCATACCTTTCTCCTTCTCTTTCCCTTGCATTCTTCCTCCCTTCCTTCCCCTTCTCCCCTTCCCCTTCTCCCTTTTCCCATATTCTTACCCCCTCTTCCTCCTCCCTCTTCCCCCCCCCTTTTTGACCATATTTTCATTTCCCCCTTTCCGTTTCCCCTTGTTTCTTTCCCCCTTTTCCTGTCCTCCTTTCCTTTGGCCTCTTTCCTTACCACCTCTTCCCCATTCTATCACTTTCTTCTTTCCCTTCCACCTTTCCCATTTCCCTTCCACCTTTCCCATCCCCCTTTACTTTCCCCTTTTCCTTTCCCCCAGTCCCTTCTCACTTCCCCATTCCATCCATCCCTTTTCATCTTTCCTTCCTTCTTTCCCCATTTCCCTTTCCCTTTTCCCCCTTCCCTTTTCACCTTTCCTTTTTTCCCCACTTCACTTTTCCCCCTTCCCCACCTCAATTTCCCCCTTCCCTTTCCCTCCCTCCTCTTACCCTCCCTCCTTCCCTTTCCTCCCTCCTTCCCTCCCCCTTCCCTCCCCCTTCCCTTTTCCCCTTCTTTCCCTTCCTCACTTCCCCTCTCCCTTTACCTCTTGATTTTACCTTCTTCCCTTCCCCAATCATGCTCTTCCCTTTCTACCCCCGCTTCTCAAGCCTCCCTTCCCTTTTCTTCCTTTCTTTCTCAATGTCCTCTCCATCATCCTTTCCCTCTTCCCGTTAGGCCATTATTTTTACCATCATTTTCATTCCCTTTCTCCTATCTCCCTTCTCCCTTCCCTTCTTCCCCCATCTCCCTTCTTCCCCTATCTCCCTTCTTCCCCCCTCTCCCTTCTACCCCCCTCTCCCTTTCTTCCCCCTTCCCCTTCCCTTCTTCCCCCTTCCCCTTCCCAACTCTCCTCCTTGATTTTTTTGTTTTTTTTTTACCATTTCCGACTTGTCCCTTTCCATTTCTTCCCAATCTCCCGTTCCTTCGTCTTCCCTTCCTTCTCCTCCCCTACTTCCCCCTTCTCCCCCACTTCCCCCTTCTCCCCCACTTCCCCCTTCTCCCCCACTTCCCCCTTCTCCCCTTCTCCCCCACTTCCCCCTTCTCCCCCACTTCCCCCTTCTCCCCCACTTCCCCTTCTCCCCCACTTCCCCTTCTCCCCCACTTCCCCCTTCTCCCCCACTTCCCCCTTCTCCCCCACTTCCCCTTCTCCCCCACTTCCCCCTTCTCCCCCACTTCCTCCTTCTCCCCCACTTCCCCCTTCTCCCCCACTTCCTCCTTCTCCCCCACTTCCCCCTTCTCCCCCACTTCCCCCTTCTCCCCACTTCCCCCTTCTCCCCACTTCCCCCTTCTCCCCACTTCCCCCTTCTCCCCACTTCCCCCTTCTCCCCACTTCCCCCTTCTCCCCACTTCCCCCTTCTCCCCACTTCCCCCTTCTCCCCATTTCCCCTTCTCCCCCATTTCCCCTTCTCCCCACTGCTCCCTTGTCCCCCACTTCCCCCTTCTCCCCATTTCCCCCTTCTCCCCCATTTCCCCCTTCTCCCCCATTTCCCCCTTCTCCCCATTTCCCCCTTCTCCCCCATTTCCCCCTTCTCCCCCACTACCCCCCTTCTCCCCCATTTCCCCCTTCTCCCCCATTTCCCCTTCTCCCCCATTTCCCCCTTCTCCCCCATTTCCCCCTTCTCCCCACTCCCTCCACTTCCCCCTTCTCCCCACTTCCCTCTTCTCCCCCACTCCCCCGTCCTCCGCTTCCCCCTTCTCACCTGTCCACTTCTCCCCTTTTTCCCATTTTCCCCCCTTTTCCCCATTCCCCCATTTCCCCTTCTCCCTCTTTCCACATTCCTACCTCTTCCCCTTCTCCCCCTTTCTCCTTCTCCCTACGTTCTCCCCTCTTTTTCCCCCTTCCCCCTTCCCCCCTTCACTCCATTCTCTTTCCCCGTTTCCCCTTCTTCCCCTTTCTCCCCTTTCTCCCCTTTCCCTTTTCCTCTTCTCCCCCTTTCTCCCCTTTCCCCTTCTGACCTTTTCCCCCTTTCCTCTTCCCTTTTCCGCTTCCCCGCCCCCCTTCCTCTTTCGCTCCGTTTCCCCCCTTTTCCCTCCTATTTCCTCTTCACTTTCCTCTTCCATTTCCCCTCCCCCTTTCCTCTCCCATTTCCTCTTCACTTTCCCCTTCCATTTCCCCTTCCCTTTCTCCTCCCCCTTTCCCCTCCCATTTCCTCTTCACTTTCCCTCTCTCTCCCTCTCTCTCCCTCTTTACCCTTTTTCCTATTTACTCCTTTCCCTCTTTATGGTCCCCATTTTCCCTTCTCCCCTTTATCCTCTGCCCCTAGTCACTGCATATTGGCACATCACACACACACACACACACACACACACACACACACACACACACACACACACACACACACACACACACACACACACACACACACATACACACATTGCAATAATTCACCTTCATGTTTACAAAATATGGGCAAAGTGGGCCATTGTGCGCGCGATGGGGGCCATTGTTTTGTGATGGAATTGGGGCCGAATCTTCGCTCTGGGATTTGGGGGGAAGCGGCGGCCGCCAAGATCATCATCATCCGGCCAGCTGCTGTTCCGGCTGCGGATTCAGCCTCTGTAGCGCCGGATTACCCAGCCCCGACCTTCATCCGCAATATCGGGGGGGCGTCGTTTCTACACGAAGGTGGGTAGTGTGCATGGGCGTGCAGCTTATTCCTCTCTTTTTTTTTTTTTTTTCTTCTCCTTTTCGCGTCTCGTTTTCTTATTCTTTTCGGTTTTTTTTTCCTTTTTCCCCTTTTTCCTTTTTTCCTTTTCACTTTTCTTTTTCATTTTTCCATTTCCTCTTATTTTTTTTTTCCATTTTACTGTTTTTCCTTTTTTTTTCTTTTTCCTTTTCATTTCTTTTTCCTTTTCTTTTTATTTTTCCTTTTCTTTTTCCTTTTTCCTTTTCGTTTTCCTTCTATTTTCCCCTTTTCCTTATATTTCTCTTTCCCTTTTATTTCTGTTGTGCATTTCCTTTTCTCTTTCCCCTTTCCTTTTACCTTTCCTTTTCCCTTTTAATTTCTCTATTCTTTTTCACGCAGAAAATATTTTCTGGTGTATAGGTGTTGTATAAACATGATTTATCTCATTTTCGTGCATGTGATTCGTGAATGATTTTCTTTTCCCTCGTGAGAAAATATTCTTTGCGTTCATAGTTTCAGCAAATTTCGTCCTGAACAGAATAAAATCGTCGGTCATTTTAATATATTTGAAAAATAATTGTCAAAACAAAAATTTAAAATTCCATTATATATATATATATATATATATATATATATATATGTGTGTGTGTGTGTGTGTGTGTGTGTGTGTGTGTGTGTGTGTGTGTGTGTTTAGGCCCACGTTTCAAGATGAAACTGCTCATCACAATTTGTCTTTATTTTTCTTGAATCTTATTAATGATTAGTTGTCCTGTCCGACGGACGAGGCCATGTTGCCGCGCGCGCACACACACGCACACCACCCACGGTCTCTCTCTTGCCGCTCGTTTTCTATTTGGGCCTCGTTAGAGCCAGGGAATTGCTCAGGGGTGGGGGGACGGAGGGAGGGAGAGTGTGAGTAGGAATGGGAGTACTAGAGAGTGGGGTAGGAATGGGAGTATTGTGGAGTGGGAGTAGGAATGGGAGCACCAGAGTGGGAATAGGAATGGGAGTACTATAGATTGGGGTAGGAATGGGAGTATTATAAAGTGGGGATAGGAATGGGACCACCAGAGAGTGGGAGTAGGAATGGGAGTACTATAGAGTGGGAGTAGGAATTGGGAGTACTATAGAGTGGGAGTAGGAATGTGAACACAAGAATGTGGGGGTAGGAAAGAGAGAACTAGAGGAGTAAGAATAGGAAAACTAGAGAGTGGGAGCAGGAATGGGAGTACTATAGCATGAGAGTAGGAATGGGGGTACTAGAGAGTGGGAGTGGGAATGTGAAAATATAGAGTAGGAGTAGGAATGGGAGCATCAGAGAGTGGGTGTAGGAATGGGAGTATTATAGAGTGAGAGTATGAATGGAAGCACCAGAGAGTGGGAGTAGGAATGGGAGCATCAGAGAGTGGGTGTAGGAATGGGAGTATTATAGAGTGAGAGTATGAATGGAAGCACCAGAGAGTGGGAGTAGGAATGGGAGTACTAGAGAGTGACAGTAGGAATGGGAGTACTAGAGAAGGGGAGTACTTGAGTGGCATTACTAGAGTGGAATTTTGAATATAAGTGAGAGTGAGAGCATTGATAGGGGTGGGAGTAGGAATGGGAATCGTAGAGGGAGTGGGAAAAGGTTGTAGAAACGAGAGTGCGAATAGGAATGGTCGAGGAAAAATGGGAGTAGAAGGGTTGAGAGTGAGAGTGGTAGAGGAAAAGACAGTGGGAATAGGAATGGGTGTGGTCTATCTTGTTACATTTGATTGTTATTTTTTTCTATTATTATTATTATTATTTATTTAATGTTTAGTTCTGTTTATTCTATTATTCATTTTTATTTACTTTATTATTAGTATTATATATATATATATATATATATATATATATATATATATATAAATATATATATATATATATATATATATATATATATATATATATATATTTTAGGCGGGGGAGGAGGAAATAGTAGCCTATCTGGAAAAGGAAAATCCTGTAGGAAGTCTGCCTCCTACTCCCACTCCTCCCACTCCTCCCACCCCTACTACTACTATTGCTTTCCTTTTCGTGCTTGCGCACCACGAGTCTCGTTTATAAAGGTTTCTACGGATTATGATTTGTCATACTTTGTGTGGGTGTATATGTATATATATATATATATGTATATATATATATATATATATTTATATAGAATATATATATATTTTTTTTTCTTCTGGGGGGGGGTCCTTCGGGCTCCAACAAATAGTTCAGATTTATTATTATTATTATTAGTAGTAGTAGTAGTAGTATTGCCATTGTTGTCATTTTGTTGCCATCGTTATAATCATTGTCATCGGTGTATTCATTCACTTATTTCTTTATTTTCAAATCATTGTTAAACGTGTATAACAACCTAAATCAAAATTCTTTCGCAATTGGTCACGGCCTCCATCCACACCGAAAAAGCAATGATATTGTAAGTCCAGAAATAGTATAAAGATAATTCGTAAAGTGTATTAGGCTCCACGCCAGGAGACGCTTAGCGGTCGTTACCTTTGCCCCATGTTCTTCCAGGGCAAGGGGAAGTTCACTGTACCTTGTATGAAATAGATCAAGAGGGACGGTTTTGTGTTCTGTTCTGCCCAGTGTTCTTGTTCTTGTTCTTGTTCTACCCTCTTCCCCTTCTCCCCCTTCCTCCCCTCTCCACTACCTCCTCTCCTGCCCCGTCTTTCCCTTCCCCTTTCCTCCCTTCCCCCTTTCCTCCCTTCCCCCTTCCTCCCTTCCCCTTTCCTCCCTTCTCCATCCCTCCCTTCTCCATTCCTCCCTTCCCCATTCCTCCCTTCCCCATTCCTCCCTTCCCCATTCCTCCCTTCCCCATCCCTCCCTTCCCCATCCCTTCCTTCCCCCTCCCTCCCTTCCCCTTTTCCTCCCTTCCCTTCCCTTCCCCTTTTCCTCCCTTCCCTTATCCTCCCTCCCCTTTCCTCTTCTCCCCCTTCCTCCCCTCTCCACTACATCCTCCCTTGCCCCTTCTTTCCCTCCTCATCCCTCCCCTCTTCATTCCTTTTCTCCCCTTCCTCTCCTGCCCATTATTTCTCCCCATCCTCCCTTCCTCCCTTCCCCCTTCCTCCCTTCCCCCTTCCTCCCTTCCCCCTTCCTCCCTTCCCCCTTCCTCCCTTCCCCCTTCCTCCCTTCCCCCTTCCTCCCTTCCCCCTTTCTCCCCTCCCCCTTCCTCCCTTCCCTCTTCCTCCCCCTTTCCCTTCCTCTCTTCCACCTTCCTTCAATCACCCTTTCTCCCTTCCCCCTTCCTCCCTTCCCTCTTCCTCCCCCTTTCCCTTCCTCCCTTCCCCTACCTCCCTCTCTTCCTCTTCCTTCCTCACTTCGCCCTTCCTCCCTTCCCCCTTCCTCCCTTCCTCCCTTTCTCACTTCCCCTTCCTCCCTTCCCCCCTTCCCGTTCCTCCCCTTACCTCCTCCCCCTCCCCACCACCCTCACTTCAATTTCCTTCTGCCACCCAATGTTTGTGTGGCCCTGCATCACTGTGAGGCCAATCTCTCTCTCACCCCCCCCCTCTCTCTCTCTCTCTCTCTCTCTCTCTCTCTCTCTCTCTCTCTCTCTCTCTCTCTCTCTCTCTCTCTCTCTCTCTCTCTCTCTCTCTCTCTCTCTCTCTCTCTCTCTCTCTCTCACTCACTCACTCACTCACTCACTCGACTTCAACATAACATATACTCGATTCCCTATGGATACATCAAGTATCACAAAAAATAATGAGTAAATAGATAAATAGATATACATGCATAAAACGTAGATAAACAAATAGATAAATAAATAAATAAATAAGTAAACCAACTCGCCCTCCAGAGGAGAAATGAATATATTAAATTAATAAATAATTAAGTAGATAAAGAGCCCGCGAAGGCCTACTTCGAAGAAAACGGAAAAAAGATGGAATCATCTCGAAGTACAAGGTACTGGAGAGTTAGGGAAGTACGTACAAGGGGGAGTATATATATATATATATATATATATATATATATATATATATGTATATATATATATATATATATATATATATATATATATATATATTACCTTTAGTAATTACCTTTAGTATTAGGCTTTAGGTACCCCGAAGGGTAATAAGACCACATACCAGGGTTGGACGCTGTAGTGGTGTTAGTGTGCAGGTTGCCTTTGAGCACCGAGAGGTCAGCAGGATGACTGAAAGGTGTATAATGGTACAGAAGACGACAATAATTTTTTTTTTTTTTTTTTTTTTGTGCATAACTAATTCAGATGGAAAAATTTGTGAAATAAAATAAAATGAGTAAATAGAAATAGATAAATAGATAATAGAAATAAATTAAATATTAGAAATAATTGAATAAAAAATAGAAATAAGGGGATAGAAGCAAGTGAGTGAATATATGAATAAAACGAGAAAAAATAAGTGATTAAATGAAATATGAATAAAATAAATTGATAAATAAGATAGTGAATAGATAAAAAATAGCAAATAATAAATACATAAAAATGAATAGATAGGTAAAATAGAAAGACGTCGATAAACAGAAAATAAAAGAAAGCATAGATAGAAAATAAGAATAAAAATGGAATAAGACAATTAAACGCTAAAGATGTAGAGAGTATTTCTTCAACGATTATCGGTGATTGTCGCATGCCCTGGCTACTCGTTCTTTCTCCTCGTTCTTCCTCCTCCTCCTCCTCCTGCTATTCTCTCCTCCTCCTCCTGCTATTCTTCCTCCTCCTCCTCCTCCTGCTATTCTTCCTCCTCCTCCTCCTCCTCCTGCTCCTTTTCCTCCTCCTCCTGCTCCTTTTCCTCCTCCTCCTGCTCCTTTTCCTCCTCCTCCTGCTACTCTTCCTCCTCCTCCTCCTCCTCCTGCTCCTTTTCCTCCTCCTCCTCCTGCTCCTTTTCCTCCTCCTCCTCCTCCTGCTCCTTTTCCTCCTCCTCCTCCTGCTCCTTTTCCTCCTCCTCCTCCTGCTCCTTTTCCTCCTCCTCCTCCTTCTGCTCCTCTTCCTCCTCCTGCTACTCTGTCTCCTCCTGCTACTCTTTCTCCTCCTGCTACTCTTCCTCCTCCTCCTCCTCTTCCTCCTCCTGCTACACTTCCTCCTCCTGCTCCTCTTCCTCCTCCTCCTCCTCCTGCTACTCTTTCTCCTCCTGCTCCTCTTCCTCCTCTTCCTCCTCCTCCTGCTCCTCTTCCTCCTCCTCCTGCTCCTCTTCCTCCTCCCTCCTCTTCTTCCTCCTCCTCCTCTTCTTCCTCCTCCTCCTGCTCCTCTTCCTCCTCCTCCTCTTCCTCCTCCTCCCCTCTCCCTCCTCCTCCTCCTCCTCCTCCTCCTCCTCCCCTCCTCCTCCCCTCCTCCTCTCCCTCTCTCCTCTTCCTCTCACTCTCCCTCTCCCTATCCCCTCTTCCTCTCCCTCCTCCCTCCTCCCTTCCTCCTCTTCCTCTCCCTCCTCCTCTCCCTCCTTCCCCTCATTCTCTTCCTCTTCTCCCTCCTCCCCCTCTTTCTCCTCTTCCTCCTCTTCCTCTCGCTCTTTCTCGCCCTCCTCCTCTCTTCTTCCTCATCCTTTCCCTCCTCCACCTCCTTCTCCACATTCTCCTTCCCTCCTCCACCTCCTTCTCCACATTCTCCTTCCCTCCTCCCCAACATCCTCTTTACATCGCCCCTCCTTCTGCCCTCCTGCTCCTCCCCATCTTACCCCTCCTCACCTCTCATCCCCAACCTCCTCTTTCCATCTCCCTTCTCTGCTCCCCTCTTCTCATCTTCCTCCTTCAATCTCCTCCCATCTTCTCCTCCTCCCCTCCTCCCCCTCCCCTATTCCTCCCCCTCTCCCCTCCTCCCCCTCTACCCTCCTCCCCCTCTACCCTCCTCCCCCTCTCCTCTTCCTTCTCCCCCTCCCCTCTCCCTCTCCCCTCTCCTCCCTTTCTCCCCTCCCCTCCTCCCCTCCTCTTCTCCCCTCCTCCCCTCCTCCCCTCTTCTCCCCTCCTCCCCTACTCCCCTCTTCTCCCCTCCTCCCCTACTCCCCTCTTCTCCCCTCCTCCCCTACTCCCCTCTTCTCCCCTCCTCCCCTACTCCCCTCTTCTCCCCTCCTCCTCTCTTCTCCCCTCCTCCTACTCCTTCCCTCCTCCTCTCTTCTCCCCTCCTCCTACTCCTTCCCTCTTCCCCTCTCCTCCCCTCCTACCCCTCCCCTCCCACCCCTCTCCCTCCTCCCACCCCTCTCCCTCCTCCCACCCCTCTCCCTCCTCCCACCCCTCTCCCTCCTCCCACCCCTCTCCCTCCTCCCACCCCTCTCCCTCCTCCCACCCCTCTCCCTCCTCCCATTCCTCTCCCTTCTCCCATCCTTCTCCCCCTCCTCCCATCCTTCTCCCCCTCCTCCCCTCTCCTCTCTCCTTCACTCCCCTCTCATCATCTTCCTCCTCACCCTCCTCCTCCTGCTCTACCTTCCTTCCTCCTCCCCATCTCCACATTCACATTTCCCCCCTTCCCCTTCTTCCCCGTTCCCTTCTCTACCTTTCTCTTTCTTCCCCTTCCTCCTCTTTTCCTTTCCCCTTTTCCCCTTTCCCACCTTCCACATCTCCCCCTTCTCTCCCTTGTTCTTCCCTTCCTCCCTCTCTCTCTCCCCTCCTCCCTCTTCCCTTTCTTCTCCCCTTCCTCCCCCCTCTTATTCTTTCTCTTTCCCATTCTTTCTTCCTTTTCTCCCATCACATCTCTCCCATTCTCTCTCCCCCTTCTATCCCCCCATTTCCCTCCCCATTCTTCCCCCTATCACCTCCCACCTCCCAGCCTGGTATTGTGGAAGTGTGTGTGTGTGTGTGTGTGTGTTTGTGTGTTTGTGTGTGTAATTATAGTAATAACAATAACAACAACAACAAACGGTTTATTGAAAACGTGACAGCCAAAGGGTGAAAATACACATATTAATGTAAGAGGTACATAATAAATGACTAACTATACATATTATGATGCTAAAGTGATTGTGCACTATACAAATATATAAAACATGAACATATAAAAATGATAGATGCATCTTAGTGTTAATATGATGTTTGGATCAGATGTTGTTTAATAAGTGTACAATAGAAGGTATGGGACTGTGTTTATATCTGCCTATGCAGGACGGTCAGCTTCCGACGGTAGCAGGTTTCTCCTCTGTGTGTGTGTGCGTGTGTGTGTGTGTGTGTGTGTGTGTGTGTGTGTGTGTGTAATATTTCTGTCTTGGATCACGTGTTAGACTCGTGACCGACAGCTATCGCCCTACCACATGAGAGCTCCTAGTTCATATGTGACCCGATTTGTGAGTGATGCTCTTACCTTACGCGCGCGTATACACACGCACGCACGCAACTCCTTGCCCACCAGAGTAGGAGTGCCGGCTGGCAGTGTAGCGATGCAGACATTTTTTTCAGTCCTGGGCGGGACTCGAACTCAAATCGCTGAATTAGCTATCGAGAACTGTACCACTGCACTATCGAACCATGTGTGTGTGTGTGTGTGTGTGTGTGTGTGTGTGTGTGTGTGTGTGTGTGTATGTGTGTGTGTGTGTATGTATGTATGTATGTATGTATGTATATGTGTGTGTTTCGCTTGGTGAAAGGAAATTGTTGAGAGATCTGAAAAATAAGAAGAAATGGACGAAGCATTGACATGCAAGGAGAGGTTGTGACGAAGAGCAACTGGGGAGGAGGAAGAGGAGGAGGAGGAGGAATAGGAGGAGTGACACTCAGCCCGAAGCCTTAGGAGTGTTAAGTCGACAGATTATTATTATCTTTTTTATAACTATTCCACCTCCCCACCGCTGACATCCCATCTATAGTAACGTAAGGTTTCTTTGGTTTGAACCGCCCTGAAACCGCGGCGATACCGCATAGTCAAAGAAAAACATGCGCGAGTGTGTGTGAACGCCTCCATTGACTTGCACTATAATTGAACCGCTGCGGTTCAAACCGCTCGTGTGAATAGGGCCTATATGTTACGGTGAAAGAGACTTGAGCGGTGCTTACTCGGACAGAGGCCAGACATACGACAGGAGACGTCTTTATGGAGGGTTGGTTTCCATCGTTATGGGCCTCTCGAGGTCTATAATGCTTGTCCAGCGTGGATTTTGTGTACAGACTTGCGTCCCCTTGACAATAGGGTTATGGCGTCCTTGACATAACGACCTATGCTGTCGTTAAGTTTTTTTTTTTTTTTTTTTTTTTATCTTTTTTATCTTTTTTTTTCTTTCGTTTTCTTCCTTTCTTCTTCTTTATTTTTCATTCTTATTTTTGTTTTTGTCCTAATGATTCTTAGATCGTTTCGGTATATGGAAAAATAAATCATTGATTTGTTAGATAGTTATTAGGGAAAAATGTAGAAACTAAAAAATTTGGAAATTTGATTATAGTGTTTACATTTTTTTAAGTTACGCGTGATCAAAGAGAAAAATCTAAAATAAATGAAAATCTTTACAAGAATACCAGAGAACAGGAAAATGATGTGATCGTATGGGACTACCGACGATGAAGCGGTTTGTAGATGAATGGAACGTTCCGATGCGAGTGTACACAAGTTCAGGCATTGACTGTGTGATTCACCATGGTCTTGGATCACGTGTTGGACTTGTGATCGACAGATACTACCCTCCCGGATGAGAGCGCAGAGCTCATGTATGACCGATCTATGGGTAATGCTGTGATCTGTCTCTCTTTCTCTCTCTCTCTCTCTCTCTCTCTCTCTCTCTCTCTCTCTCTCTCTCTCTCTCTCTCTCTCTCTCACATACACACACACGCACACACACACACACACACACGCACGCACGCACGCAAACTCACAAAACTCCCCGCCCACGAGAAATGGAGTAACGGCTCGCAGCGTAGCGATACTGAAATTTCTGCCCTGGGCGGGATTCGAACTCGGACCGCTGGGTTAGCAGTTGCGAACCGTGTGTGTGTGTGTGTGCGTGTGTGTGTGCGCGCGCGCGTGTGTACTCGCAGGAAATAATCACTTAGCGTTCTTTTATGTTTTTGCTATATATATAAATCAACAGTAATGCATCTTTCTACATGGTGGTCGATGTAGTTGGGGAACTTTTTCTACGAGAATCGCTACTGGGCAGGATAGAATGGCGTAAATGTCGATACTTAGGCGGATAAACTAAGATTGGCGCGATTTCTTCCTCATTATCTGTCAGGGTGACTGTTGTATAACTTGTATACTGTTGTGTAACTGTTGAATAGTGTTCTATACAGTTGTATTACTGTTGTATACGGTTCTATACTGTTGTATAATTGTTGTAGTGTTCTATACTGTTGTATAACTTGTATGTTGTGTAACTATTGTATAGTGTTCTATACTGTTGTATAAATGTTGTGTAGTATTCTATACTGTTGTATAATTGTTGTAGTGTTCTATATTGTTCCATAATTGTTGTATAGTCTCTATACTGTTGTATAATGGTGTATAATACCTGCTTTTCTTTACTACGATATGATATTTGTCTCTGCGCGCGCGCGCTTGTATTCACCTTGGTCTTTGGATCACGTGTTGGACTCGTGATCTACAGCTATTTCCCTCCCGGAAGAGAGCTCAGAGCTCGTATGACCGATCTATGGGTAATGCTATGACCTTTCACACACACACACACACACACACCCAACTCCCCGCCCACGAGAGTCAGAGTAACGACCCGAAGCACAGCGATACCGAAATCATTTCGGCCCTGGGAAGGATTGGAACTGGGTACTGCGAGCAATACCGTACTTCCCAGTCCAGCGCTCTACCAAATGCGCCACCGAGTCGTGTGTGTGTGTGTGTGTGTGTATGAATACACGTGTGCATATGTGTGTGTTCTCTTGTAGAACTGTATATTGTTTTTGTTGAAAAGATTTTTAACTTGTAGTAGTGTTCTTTAATATTTTCACCTCTACCTATTTATATCCTTGTATATTCATTCTCGATTTGTGTATTTACATCACTTGTTCGTTTATTCTATTTGTCTCTTTTGGGTGAGTAGTATGCTCATATATGTTTGTTGAGTATTATTTGTGATTTCATTTTTATGCATTCATATGTTTGCTTATTATTTTTATTTTACCTTTTTATATTGTTTTATTTAATTAAATTTAATGATGTGTGTATATATATATATATATATATATATATATATATATATATATATATATTTGGGAGGAGACCAGTATCCAATACTTCTTTAAAGTAATTACGATTATATTATTGGATGCCACTCAATAACGAGAATGTAATCTGTGTCCTTTTTTTTTTAAGGCTATTCCAGAAATGGACGATTTTGTACGTGGAGATATGTTTCTTGGTATCCTCCAGGCTTTATTTTTATTTATTTTTATATTTTATTTATTTTTTGACCTCTCCTCACCACCACAGTCGCTCAACAATACCAGCCCAAAAGGCTTTACCTGTCAATCATATGAACTTCTTCCATTGTCTCTACTGTCTTCTGATAACGGCAGCATTTTATCTAATGTCCCTACGAGTTTTTTTTTTTTTTTTTTTTTTTTTGGGGGGGGAGGAGGTCACACGTTGCTACTGCATATTCTTATCTGGAGTTCTATCATCACTCTGTCCATGTAGTGAAACACCATCAATCTTGTTAATGTGCTGATGACACAATGGCGGTGTTCTTATCTCCCACCTTTACGTTATCTAGAATATATTTAGACGCACAAATTAATACTAGGACCTTCTTCTACTTCGTTCTTGTAATTTGTTTCGTTCACAAAGATTAAGAGAGTAAAACAAAGATGGCCTCCGCACCTTTACCCATTTCCAATATTCTTCACTTCTTTCTCTTTGCTTCAGACTGGACCGCAGTGATAAATCTTTCAAGATTTTTTTTGTAATAATTCACATTCATCATCTTCTGTCTTCCTCATGATCATTGTGTCGTCTGAAAACTGGCGAGTGTTGTTTTTAGTTCCTTCTGTCAAGTCGTTTTAAAAAATCATGAACGTACGGGTACCAGCACCGACTCCTGAGGGACTCCACTAATAACTTCTGTCCATCCTGAGGTTAGGTTAGGTTGGATCTAGGTTTGGTTTTGGTAGGTTTAGTTTGCTTTACTATATTTCTCATGTACTGATCTTTCAGAAAGTTTCTCGTCCATTCCAAGAGGGTTACTGTCCTTCAGATATTCCAGTTTCTACAGAACTGTGTGTGTGATTTACCACGGTCTTGGATCACGTGTTGGACTCGTGATCGACAGTTTTTACCCTCCTAGAAGAGAGCTCAGAGCTGTGTGCTGTGACCTTACACGCACACACACCCAACTCCCCGCCCACTAGAGTTGGAGTAACGACTCACAGCGCAGCGATACTAAAATTATTTCAGCCCTGGGCGGGATTCGAACTCGGACCACTGTAGCCGTCGAGTCGTGTTTGTGTGTGTGTGCGTGTGTGTGTGTGCGTGTGTGTGCGTGTGTGTGTGCGTGTGTGTGCGTGTGTGTGTGTGTGTGTGTGTGTGTGTGTGCATTAGAAGACTAATTTGGTCTGATATCTCTCGGACTCTGCGAAGTGAATCTGGTTTTTGTGGCACCAAATGGAAGATGGCGGTTTTGGTGTGTTGTTGACCATGAAGACCAAAAAGTCATAAGGGGAGATTGGGGGGGTTGGGGGTTGGGTTAGTGTTTCGCTGGTAGGGGGGAGGTTAATTGGTGGTGGTAAGAAGGCGGTTACCTGCGGCCGAAGTCGTCATCTTTGCCCTACGCGTTTGTACACACACATACACACACACACACACACACACACACACACACACACACACACACACACACACACACAGATACACACACACACAGATACACACACAGATACACACACCTAGATACTATAAAGCTTACTGCATTTCGCCTTACTATAAGCCGTATTCTTAGACGAAATTTTTGAACCTGAAAATGTACATTTAAAGACAAAACTATTCCCCCAGTTTTGTACGACGATAGATTAAAATTGGCGAAACTTTATGCTAATCGGCTAGAGACGGTTGTAGCCGATTCTCATAATATTTCGCCATGTTTAATCTATCTTCGGACAAAACGGGGGAGGGGGGGTTATAATTGTCTTATTGTGCAACATACATGCTTAAAGGAAATATGGGCCATAAATGTATGTGTGTGGTCGTGGGGCTCAGGACTTCGTCGGAGAGGACAACCCTGAGGTCTGTGTTTTTAGACTTGGCTAAAGTATAAGAATCTATCCCTCGACATTTCATTGCCAAAACGGGGGGTGATTTGAGTATCTCTCAAGGATATCTGAGTAGAACTTTATCTAGTTCATCTCTTTGCTCCGGTAGGGGCATCGCACAAAGTGAATAAAACCGCTCGACGATAGCTAGAATAAATACTAAAATTGTAAAATTTAGCGAAAAGGTTGATTCAGATAGGCTCAAGATACCGCTTATCGAGACGGACTATAACCCGTATCTGAATAAAATCGCCTGGCGGCAGCTAGAAAAATAGGATAAATTATAGAATTCCCACCTCCACACACACATACGTGCTTGGGGTGAAGATATTACAATTGAATGTTATTGGAGTGGACATTCTACTGTTGATCGTGCCTCGTGACACATAACCAAACCAAAGCCAACCAATGTTAGTTGGGATGGAGATCCTACAGTTGATCATTGTGCGTGGGGGTGGGTGATTCTACAATTGATCTGATGAATATACAAGAATCTCCTAACCAAATCTAACCTAACCAAACCAAAGCTAACCAATGTTAGTTGGGGTGGAGATTCTACAATTGATCAGTGTGTGTGTATGGGGGGGGAGAATTCTGCAGTTGACCTGAAAAATATACAAGAATCTCCTAACCTGAGCTAACTTAACCAAACCTAACCTAACCTAACCTAACCTAACCTAACCAATGTTAGTTGGGGTAGAGACTCTACAGTTGATTGGTGTGTGTAGGGTGGATTCTGCGATTGATCTGAAAAATGCACAATAATCTCTTAACTTAATCCGAACTAACCAAACCTAACCTAACCAGTGTTAGTTAGGGTAAAGATTCTACAGTTGATTGGTGTGTGTGGGGGGGGAGGGGAATTCAACAATTGATCTGAAAAATATACAATAACCTCCTAACCTAACCTGAGTTAACCAAACCAAAACAAACCTAACCTAAGTAGTAGTAATTGGGATTCTATAGTTGATCAGTGTGTGTGTGTGTTGGGGGGCGGATTCTACACATACAAGAATCAATTGAATAAAATCGCTTTGCGGCAGATAAAGAAAGTATGTGGGAACGATCCCTCGTCATCTATGGGATAAGAATGCCGCCTCGAAGTTCCCTTTATTGGTAAACCGAGTCGCCGAGTCGCCATTTTTACGCAGCGACTGTTTTTTTGTTTGTTTTTTTTTTTTGTTTTTTTTTTGGTCTGGATTGTGACGTGCCCAAGGACAACAACGAATGCCTTCACGCTGAGAAAACAAATTTCAATATAGATAAATCAAAGAATAAATAAATAGATAAGAAATAATAATGAATAAATTAAAGAATAAATAGATAAATGAATAAATAGAAAGATAAGTACATAAATCAATAAATGTAGCTAAAGAAATTAATAAATGAATATATAAATGAATAGAAAGAAAAATAAATGAATAAATAGATAAACGGATAAACGAATAAATGTAGATAAAGAAATTAATAAATGAATAGATGAGTAAATGGATAAATAGATTTATAGATAAATAGAAAATGGACAAGTAGACGTATAAGATAAATAGATGAACAGATAGAAAATTAGATAAATATATCGTCCCGGAATTAACTGGGTATGAATATAGTTGTGAGGTCCTGACACCTGGAGACACTTAGCTTAGACTAAGGTCGTCACCTTTGCCCTATGTGCTAGGCGTGGCCGGACAAGTGGATGCGAATAGGCCATAGTGGTATGGTTGGCTCACGATCAAATGATTAATTATTACGTCGCGATAAGAACAGGGCGGTACATTTCTTGAAGACAACTTAATGGTATGACGTCAGCGAGGAGGGGTGCAAGGTGCCAGCCAGGATGCACAGAGTCCTCCAGATGACGTCATAGGTTTTAGTTTGCGAAGCGAAATGACCTGGTCTTGTATGGACCTTGGGTGATGATATACCGTTTTATTTTTATTTTTTTATTTTTTTTCATTTGTATTTATTTATTTTGTTTGTTTTATTATAATTATTTTTAATTTTATTTATTTTATTGATTCATTTATTTGTTTTATGGTTTTTTTTTTTTCCCGAGAGTGGAGGGCTGCTATCTTTTTGTCTTCTCACCTTGGAGCTGATTTTGGCCTCCACCCATCATCCACTCATCCATCCATACATGGCTTGGGGATGGCGGGTGGGACAAGAAGTGGGCAAACTTGTCCACAACTGTTGTTGTTGTTGCTGTTGGTGGTGGTGATGGTGGTGGTTGTGGTGGTGGTGGTGTACTGTTGTCGTCGTTGATTCCACAGCCAACACCACTACTTCCAGCAATGCCACCACCGCTGCTACCACCACTGTCACTACTACTATCACCAGTACTACCAACACTACCACCACTATCACCTATTCTGTCATCACACCTACCATAACTAATACCAACACTGCCACCACCACTACCACTACCACCAACTACCACCACCACTATCACCACCACCACCACTATCACCACCACCACTATCACCAATTCTATTACTACAACTACCACTATCACCGCCACCACTACCACCACCACCACCATCCTGTCACCACCACCACCATCATGTCACCACCCCTGCCACCACTACCACCACCATCCTGTCACCACCCCTACCACCACTATTAACATCATTATTACCACCACCACCACTATCACCACAACTATAACCAGCATCACCACCACCACCACCGTCAGTGTCCATTTGACGGTCGCTGTGACGTGCGCGAGTCTCTTGCTCCGTTTTGCTTTATCACTTCGGTCGTTAAGCGAACGGCAGGACTTTGCAAAGTCACCGCCCCCCCTGGTGTGCATCAGCATCGCACAACACCACCACCACCGTCACCACCACCATCGTCGTCATCGTCAACGTCGTCGTCATGGTCATCGCCATCGTCATCATCATCATGATCGTGATCATTATCATCGTCATTACCATCATCATCATTGTCGTCATCATCATTATCGTCGTCATCATTGTCATCGTCGTCATAATCATCATCATGACCGTCATTATTATGATAATTATCATCGTCGTCATAATCATCATCATGACCGTCATTATTATGATAATTATCATCGTCGTCGTCCTCATCATCATCACCGTCATCATCATTATGATCATAGTCATCATCATCATCGTTGTTATCGTCATCGTCATCGACATCGTTATTATCATTGTCGTCGTTGCCTTTGCCGTTGCCGTCACAAAATATTTGCCCCATTTTCAGCAAGTAATTATTGACAATTTAGTACCGCGTGTTCTCGTACCCTTGTTTTCAGCATCACAGGACAATAAATACTCTAAGAATGGGGCACCAGATTTGTCGTTTTTTTTCGGAATTTTAATTTAATTTCCAGAAAGATCTGAATCTGAGTTTCATTTTTTTTCGATGAGATTTTATGAGAAAATTTCCACATGGATCCGGTTTATTTATAAAAAAAATTATTTGATGCAAAATAAAATTAGAAGAACAATCCGTACTCTACCGTAAGGGTCAAACTCATATCGGATATGAAAATACAAAAAAAAAGTATAAATATTATGATAAAGATATTTGATGACCAATCAAATTTTCGCTGGGAGTGATGCGCGTGGTATTGACAAATAATACTTGTTAAACATTCATTTTGCATATACATAGCTTGATTACAGCGAGGTTACAACTTTATGATGTGTTTCATAGGTGCTAATGGACATGGAACTGCCTAGTGTAGGCCTTATGGTCTCTTGCAGTCTCCTTTATTATGTTCATATGTTCTTATGTTTAATGCATGATAACAATGTAGGGAAGGAGTTAGACAAGTAGAATCTTGCAAACAGCATCAAAGGCGATTTCTAACCAAATGTGCTTTAGCATAAGAGCATACGATCATAATGGACGAGACTGCAAGAGACCATAAGGCCTACACTAGGTAGTTCCATGTCCATTACCACTTATCACCCACATTCATAATGTTATCTAACCTCTTTAACCAACCGATAATTTCAGCGCTCACTACATGGTTACTAGGTCAATTCCATTCGTTAACCAATCTATTGATAAACCAGTTCGTGCCTATTGCCTTCTTAAATCTAAATTTATCCAATTTGAGTCAATTACAGCGAATCCTACCCTGCTGTCTTAATATGATGACCTTGTCTGCATCACCGTTGTGGAAGCTGGTTTCCTACACAGGTTATTGATACAGATATTGTGTTCTGTTGAAACCCGCAACCCCCCACAGTTGCTGCCAACGGTCCTCCGTTACCTTCCTATAGACTTTCCATTGAAGAAACGTTATGCTTGCCTGTGTTGCAGTCGAGAAAGGCTATGTTGATGTCATCGGCCAACAGGAGAAGGGGTGTAGTAGGGTGGCCAAAATAAAAGTATAGGAATTATTAGATAATTATATTAATCCCATCGAGATATAGCACTACAAAGACAAATGCGTGTGTACAGGAAGGAAGCGGAGTAACAGCTGGGACGCCAAGCGTTGAGTCAATGCGGGAAACATACACGACTCGCTTGGTTCTTCTTATAAAGGCACACAGAATTGTAATTAAATAATAGTGATAATAAGATTAATATGGAACAAAATCTGTGTTAGTTATGCAATGAAAAAACACAAGCACAATTGGATAATTCGCAAGTATAATACACAATAGCTGTACGATGCTACAACACAGTACATGTATATATATATATATATATATATATGTATATATATGTATATATATATGTATATATATATATGTGTGTATATATATGTATATATATATATATATATAATGCATAATGGTACGATACCATCACATCGAGATCAGTCGCCGGTCGTCATATCTCCTTGTGTGAAAAAGTAGGGGTAGTCGAGGTCGATAGATATCTTGGGGACAGTGCGGATACAGTGCCAGACCCTCAGGGGTGCACTCACAGATGGAGTTGATGGGCGACGAGGGAGATGGTTCTATTCGACGTCTGTCCAGTCGAAAATTTCCATTAGTAGTTTCTTTACTGTTTTTATTTGTTTTTCCCTTTTTGACTATTTATTCATTTGTTTATATATGTTTTTGTTTATTAATATTTGGACTATTTACTGTACCTGATTATAAGAATGTCATGACAGTGATTGTAATTAGCATGATATGACAGTGATGATAATGAGAGTAATAATGATCCACTACCACTACTTTTGCCGCTACCACCACTACCACCACCACAGCTACCACCACCACCACCATTACCACCGCCACCATTACCTCCACCACTACCACCACTACTATCACCACCACTATCACCATCACCACTACCACTAGTATAACTATCCACGACCACCGCTTTCACCACCACTACCACCACAACTAACACCACCACCACCACCGCTATCACCACCATCACTACCATTATCACCACCATTATCACCACTACCATTATCACCGCTACCACCACCACTACCACCATTTCATTGTTATCAGTGCGATTGAAAAACTGCGTTGCAGATGAGGTCAGGGTAATCGTCCTTTTTTCTTTCAAATTTTCTTTTTTCTTTTACAAAACACGTATAATCGTATCGCGTGAGGCTCCTCTAGCGAATTGGATTTTAGATGAACCAGGCTTTGTGTGCTTGCCGCCGTGCGATTTCGTTCATCACAAGGGGGTCTCCTTTGAGCACGCACACACACACACACACACACACACACACACACACACACACACACACACACACACACACACACACACACACACACACACACACACACACACACTCACACAGAGGCATGCACGCATACAGTCACACACATACACACAGCCATGCACACATACAGTCACGCACACAGTCTTCACGCATACACAGGCACGCACGCATACAGTCACACACACGTACAATCACACACACACACACACACACACACACACACACACACACACACACACACACACACACACACACACACACACACACACACACACACACACACACACACACAGTCTCTCTCTCTCACACACACACACACACACACACAGTCTCTCTCTCTCTCACACACACACACACACACACACACACACACACACACACACACACACACACACACACACACACACACAGACACACACACAGACACACACACACACACACACACACACACACACACACACACACACACACACACACACACACATACACACACACACATACACGCACACACAGACACACACACACACACACACACACACACACACACACACACAGTCTATCTCACACACACACACACACACACAGTCACACACACACACACACACACACACACACACACACACACACACACACACACACACACACACACAGTCACACACACACACACACACACACACACACACACACACACACACACACACACACACACACACACACACACAGTCACACACACACACACACACACACACACACACACACACACACACACACACACACACACACACACACACAGTCACACACACACACACACACACACACACACACACACACACAGTCACACACACACACACACACACACACACACACACACACACACACACACACACACACACACACACACACGTACACACACACACAGTCACACAAACAAACAGTCACACACGTAAACAGTCACACACTCATACACAGTAATATACGTAAACAGTCACACACACACACACACACACACACACACACACACACACACACACACACACACACACACACACACACACACACACACACACACACACACACACACACACACACACACACACACACACACACACACACACACACACACACACACACACACACACCAGTTAAATTGCTTTGTACGATTCGCAGGGGAACACAGTGGCGGTAGGCTTTCCCCCCGACATGGAGTTAGATCAGATTCCTTTCATCCGTTTGGAACATTCGCACCGAAGAGGATGAGGACCTGTGAAGAGGGATGACGGATGGAGGCCCGGAGTTACGGGCGGCAAACATCCACGGGGCAATCCGGCTGGATTCTCTGATGAGTGTGTAATCTCTTGATCCTCGTCTGAGGAAAAACGAAACACAGTTTGGTCGAGAGAGCTGGGGGGGGGGGTCCTAGGGAGGATGAGATTGTATTAAGTGTCCAGAAACAGAGGGACATCCACGCCACTTTTACTGGTTTCCAGTTAAGCATAGTTATGTTCAGAGATGCCCGAGGAGAGAGAGAGGGGGAAAAAGAGAGAGAGAGAGAGAAAGAGGGGTAATGACTAATGCAGTCTTAACTTCCCATGGTTTTCGGTGTCACATGTGAATAAAATCACTTGGCGACAGCCAAAATATATAACAGATCGAAAGTGTATCGACATGGCTGAAGACGATGATTACCCTCTCACTGAATAAAATCGTCTAGGTGCTGCTAGAATAACCTAATTAAATGCAGCGACTGATTCCCAAGTTTAAAGTCCCGCGTTCGATCCTGGCCTCGTTGAGTTTACGAAGATATGGTCCGGTATTAAACTTCCCTTTAACTCTTCCATGCTCTGGGGCGAATGCGGCAAGGGAAATGGTTCCGTCCTTTTCCACGTTAGGATGTGTTCATTACTTTCTTAATGTGAGAATAGTAAAGAATGGTCTTCATAAGGAAGAAAAAGACCTAAGCTGAATTTGCGTGGGCGTGTACGTGTGTGTGTGTGTGTGTGTGTGCGTGCGTGTGTGTGTGCGTGCTTGTGCGCGCGCGTGTAATCATCATTTCTTTAAAGGGAGACAAAAATCTATATTACAGCCAAATTTAACGTAACCTGATCTAACTCTGGCCGCAGTTAGATTAAATTGACCATGTTAAACCAAACTAGGTTAGGCTAGGTGAGGTGAGGCCAGTCAGGTCAGTCTAGGTTAGGTTATGCCAAGCAAGGTTAGACTAGACTAGGTTAGGCTGGGCCAGGATGGCTAGGATAGGTTAGGTTAGACTAGGTTAGGTCAGGTTAGGCTAGGTTAGTTTAGGTTAGGTTCAGTGTAACTTTAGTTGTAATCACGACTAAGTAAGTTGTCAATCGCTATACATATGTAAGACGTCTGTACTTTGCGTGCATCCCGGATGATGTCTTGCTGTACCCTGTTATTTCTGGATCCTGTTGAACACCGGAAGTTTTACTCCCCCCCTAAACCCCCCCAAAACCCCCACGGCACTACCGGCCCCCACCTCAAACGACCCCCCTTCCCCCACACCCACCCACTCCGTAATGGAGGATCCGGGACCGCGGCCGGGAGCCGGCGGCCGGCCCTCTCGGAAGATAAGCACCTCTCTTTACCGGTCTTTTAATCCCCGGCTCACGGACGGCTGAGCAGTTCCGTGATGTTTTCGTCTTTTTTTTTTTTTTTTTTAATTCTCTTTTTGTATAAGGAGGGTGGGGGATGTGGGGAGGGGGTGGACGGGTCACGGATATGATTGAAACGGGGCCCATTCTACTACTACTCTCGGATGTGCCGTGCTTCTCTCTTGATTCCTAGTAGAAGGGTGTTACCTAATCCAAGAGTCCAGGAGTCCAGTGCACACAGGGCAAAGGTGACGATTTTGCGTCTTCTGGTGGGTGTCTATCACAAGAAGGCTTAAATTATTATTGTAATTATATATATATATATATATATATATATATATATATATGTATATGTATATATATATGTATATATATATGTATATATATATATGTATATATATATATATGTATATATATATGTATATATATATATAATATGTATATATATCTATGTATATATATCTATGTATATATATATATGTATATATACTGTATATATATATGTATATATAATTATATATGTATATATATATGTGTGTATATATATGTATATATATATATGTATATATATATATATATAATATATATGTATATGTATATATATGTATATATTATATATATATATATATATATATGTATATATATATATATATTTATGTATATATATATATTATATATATATTATATATATGTATATATATATATATTTATGTATATATATATTATATATATATATTATATATATATGTATATATATATATATTTATGTATATATATATTATATATATATATTATATATATATGTATATATATATATTTATGTATATATAATATATATATGTATATATATATATTTATGTATATATAATATATATATGTATATATATATATTTATGTATATATAATATATATATGTATATATATATATTTATGTATATATATTATATATATATATATATGTATATATATATATTTATGTATATATATAATATATATATGTATATATATATATTTATGTATATATATATATATATGTATATATATATATTTATGTATATATATATTTGTGTATATATATATATATATACATGTACATATATATATTTGTGTATATATATATTATATATATATATATATATATATATATATATATATATATATATAATATAAGTAATAAATTTTTTCCGAAGAGGGCAGAGGACCACACCAATGAAAGAAGGTAGTTCTGTCTTCGGCCCACATTAAAGATAGAAAAAAAAAAAAAAAAAAAATCCAAGTCTACAGGTTCCTTTAGGTGGAGTATTGATGTTTCATGAGGAATGATCCGCGTTTCTGTACTTCGGGGACAATGGGAGGGCAGCATAAGTCGAATGTGCTCAGCATTCTTCTCTGGAGATTAGACTCCAACCATAAAGGAATGCTGTGTGACCCTGATCCGTAGGGGGTGTCACTAAAGCGCGTCCCCCCACCTCACACCTCTCTCAAAGTACAATGACACATAGGTTCCTTATGCACCTGTCAATCGAATCTCCACCCTTTCTACACTGCGGGTCTGTGTGGTGCCTTTCTCACTCAGTTCTCCTCCCTCCCTCCCTTTCATGAATTCTCAATATTCGTTTGGCTCCCCTTCCTTTTTCTCTCAAATTCCATTTCCCCCAAAAAAAGAAAATGTAAAAAAATGTAACAATAAAATGTTGCTCTATCACAAAGTTGACAATCATTATCTTGTATTTGATAGATCTTTTTAAATCATATTCCTAATGTTTTTTTATTATTATTATTATTTATTTATTGATTTATTTTTATTATTATTATTTTGGGTCACATGAAGAATTGTCACCCCAGAACGCCCATATGAAGAATCGTCATTCCATGAGATCCCACCTGAAGAATTGTCACCCCAGTACGCCGAAGGGTCACAAGAATTGTCACCCCAGAACGCCCACATGAAGAATCGTCACCCCATGAGATCCCACCTGAAGAATTGTCACCCCAGTACGCCGAATATCAACAGTGGAATAAAGATTACGTTAGGATAGGTTAGGTTAGGTTGAATGAGGGTTATGCTTATTGTTACCAACTTATACAACCGAAAAATCGTAAACCCAGGATAACCCACATGAAGAATTGTCACCCTGTCGAAGACTGGGGAGACAATTCTTCTCCCCATTATATAGAAATGTGTGAATTGTAACAGGAGCCCCAAAAAAAAAAAAAAATAAAAAAAATCTTGTCGTGGCCTCCTTGAGGGCTCCCAGGGCCTCCAGGTTGAGAACCAGGTGTAGTGGCTTGGTCACGTCCCCTGGTAAAGGTACGTTTTGGTCGGTACGATTATTGTTCAACGATGATCGTTCATGGTTTAACGATAATCGTCAAACGACTGTTTTGCTTCGAGCGACTGCCGCTAGAGTCGCTAAAACATACGAGTGTTCTATATAATCGTTTGACGATCGTCGTTGAGACATGAACGATCATCGTTGAGCGATAATCGTACCGAGTTAAACGTACATTTACCTGTATGTTGACGCATTGGATCTCACGAGGCTCCACGCTAATTGGCCGTCTAGAAAGGGTGGTTCTTTGGACTGATGAAATACATCACTAACTTTTGTGGTCAGCTGTTCTCGTTTGTGATTATAATTTGTTTTTTCTGTTCACCTTTATCGTTTTGTTTGTCCTGGTGAACTGGTTTTGTAGGTTTCTTGTATACTTTCGTTTTTGTTGTGCGTTTTTTCTAGTGCGATTTTTTTTCTTAGATGGTGAACTGGTTTTGTAGGTTTCTTGTATAGTTTATTTTTTCTACTGCTTTTTTCTTAGATGGTGAACTGGTTTTGTAGGTTTCTTGTATAGTTTAGTTTTTATTGTGCATTTTTGCTACTGCGATTTTTTTTTTTTTTTTTTTTTTTTTTAGGGGCTTGCGAAGTGAGGTTTTGTATTGTAGTAGACCAGGACTGGACACTTTCCTGTCTTATTTTCATTATCATTATGCCTTTTGACTTCGGCAACCTCTCATCTAAGGGGGGAAAACCGTTGGTATATGTATGTTTTTTACAACTCATTTTTTTCTCTAGTCTGAGTTCTTACCACAGTTGACAAGGCCCAGTATAGCCACCTGTTACAGTAGTCCTACACCTTTAACCAGCTATCTGTATCCACCTGTCCGTGTCCATCTGTCTGTAGCCAAATGTAGCCCATCTGTTTGTGGCCAGATGGCTTTGACAAAAATCTTTGGTTAGACGCAACTTCAGCTGGTGGTGATGATGCGCTGAGGTACACAGTGTAGAAAAAAAATGTTAATGATAATTAGCTGACTCAGAATTGATTAAGTTAGGTCATGTTAATTAGTTAAGGCTAAATTTGGTCACATGTTGACGAAATATGAAGAATAAATTGAAAAAAAAAATCCTATTCATATTTTGATCCCTTCTATCTTCTTTTTAATATAAACGTAAAATTGAGAATAAATAAATAACATATTGCTGTTTGCTATGTAGACAATGCATGATTGGTCGAATTTCTAGTGTACACACTAGAAAGGTATAGATCTCTGTTCGCAATTTTCTATGTTTTTCTAACACTTCGCTCCGAAAAAAGGAAAATTGCCAATTTTGGAGGTTCTAAAGAGAAACAACCTGATCGGGTGAGCCTTTACGATGTTAGGGTTCGTATTCCAAACGACTGTGAAATCGGTTCTTGATGATGCAAGATTTCGCTGTGGCGTGTCGACCTTGATTCCGACTCATGATTGCTATGATCCTCTCTCTCTTCCTCCCCCTCTCTTCCTCCCTTTCTCTCTCTCTCTCCCTCTCTCTCTCTCACTCTCTCTCTCTCCTTCTCTCCTTCTCTCCCTCTCTAACTCTCTCTTTCTTCCTCTCTAACTCTCTCTTTCTCTCCCCCCCCCTCTCTCTCTCTCTCTCTCTCTCTCTCTCTCTCTCTCTCTCTCTCTCTCTCTCTCTCTCTCTCTCTCTCTCTCTCTCTCTCTCTCTCTCTCTCTCTCTCTCTCTCTCTCTCTCTCTCTCTCTCTCTCAATTTCTCTCCCTTTCTCTCTCTGTCATGTATACACACATGCGCGCGCACACACACACACACACACACACACACACACACACACACACACACACACACACACACACACACACACACACACACACACACACACACACACACACACACACACACACACACACACACACACACACACACACACAAACAGGGACATATCCGTGTGCAGGGGACAAAAGGTGGCTGCTATCTGTATGCAAATGCTGCTTATCATTGTCATCAAAATAAAATTGATTTATTAATTTCATTGACCAAATTTATGGATTTGTTTGTCAGTAGGATTACGTGTACGCTATTCACAGCAACAAGATTGTTTCGTGGGCATATCTCCTCTCTCTCTCTCTCTCTCTCTCTCTCTCTCTCTCTCTCTCTCTCTCTCTCTCTCTCTCTCTCTCTCTCTCTCTCTCTCTCTTTTTTGCAGGTCATTGGGTTTGTTTTTCGAGGTTCTCGTTTCATAAACAATGGCTGTGCTTTTCAAAATATTGTTTTTATTTGTTCTTAAATGATTTTAACGATTTTCAATTAGTTTTATTTTATAATCAAAGAGAAAACTGATTCAATTGTTTGTCAGGTAGTCAGAGAATTTTTTTTCGGAAGTAAGTGAAATTGTAGGGAATAATTGCCGGTAATACACTGCCAACAGATTGTACTTACAGACCGATAAAGACTAAAATATTCACAATTGGCTTGTGGGTACCTAGTCCCTGGCTTAGTCATTATTCGTTTGTGTTTAATTTGTTATGAATATTTCTCCGTTGAATAGGGAGATATTGTCACTATGCTAGTGTTTATCATTTCCTTCACGAGAATTCCCATCAAATTACAATAGGTCCTGATACCAGTCACTCAATGATGAGTCATCACAAGTTAAAGGGATTGGTAATGGCGAGTCATCACAGGTTAAAGGGATTCGTAATTGTCAAAAAGAAGAATGTACGCGTACCCCATATAATAAAATCGCTAAACTGATTGACATTGTACAAGATTATCTTTCGACAAATACGTCATGAACTCTGTTTTATGTATGTTCAACGTGTGGATGTAGTTAAGTGAAAATTTAAATAAAAAGGTAAATGAATTAATAAACAGATAAGAATAGATAAAACACACATGGGAATAATTTGAAATAATCCACATCATTTTATATTTTTACTATCGTATAATATGTCACAAATTCTGTTGTCGATTATTCAAGAAACCTGAGTTTGATCATCAATATCCTTTTTCCATATCAAATAATATAATTTAACAGAAAACATAATTAAGTTCATCATATATAATTGCAATTTTATCATGTATGCGTAAAGTCTGTTCTTAATAATTTTAAATCAAATGTATAATTAGTAAATCACTTTCTGACGTAAGAACATTGTAAGGAAATCGTTGGACACTTTCAGTGTAATTTGTGTATTTACAGTGTTCAGTGTGTACAGCATGTTTTGTGAAATTGAACCAAAGTAAAAAAATGTAAGAAAGAAAATGTTGGCATGAAATTAAAGATGATAATGATATGTACATGAACACTTGCATTTAATATATATACATATATATTATTGCTGTCATGCCTCTCTTTTTATCAAACTCTCCTATTTATGGTGGTGTATTTTTCATAAGGGCAACTAGCCCCAATCGTTTTTATTTGTTTTTATTCAGTAAGTAAAGCGTCTTTGCTTTGGATGTACAGTGTCTTGCTACATTGCTTCTGAGCCAGGGTAGAGGGTGGGATACAGGGATGACCCGTTATCTATGAGGTGCTAAGAAAACCAAGTTGGTCGAAACGTTAGAGTAAATCAATCACTAGATCATCTCCGTTTTACTTCCACCACACAATCTCTCATTTGTCCTTTTCCTCTACATATTATTATCATTTTTCCCTACGAAGTACTTCTATAGTTCCGTACCATTCTCTCGGTGTTCTCTACAATAATCAGTGTTGTGAGTTGACGATATGTGAAGAAATGTCATATTGGGTCGTATCTATCGGTGCGCTGGTGGCGTCATCGGAAGCGTGCTGGTCTCGCATTCGCTTAGTTGTGGGTTCGAATCCCGTACTCCAATCTTATTACCAGCTGTGACTCTTACTTGCCCCCCAACAGTCCCTTAAGAGTATAATAGGGCAAAGATGACGGCTTCGCCCGCAGCTACGCAGCGCCTCCTGGTGTGGGCTTCTCACCTATTGAGAACAGCTCTTTGGTGGAGAGCTCCCTTGTGGTAATACCAAAAATGAGTCTCCGTGTGTGTGTGTGTGTGTGTGTGTGTGTGTGTGTGTGTGTGTGTGTGTGTGTGTGTGTGATTCACCATGGTTTTGGATCACGTGTTGGACTCGTGATCTACAGCTATTTTCCTCCCGAAAGAGAGCTCAAAGCTCATATATGACCGATCTATGGGTAATGCTGTGACCTTACACGCACACACACATACAACTCCCCGCCCACGAGAGTTTGAGTAACGACTCGCAGCGCAGAGATACTGAAATTATTTCAGCCCTGGGCGGGATTCAAAACCGGACCGCCGTAGTGGCAGCCGGAAACTCTACCAACTTCGCCAACGAGTCGTGTGTGTGTGTGTGTGTGTGTGTGTGTGTGTGTGTGTGTGTGTGTGTGTGTGTGTGTGTGTGTGTGTGTGTGTGTGTGTGTGTGTGTGTCATGCACACACGAGTTGTGGTCGGGGGGGGGGCAAAGGGGAGTCTACTTATTTCCTCCACTGAATGAAATCTTGTGGCATCAGACAGAATAACGTCTGTAGAAAGTTTCTTCCAAATAAAAGGATTGGTCGCTTTCTCGTCTCCTTTCCCCACACCTCTTCCTCTTCCTCTTCTTTCTCATATTCCTTCTGCCTCTCATTTTTTCCTCTTCTTCATCCTCTTCCTCCATATTCTCCTCTTTTTTTCTTTTACTTTTCCTTCTCTTCCTTTTCCTTCTTCTCTTCCTTTTCCCCCTCCTTTTATTCCCCCTAATCCTCCTCTTTCAGCCCCTCTTCGTCCTCTTCCTTCTCCTTATCTTCCTTTCTCTTCTTGTCTTCTTTTCCCTCTTCTCTCTCTCTTGTCCTTCTCCCCCTCTTCCTTTTCCTCCTCTTCCTCCTCCTACTCATCATCCACATCCACCTTCACCTCCTCTTCCTTCTCCTACTCCTCTCTTTCCTCCTCTTCCTACTCCTCTCTTTCCTCCTCTTTCTCCTCCTACTACTCTATTACTTCCTCTTTCTACTCCTCTTCTCTTTCCTCCTCTTCCTCCTTCTACACTTCTCTTTCCTCCTCTTCTTCCTCCTACATTTGTTTCCTCTTCCTCCTCCTCCTACTCCTCTCTTTCGCCATCTTCGTCCTCTTGCTCTTCTCTTCCTTTTCATGTTCCTCTCTTTTCTCCTTTTCTTCCCCCTACTCCTCTTTTCCTCCTCTTCCTCCTCCTGCTCCTCTTCCCACTCTTACTCCTTTCTTTCCTCCTCTTCCTCCTCCTTTTCTTATTCCTCCTCATCCCCCTCCTCCTCCGCCTCTTCCTCCTTTTCCTCTTCTTCCTCTTCAATGTCCTTTTCGTTCTTGTTTTCAATTTCCCCCAAATCGTCCGAAGCCGAAGGAGTGGAGAACTCTTCCTTTTAAGACTTTCCTCGGGACCTAAACGACAATGGCTTCCCGCTGGGCGGCCAACAGGGCCGTTCCTGCTAAAACAAGTTGTTTTTCGATTTCTATTATTTCTTCATCTTCATTTTCTGCTTTTCAATAAAAGTTAACAGGTTGGTTCCTGATAAAGCAAGTTGTATTTTTTATCTATTTTATTTCTTCATTTTCATTTTCAGCTTCTGAATTATAACAGGAGTGTTAACAGGGCAGTTCCTGATAATACAAATTATTTTTCGATTTGTTTTATTTCTTCATTTTCATCATCATCAGAAGAGTTTCATCAGGGCACTTCCTGATAAAACAAGTTATTTTAAGTTTGGTTTTACTTCATTTTCATCTTCATTTTCGTTCCTGTTTTTTTTTTTTTTTAAGATTTGTTTTATTTCTTCATTATCATCTTTCATCTTCATTAGGATGAGGCGTGTTTCGTAGTTGAATAAATGGAATAAACGTGAATAAATAAATAAGATAAATAAAATGTCCGTGATTATCGGTATTTTTCAGCAACGTTATGGTAAAATGGCCTGATAAATAGACATAAATTTGTGAAGAAATTTGAGTAACGAGCCTTGTAGGACCATCAAATTTTGGGAGTGAATGTTTTAAGTTCAGGATAACCGAAAAGGTAAAAAAAAAATATATATATATATTGATGAAAAAAATAATGATGATGATGGTGACAGTAATAATGATGATGGTGATGCTGACGATCATGATGATGGTGATGATGATGATAGTAATGATAAAGATGATGGTGATGGTGGTGATAACTATGATGATGATTATATTCAAGTATTCTCCGACTTTAAACCTGAAACAATATTATCTTTATTTTTTGTATCAGTAGTAATTCTTGTACATCAAAATCGAGGAAAAATAGACAATTTGACCTTGTGTGACCTTGAGAGGTCAAACTGGAAGTCACATTTATCTCGAGGACCTTAACACGAAAACAAATAAAGCCAAGTGTTTACTTTTACCAACTTTCACTTGGGAGTGACCTTTGACCTTTATTGACCTTGAAAGCTCAGAATCAAGGTCACGCTTACATAGAGGACCACGACTCGAAGACTGTTATAGAGTTTATTGTCAATGTGCGAGTATAAGGAGTTGTATATGACTTTAAAATGGTATTCAATTTGAATAAACAGTTTCATGTTTGTGTGCGAAAGTAATTGATGCCGGGCGAGATTTTGTGTCCTTGGCACTGTATGTTCATTGGTTAATTGATTAATTTTCTCCTTTCGTCTTATTTGGTATATTCATTTATTATTATTATTGTTGTTACTATTATCACCATGGTCATTGTTGTTATTATTACTATAATTATTTTTATCTCATTTTTATTTTTATTTGATTTGATTAATTAATCTGTTTATTTTGTTCATTTTTTTATCTTATTTAACTTGTTAATTCGTTTATTTTTCCTTTTATTGTATTGTATTTCATCTCGTTTTATTATACATTTTTATTCATCTATGTATCTGAATATTACTATTACCAGGTATTTATACATTTGTTTTTTCATATTTTTATTTATTATCATTATTATTATTACTTCTATCTTTATTGATGTTATATATTTATTATTTTCCTTTTGTGTGTATGTGTATATATATATATATATATATTTTTATATATATATATACACATATATATACATATATATATATATATATATATATATATATATATATGTACAACACTGAATGGGTCCCAGTGATTAGAGATAAATTTTTATCAACCACAATGCACTTTAATTCTAAGCCATCTAGGCGCATGCAAAAATTGAAACGTGTGTGTGTATATATATACTGTATATATAATTTTTTTTTTTTTTTTTTTTTTGCTTGCTTGCTTGCTTGTTTGTTTTTTCTGTTTAATGATGGTCTCTTTTGCCCACCTGAAATGTACTAATACAGCTGGTATGGTCGGGTCATTGGCAAGGGTTAGCGCCCCAGTGGGCGATGGGTGGGCGAGCTTAGGAGCGAGCGAACGAGCGGGCGCCACGAGGTTTCGAATTCGCATCGACGGCGTAGTTTCCCGAAGTCGTAAAGATAATAAAGTCGTCCCAACGACCTTAAAAGTTTTATCTTATGGCTGCGAATACGCACGCATACGTGCGCGCGCGCGCACATGCTCAAGCACATGCTCAAGCACATACATGCACAAACGAAAGCACACACACGCATACATACATACATACATACATACATGCATACGTACTTATACACACGGGCACATGCACACACGCGCGTGCATACACACACGCTCACGCACACACACACGCGTGCATACACACACGCTCACGCACACACACACGCGTGCATACACACACGCTCACGCACACACACACACACACACACACACACACACACACACACACACACACACACACACACACACACACACACACACGCTCACGCACACACACACGCACACACATGCAAATACACGTACACACATGCAAATACACGTACATGCATACATACAAACATACATGCATACATACATATACGCACACACAGACACGCATGCAAACACACGCTGACGCACACACACACACACACACACACACACACACACACACACACACACACACACACACACACACACACACACACACACACACACACACACACACACACCAGGCCTAACTTTGTAGTGGTTAGCGTCTTTGCCTGCCAAATTATCAGAACTTTAGATCGAACTTTACTCAGGACGTGTGAAGCATGACAGTACTGCAAAACCTTCACTGCCTGTTGAGCAAGGGAATGGGGTGTGAGTATGTGTGGATATTTATCTCTCCCCATTAAAGAATATTGATTTTTTATTATTTCTATTTTCTTTAAATCTCTCCTTTAACAACTTTAACACCAAGGACAGAAGCCCTGTTTATTGTGTAACAATATAAGGAAAGGATATTACCGTTGACAAGAATTTTTTTTTTTTTTTTATTAATTCATTTTTTTCATTTCCATTTCTCATTGTCACGTTATTTCCGACCCCAGTGGGTATCGGTGAAGGCCACTTGCCCTGATTGCCGTAGATTGCAGGGCAAAGGTTACTGCTTCAGCTATAGGTGAGCGTTCCATTGCCTGTTTTAGTTATTTACCTTTTTCAATTTTGTTTGATTTTTTTAAATATAGGATTTTTTTTGTTAATACTTTTTGTTTGTTTTAAGCACTTGTAGTGTTTCCTCCTGCTCGGAGTTCCTTAATTTTGTCAGTTTTGTTTTTTTATTCATTCTCTTTTTTTTTTTTTTTTTTTTTTTTCTGTCCCTGTATTTGTCTCTGTCCCTCCGATGGCTCTATAACTGTAAACAGTTTGTCTACGTGTTTGTGTTGTTTCTTATTTGTATTTATCTATTTATATATTCATTTATTTATTCTCCTTCCTCTTCTCCTTATTGTCCTTCTTCTTCTCCTCTTCCTTCTCTTCCTCCTCCTCCTCCTTCTTCTTCTCCTCTTCCTTCTCTTCCTCCTCCTCCTCCTTCTCCTTCTCTTCTTCTCCTCCTCTTCTTCTCTTCTTCTTCTTCTCTTCTCCTCCTCCTCCTCCTCCTCCTCCTTCTCTTCCTCCTCTTCTTCTTCTCCTTCTCTTCCTCCTCTTCTTCTCCTTCTCCTCCACCTCCTCCTTCTCCTCCACCTCCTTCTCCTTCTCCTTCTCCTTCTCCTCCTTCTCTTCTCCTCCTTCTCTTCTCCTCCTTCTCCTCCTCCTTCTCCTCCTCCTTCTCCTTCTTCTTCTTCTTATTCTTCTTCCTTCTCTTCTTCTTGTTCGTATTCTTCATCCTTCTATTTCTTCTTGTCCGTATTCTTCATCCTTCTCTTTCTTCTTGTTCGTATTCTTCTCTTCTTATTTGTATTCTCCTTCACCTTCTCCTCCTTCTTCTCCTTCTACTTCTTCTCCTTCTTCTCCTTCTCCTACTTCTCCTTCTTCTCCTTCTCCTTCTTGTTCTTATTCTTCTTCCTTCTCTTTCTTCTTCTTGTTCGTATTCTTCTTCTCTTCTTATTCTTATTCTCCTTCTTCTTCTTCTTCTTCTTCTTCTCCTTATTCGTATTTTTATATTCTTGTTCCTATTTTTTTCGTCACACATCGTTTCTCCAGGTGTCGATGTAGTGTAGCTGTGGCCAACCTTGCCATTTCGCCATTCGCCTCACTTTCACTTTGGCCCCTCGGCAGCAGCGGACCAACTACGCGCCCACACCTGTTTGTCAACAAAACGTTTATCTGCAAATCTTCAAGCGTTACCTGATGCTCAGTTTCAGCAAAATAGAAACTATATTCATACACATGTTTTGTATGTAATTTGATTATTTTTAGTTCATTGTTTGTATAGATGTAAAGATATGTTTGTATAGATGTGTAGATATAAAGATATGTTTATATAGATAGATATATATATATATGAAAATGTTTATATAGATATGTAGATATGAAAATGTTTATATGAATATATATGAAAAAATATTTAGAGATATAGATACAAATATTTTTATATAAATGTGTAGATATATGGATATAGCTTGCAACATTACCAAGGTTAATGGACGTGATTTATTACCATGTCATTAATAAGCAATAAAAGTATGGTTAATTGAATAGATTGTATACTGACAAATAAGGTAGCAGAATATTCATGGTTATGTTTGAAAATAAAATGCTTTTTGGACAATGAAGCATTGTTCTCCCTATATGTACACATCATTTTGCCAGAACTCTGTCTTTGTATAAGAGCATTTTTTCAATGCCTTTTCATATCTCTTTTTCTGATGGTGATCAAATGTTGTTTTCTTGAAGGATGACGCCATTTTGTTGGATGATTGCGTTGGATGGTGCAGTGTTGCCTTGTGTATGTGTTTATATATATATATATATATATATATATATATATATATATAATATATTTATATAATATATATATATATAATTATATGTGTGTATACATGTGTATATATATATATATATATATATATGTATATATATATATATATATGTATATGAATATATATGTGTATATATATATATGTATATAAGTATATATATATAAGTATATATATGTATATAAATATATATATATAGATATAGATATAGATATAGATATGCTGGAGAATTTGAGGAAAAGGGTATCTCAAAGACAGCAAATTGTGTACTGGCAATCCCAAGATTTTCTAAATTCCCGGCCAAATTCGATTTGAAATGGAATGGATGAAAAAAATACCAAATAAATGCAATACGAAAGAAAAATATGTAAATAAAATATATTACCTTGATATTTCGCGAGTACACTTGGCAACCAACCGAACCTGGGGACTTGGACTGGGCAGGGCGTCGGTGTTCAGTTGGCTGCAAAGTGCACTGACTTGGGCGGCCAAACTATTTGCAAAGATTAATCATTTGCACTTCTCTAAAGAATATTGTGGGCTTGTTCTTTCGATGGAGGATATATTCATGAAGTTTGCCGGTGAAGTTCACGAACATGTATATGAAAGTTAGAGAAATGTTGTTTATTTTTTATTTAGACAAAGTTGTCCCTTCTGATTTGATCTCCCTCTTGGGTAAAATGTGGGGAAGATGTCTGTTATCCTTTGCTACTCCTTGATACTTTTCTTGTTAATAATAAATAATTTAATAAAAAATAGTGATAAAACTATATCATGCATTGTGCAAGCTTCAGTTATATGCTTAATGCTTTGCAAATCCTGTTTGATCCATAAGTAAATTATAAGTACAGTATATCATTACGGACTTCTGAGCCTGATCCGTGATGTATCATAAATACATCTTGCAATGTATGTTGTATAAATACAATTTTGTTAAAACAAAATCATTATAACCATAAAAGACCACATATTTGTATAATTTTTTTAAATACTCAAAAAATATACATTTTCAGATATTTATGTTTTTCATGGGCCACTTGTTTGTGTTCGCCAAAAGTAAATGAATGGATAAGTAAATAGATAACTATATCAATAAATAAATAGATAAGATAATTGTATACGTAGGGCAATATTATTGTAATCAGCTTCAAAAGCAAATGAAAGGATATAGACGAATAAATGAATAAATTAATTAATAAAGGGACACATATCTCAAAAGATAAAAGGGGACCATGTCTTCATTCGTATTCACGAAACGAGTCCCTAATCCTATTCGTCCCAACTCTGAACTTTTTATTTATTTACTTGTTTATTTTTTATCTTTTCCTTTAATGGAATATGGGAGGGCCGTCGCAATTGGCCGAGAATGAGTCGACATTTTCTTGTTGCAAGTCGTCGTCGTCGACAACTCAATGTCGAAACGGTCGAATGGTAGGGGTGGGGGGAGAGGGGAAGAGGGTGGGTGGGTGATAGAAGGGAGTGAGAGGGTGGGGAGGAAGTGCGGGTGGGGGAGGAGTGGGGGGAGAGGGTGGGTGGGTGACAGGAGGGGGAAGTGGGGAGTGAGAGGGTGGGGAGGAAGTTGGGGGTAGGGGAGGAGTGGGGGAAGTGGTGGTGGGTGACAGGAGGGGGAAGTGGGAATGGGGGAAAGGGTGGGGAGGAGTGGGGGAAGTGGGGGTGGGTGACAGGAGGGGAGAGAGAGAGGTTGGGTGTGAGATGGGGAAAGTGGGGGTGAGAGGTGGTAGTAGGAAAGTGGAGAAGAGGGTGGGGGAAGTGGGAGTGAGTGTGGGGAGGAAGTGGGGGTTGATAAGGAGTGGGGAAATTGGGGTGGATGAGAAGTTGGGGAGTAGGGGTGGGTGACAGGAGGGGGAAGTGGGGGTGGGTGAGAGGGTAGGGGAAGTAGGGGTAGGTGAGAGAGTGAGGGAGGGGGAAGTAGGTGTAAGTAGGTGGAATAGGAAGGTGGGTGAGGGTGAGAGAGGGAGGAGGGTGGGGGTGGGGGGTGAGAGAGAGGGTGGGGGTGGGGGGTGAGTGATTTGGAGTTGGGCGCCCGCCAGGCAATTTGAGTCAACAAACACTGGTAATAACAAGCCTCAGTTGAGTCCAACCACCAATTTCCGACAAACTATCCAACGTCATTGCTCACCCTGGACCACGTGCTGGGCTCGTGTCAGACAGCTGTTACCCTCCCGGATAAGAGCTCGTATATGTACTGGTCTATGGGGAATGGTGTGACATCACAGCACATACCCAACCCCCCTATGCACAAGGGAGACAGTAACGGTTTGTATTAGCTGTCACGACTGGGGATCGATCTCAGGCCTTTAGCGTGAGAATCTACGACGCCAGCCACTGGACCAGTAAGTCATGTATATTCATAGGTAATTTTCTATATTGTCGATCGTTGTAGTATACATTTGGAGCAGTGTGTTGAAAACTTGGAATTATTGGGTGGGGAGAGGGGGAGGAGATGGGCTGGCTTGTTTCTCGTTGTTGAGGATTGAGTGCGGAGTCGTGTTTGGATTCGTTTTCATGGCCAAGGCTATAAATCTTGTAACCACACTAGTTCACGGAAGTTAGCGTGTATATATATATATATATATATATATATATATATATATATATATATATATATATACACACACAAAGTGCAGATAAACAAAAAAACACATGGTTCGAAATAACAATTACAATTGCCGAGGATAACGCAAAAAAGTATGTAAGCTTATTTCCTTTATGTATATTGATTCATTGCCAAATAAACTTTATATATATATATATATATATATATATATATATTATATTTAGGTTGCGTAATTTTTGTGGAGGAAGGGGGCACTTTTTCGCCGCCTAGTCCAGGAAGCCTTACTGTTTTTGTTTTTTCATAATTTTCATAACTAGATTACAAGACTCTGGGGATCTTGGGAACATGACAGTAACAAACTACAAGACGCGCGCGCGCGCACACACACACACACACACACACACACACACACACACACACACACACACACACACACACACACACACACACACACACACACACACACCCAGGATGTCTTCTGTCATTCAATGTTGAATAATGACAATGATTTGTATTCTCGATGAGCTCGCAAGAAGGGGGAAGCACTGTCCGGTTGCTTCGCTTGGAGGACTTCTTGGAGGAGGAGGAGGAAGAGGAAGAGGAGGAGGAGGGTGAGGAGGTTGGGGGGAAGGAGGAGACTTCCAGCGATAAAAACGCATCATGTAAAATTGTATCCGAGGGTTCTTGTCGACTGTTCTAAGGTCGCGAAGCACCTCCCGGCTTGGAGACACCAAATACCTCTGATGTGTAATGTGATTTCTTCGGGAAGAAACTGAGATGATGATGATGATGTCATGATCCCCAGTTATAATACTGATAAGAATTGATATAAAAGATAACAGTAATAACGTAAATACATTAATAGAGATAAAGAATAAAAAAAAAACATCAACCAAGAAAGTCGCACGTCGGTGTTTACATGATACAAGAAATGACGTTGAACGGGTTGTAGGCTGGGAACGATTCCCAAATGAAGAGAAAATGTCGAAAATTGCAGTCGAAGAACGACCTGGGAACATTCGTCTTCCCCCCCTTCCCCAAGAATGAGCCAACAATGTTCTTGTTCGCCATCGGGGAGACCTGAAGAAGGCGTGGCCCTCGTTAGTCTTTCTCCCGAGGCTCCTCGGTCGGGGAATGTTTTTTTTTTTTTTTTTTTTTTTTTTTTTTTTTTTTTTTTGGGGGGGGGGGAATAATACGCTCCGTAGGGTTCTTTCTTCCCCTTACCCTCCTCCTCGTCATCCTCCTCGTCATCCTCCTCGTCATCCTCCTCCTCCTCGTCCTCCTCCTCGTCCTCCTCCTCGTCCTCGTCCTCCTCCTCCTCCTCGTCATCCTCCTCCTCGTCATCCTCCTCCTCCTCGTCATCCTCCTCCTCCTCGTCCTCCTCCTCCTCCTCGTCCTCCTCCTCGTCCTCCTCCTCCTCCTCCTCCTCGTCCTCCTCCTCCTCCTCCTCCTCCTCCTCCTCGTCCTCCTCCTCGTCCTCGTCCTCGTCCTCGTCCTCGTCCTCATCTTCCTCTTTCTCTTTCTCCTCTTTCTCCTCTTTATCTTTCTCCCCTTTCTATTTCTCCTCTTTCTCTTCCTCCTCCTTTCTCTTCCTCTGCCTCCTCCTCTTTCTCCTCCTTTTTTTCCTTATCATCATCATGTTTGTCTTCCATGTCTTCTTTATTGTCTTTCTCCTCCTCTTTCTCTTCTTCCCCCTCCTCTTTCTCTTCCTTTTCTTCATCTTACTCTTCTTCGTATTGCTCCTCTTCCTCCTCTTCGCATTCCTCCTCTGTAGGGGGGAGAGGTGCTGGGAGACTAATACTCCCCATAGGATAAATAAGGTTTTTTCTCCTCCTCCCCTCCTTCTCTTTATTCTCCTCCTCCTTCTTTCTCCTTCTTTCTCCTCCTCCTTATCTTTTTCCTCCTCCTTATCTTTTTCCTCCTCCTTATCTTTTCCCTCCTCCTTATCTTTTTCCTCCTCCTTATCTTTTTCCTCCTCTTTCTCCTCCTCCCTCTCTTTCTCCTCTTCCTTCTTTTTCTCCTCCTCCTTCTCTTTCTCTTCTTTGTCCTCCTCCCTCCTCCTCTTTGTCCTCCTCCTTCTCTTTCTCCTCCTTCTCTCTCTCCTCCTTCTTTTTCTCCTCTTTCTCCTCCTCGTCTTTCTCCACCTCCTCATCTTTCTCCTCCTCCACCTCCTCGTCATGTTCGTCTTCCCCTCTTCTTCTTTCTCGTCTTCTTCCATTTTTTCGTATTCTTCCACCTCCTCTTCTTCCTGTTCCTCCTTTCCTTCGCCTTCCACCTCTTTTTCGAATTCCTCCTCCTCTTCTGCGTTTTTCTCCTTTTCTTCGTCCCCCTCTCCCTCTTGCTCCCTCTTCCCGTCCTCCTTGTTCTCTTCCTTCTCTTCCTCCTCTTCCAACTCTTCCTTCTCGTCGTCCTCTTCTCCTTCCTTCTCTTCCTCTCCTCCTCTTCCCATTTTCTTTTCCTTCTTTTCCCTCTTCCACCCTTCACTTCTTCCTCCTCCTCCTTTCTCTTATCCTCTCCTTTCCTCCTCCTCTCCTTCCCCATTGCCTCTTCCCCTTCCCTCTTTCTTTTTCTTTCTCTTCCACCCTCCTCTACTCCCTCCTCCTCCCTCTTGTTACCTCCTTCCCTCATTCTCTCTTCCTCCTCCTCCTCCTCCTCCTCCTCCTCCTCCTCCTCCCCCTCCTCTGGCCATCCACTAATGCACTATTGTTGCTATGGTCAGAAGGCAGGTAATTCTGGGTGTGTGTATGAGAGAGAGAGAGACAGGGGAGAGAGAGAGAGACAGAGGAGAGAGACAGGGGAGAGAGAGAGACAGGGGAGAGATAGATAGAGAGAGATAGAGAGAGAGAGACAAGGAGACAGAGAAAAGGAGATAAAATTATATACGAAAACTTAGTATACGTGAAGGGTCTTTTTCCTTTCTTTATCTCCGATTATTGCTCTTTGGAGGGAAAGAGAGAGAGAGAGAGAGAGACTGAGACAAGGAGACAGAGAAAAGGAGATAAGTATTATACAAGAAATCTTAGTATACGTGAAGGGACCTTTCCTTTCTTTAGCTCCTATCATTGCTCTTTGGAGAGAGAGAGAGAGAGAGAGAGAGAGAGAGAGAGAGAGTGAGAGAGACAAGGAGACAGAGAAAAGGAGATAAAAATTATACAAGAAAACTTAGTATACGTGAAGGGTCCATTCCTTTCTTTAGCTCAAATTATTGCTCTTTGGAGTTCCTTCTGCCTTTAATACAAGTATTGTGTTGCTGCTACAACTTGTCTACTTGACTGCGAGAGCTGCTACTAATGTGCTTCTCTTTCCGGGTCGTCATCCAGGAGGTGCCAAGATAAGAGGGAGGGTGGAGGGGAGTGGAATATATAGGATATGGAATGAGTGGGAGTGGTTTCTATGCCTTTTTCTTTTTGGGTACCCCCCCCCCCGTGTAGGGGAAAAAGCCTTTGGTATATGTATGTATGTAGTTTTATTCTATTTTATTTTATTTTTTATATTTGATTTATTTTGTTTAATTCATTACTTTGATTTGATTTGTTTGATTCATTTTGATTCATTTATGTATTTTCTATTCAACTTGTGTATTTTGCCTATATTCTTTATTCAATTAGTCTATTCTATTTGTTTTACTTTTTCGTCATTTTCTTTGTTTTTTCATGGATTTTATTATTTCATTTATAAAATTAATTTTGACTTGTATTTCTTTCATTATTACTTTTTTATTCATTATGTATATGTTATCTATTGTATTCTATTTCATTTTTATATACTTTTTATTTTATTACATATTATTTTTGATTATTCTCTTTATTTTATATATCTATATATATATATTTTCTCTGTTTCTGTCGCTCTTTGAAATATGCGAGGAAAAATGCTGCAGATTAGATGTGATTGGCTGGATTCTTGTCCGTGGGTGGCGGTAAGGCGTGGTATGGAGCCGGGGGCGATTACCGCATTCTTTCCTCTCTCTCTTTTTTTTTTTTTTTTTTTTTTTTTTTTTTTTTAAGATCGTTTTTGGTCTGCGGGGGCGGAGAGGAGGGGGGGTCATGGGGGAGAGGGTGGAATCCTGTAGAGACAGCAGTCTCCCCATCTCAACAACTGCTTTCCAAATGACATACATACATGCATATACGCACATACATGCTTGCATACATACATGCATCCATACATACACACACACACGTACATGCTTGTATACATACATACATGCATGCATACTTATATACATGCATACATACACATACATTCATACATATATGCATGAATGCATGCATACATATATACATGCATACACATGCATGCATACACACATACATGCATGCTTGCTTGCATATATACATACATATATGCATGTATGCATACGTATATATATACCAGCGATCCAAATTCAAACTACACATACGTACATATACATACACATATGGATTGGTTTGATGGTGTGGTGGTACCGCGGTCAACCGCTAATAAGTGATCCAAATTCAGGCCTCACGCAGGGCTGAGAATTTCAGCATCGCTGCACTGCGAGCCGACACTCCAACTCTGGTGGGCATGGAGTGTGTGTATGCGCGCGCGCGCGCGCGTGTGTGTGTGTGTGCGTGCGTGCGTGCATATATGTGTGTGCGCGCGCGCGTGTGTGTGTGCGTGTATATACGTGTGTGCTCCGTGGCGTAGTGGGCTTGAGGCTGGAGCGGGTGCTATGTACTTGGTTCGAGTTCTGTTATAAGACTGGCCAAACACACAAAACGCACACACATATATATACATACATATTTGGTGGAACCCACTGGGAAATAAGAGACATAGTCCAAGCGTCTTCGTCCAAATTGACATCGTAATCCCTGAAGATGTCTTAATTGGCGAAAACGTTTCGTCTCCGTCTCTTATTTCCCAGTCGGTTTCGGTACAATTGATATTCACACGTTTTTGTGAACGTTTGGCAATATACATACATACATAATGTTTTGTATGCATACGAACACGAACCCAGAGAGCAGCCACGAAAGTAGCCCCAACACTGAAAACGTGTCATATGAGGAGAGACTGGCTAAATTGAAATGACCGACTTTGGAACAAAGAAGAGAAAGAGGCGACCTGCTGACCATTTACAGAATCATGAAGGGTACTGAAGTCCTTGATAGAGAGGACTTACTAAATTGTGATAAGAGAATTACAAGGGGACATGAAAAGAAACTCAAAAAGGACAGTTATAGAAAAGACCTGAAAAAACACAGTTTTCCACACATAGTGATGGATATCTGGGACAAACTGGACAAAACAGTAGTGTGTGCAAAAAACTATACACGAATTTAAGAGCAAACTAGACACTGCGAGATACAAAGACGGGACCTCACGAGCATAGTTCCCCTTCTCGTAAGATACAAGTAGGTAAATACATGGGAGTCTATATATCGTTCTGCTCTTCATGCCCTCGCCCTCCCACTCGCCCTACCCCCTCCTCCCCCACCTACTCCTCCTTCTCCCCCACCTAATCCTCCTCCTCCTCCCCACCTTCTCCTCCTCCTCCTCCTCCCCACCATCTCCTCCTCCTCCTCCTCCCCATCTTCTCCTCCTCCTCCTCCTCCCCATCTTCTCCTCCTCCTCCTCCTCCCCACCTTCTTCTCCTCCTCCTCCTCCCCACCTTCTCCTCCTCCTCCTCCTCCCCACCTTCTCCTATCCCACCCCCCTCCTCCCCCTCCTCCTCCCTCTCCTCCCCCTCTCCTCCCCTTCCTCCTCCCTCTCCTCCCCTTCCTCCTCCCTCTCCTCCCCTTCCTCTCCTCCCCTTCCTCTCCTCCCTTTCCTCCTCCTTTTCTTCCACTTCCTCCTCTTCCTCCTCTTCCTCCTCTTTCCCTTCCTCCTCCCTCTCCTCCCCTTCCTCCTCTTCCTCCACCTCCTACTCCTTCCTCTGCCTCCTCCTTTTCCACTTTCTCCTACCCTCTCGCTCTCCTCCTCCTCTTCCTCCTACCCCTCCTACCCGTCCTACCCGTCCTCCCTCTACCCCTCCTCCTCGCTCCCTCGTTCATATCCCTCGCACTCTTTCTCCCCTCTCCCCTTCCTTCCCTCTCCCCTTCCTCCTCCTCCTCCTCCTCCTCCTCCTCATTGGAGTATGAAGAAAGACTAAAAAATCTAAACTTATTCTCCCTCTCAAAAAGAAGAATGCGAGGAGATTTGATTGAGGTTTTTAAAATGTTCAAAGGCTTTGACAACATTAATGTCAAAGATTACTTCTCATTAGACCAATCAAATACAAGAAGACGCCACGATTTCAAAGTAATTGGCAAAAGATTATCTACGAACGAGAGTAAGCACTTCTTCTTTAACCGGGTTGTTAACGTGTGGAACTCGTTACCTTCCACTGTCGTTGAAAGTAACACGATAACAACATTTAAAAATCGCTTAGATAAATACTTGGAATCTAATCCACAAATGAAATATTATCCTTTGCAATAAAAGATACGACAACCAGACATTTAATCGCAATTGGACTAACTGGATAGGATAGTTATAGCAGTAGTATTAGTTCATTTTCTACCAACACAAACAGCCTCGTTAGGGCCAGTAGGCCTGCTGTTGTTTGTTCTTCCTTTGTGTTCCTTTGTGTTCCTCGTATTCATCTTCTTCCAAGTCTCCCTACTCCTTACCTTCCTACTCACTACACTACTCATCTTATTTTTATTTCTTCTTCTCCTCTTCCTTTTCCTCCACATTTTTCGCCCTCCCTTCCTCTTCCTCTTCCTCCTCTTCCTTCTCTTCCTCCTCCTTCACTTCCTCTTCTCCTTCTCCTCCTCCTCCTCCTCCTAAACCTCTTTCTCCTTAACTTCCTTTTCCTTTTCCTCTCCCTCCTCCTCTTCCCACTCCTACTCTTCCTCCTCCTTCACTTCCTCTTCTCCTCCTCCTCCGCCTCCTAAACCTCTTGTTCCTAATCTTCTTCCTCCTAATTCTCTTCCTCTTCCTTTTCCTCTCCCTCCCCTTCTTCCCACTCCTTCTACTCTTCCTTCTCTTACTCCTCTTCCTTTTCCATC
>NC_134796.1:50933976-50943976 GCF_046742065.1 Oratosquilla oratoria
GGACCTGTTTCCGACCACCTTCGACGGTGGCACTTTTGTTTTCTCTCATGGTTAGCGCCAGGCTCCTTCATATTCATCTTCATGACTGGTAGGATTCATTCCAATTGCTTTGTCTTGAGTTCCTTTTATAAACAAAGGAACAACACAAATCAGCCTAGTCACTGGTGGTCGGAAACAGGTCGTAAGCTTGGTAGGATTGGACCCTAAGGGTGAGTTGGGTGAAGGGTTAGGAAGCATTGTGTATTTTTTTTTCTTTGAGGGGGGAGGGGAGGGGTACGTTTTGATGCTAGTGGGTATATATTTTATTTGTATTTTGTTTGTGCGCAAGGAATTTAGTGTTCCTACATTATCTCTCTCTCTCTCTCTCTCTCTCTCTCTCTCTAAATTTTGCTTTTCTCTTGCTACATCTGTTCTGGTTTGTGTGCATGTGCATGCTCTTCACAGGTGCACATCTTCATGAAATACATGCTTATTATTTTCAGTATATTGATACCCGTTCTTCATTTTTACAGAAGAGATGGCACACGTCCCAGTTCCAATCCACGTGAGTACATAGACCTTTATGCAAATTTGCATGGGACTTTAATTTCGCTACTCGCAGAGGACCTTTTCGCTAACTTATTGTCCTGCGAAACCAAGGAGGCACCTAACGAACTATATCCTGTTCCTTTGGGATGTTCCGACCGGCGGTAACCGGAGTTTGGTCGTCTGTCGACTTCGCTGTGAACTCGCACAGGAGAGAAGCTCGCCTCTAAAGGGGTTATCAGACTGGGCTATTTTTCCTCCGACACCCTACCTCCAACTTCCATTTGAATAACTAGAATATGACTTCGCTCACAGAAATCTAGACTTCTCTAAGAACATTTCGACAGTATGTCTAACATTAATGTAGGTTTACAATTTCTTAGTTCGTCATTCAGATTTGCTATGTATATGAAGAAAGATAATTTGACATTTGGAGATTTGAAAAATTAGATATTGTAACAAGTAATTTTTACTCAAACTCTCAACGGTCAGCGGTAATGAAGCCCGTGGAAGCCCAATGTGATACCGCTGGACCCCATCCACGATCCGATCTGGTCTTAAGGCCGCCAGACAGATCTGGTCGGATGCGACCAGACTGGATTGTGTCTGTTGGTCGGACAAACCAAAATCCGGCGGCCTTAAGACCAGATCGCACTGTGGATGGGGTCCCTAAGGATTGTTTCAAACGTATCGACTTTTCGCCGTGCGCCGTCCACGACACGACGTCGTGCTCTCAAATAATCATAGATGACTATGGACGATTTCACACGTGGTCGTGACGTGTGAAGGCGTCCGTAGACACCCGTGGTTATTTGAGAGCACGACGTCGTGTCGTGGATGGCGCCCGGTGAAAAGTCGGTACGTGTGAAATGAGACTGACCAACGTCCCCACGACTTTTTTTTATCTCATGACCTTGTGAGGTGAGGAGGAGGAGGTTTCCGTCACCTGAATAAAATCACGTGACGAAAGGTAGAATGAATATGTGACCTTTGACACGGGAGGGGTCATCGAGATGGGTCGCTTCGATGCCGTGAAGGAGTTCCTCTCAAATGAATGAAATAGCCTGGCTATGGTAATACAATATGTACGTCAGAAGGCTCGGATTATTTATTCTATTTTATTTTATTTTTATTTTTTTGGTCATCAAATGGTTAGGACTATTGGCAGCAGCAGCAGCAGCAGCAGCAGTAGTAGTAGTAGTAGTAGTAGTAGTTCTTGTATTTGTTGTTCCTCTTGGCGTTACTTCAGTGACAGGAAACGTGTTTATGGACCAGAAAGGAAGAACAAAAAAACATATCTTATTAAAAATTTAATGTGTGGTAAGGCACAGTATGGCGTCTCCTACCTCCGAAAGGGTTCCCAAGGGAATCACAGCTCGGGACGCTGGCAAGCATCAGCCGCCTCATCAGAACACGTTTTCATGTACAGTAATTATGTACAAACCCTTTTATAATAAGTTTTAGTTTCTTATGTGATTTTTTTTTACATTTACATTTTGTTGAGTATCACTACATTTATGTGTGTGTGTGTGTGAGCTTAGGAATATATTTCTAGAATGGCCTCAACCAGCTCTAGATTTGTTTACAAAACGTCCATGTCTATACTCCGAAGCACAAATATACATATACAAAAATAGACATTTCAGAGAAATATGTGACGCCAGAGAAAGCAAGTCATGAGTCATGTGACGTCATAATTATAACGTCATCATAGTGACGTCAGCACTCATGTAATGACGTAATATTTTGTGACGTAAATTATGACGTCACTTTTTGTGACGTGAACACTCATTGTGACGTTATAACTTCTTGTGACGTCATAATTTGTGGAGTAAATTATGACGTCATGTGTTGTGACGTCACGGAATATTGAATCGTCACAAGGGATACAGGAATATTCGGCTCGGAAGATATCACAAACAGTGAAACACGCAAGTACGTGACATTGAACTGAGAAGGGAATTATTAATTTATTTTTATCTTTATTCATTTATGTGTTTATATATTCAGTTGTTTATTTATATGCTGAGGAATTAATCTCACTATTGTTTCATAACATAAAGTTAATTTTTCCAAAGTCATTCTGTACATAAATATACACTCCAAGACAACCGTTGAGTGATTTTTTTTTTCTTCAAAAGGTTTCTTTATTAGTTATCGTCTTAAATCCTATGAATTAAATCACATAATTTTTGTACTTAGACATAAATCTGATATGATTTTTTTTATTATATAAGAATGGGTTGTAGGGTCTGGGTATGGGGAGGTAATAGGGGGGATAGATATAACCATACAATGGGGTGGGGGGGTATTCTGTGTAATTCTATACTGCCATTCATCTTAATGGGAGAAGGTACCCTTTTCCCCCCTAGAATTAAATTTTAGGGGGACTTGGGCCACCCCCTAGAACCTGACCCCTCCACGCCCACCCCCTACAACCCCTAGAACCTGACATCCCCCACGCCCACCCCCACGACCACGCCCACCCCGCCACCCCCAATGAATTTGTGTTTAGTGTTGAAGGTTTTAGTATACATGCTTGTGCAAGGCATAGTATGTCGTGTCCCGTGATTTCATTTATCTATTTACTTATTATTTATCTGTTTATTACTACAAATTGTTGTCTCATATTTCGTGCAGTTATCGTAACGCTGCCCCAATCCACTTCCTTTTCACACACACACACACACACACACACACACACACACACACACACACACACACACACACACACACACACACACACACACACACACACACACAAAGTCTTAGTTGAGGAATTGCACATGCACAGAAATGTGCCCAGTATATTATAGTTACGAGAAATCTAAGTTCTATGGGAGAATTTACAAATATCACGCGTGAGCCATAGGCTAAGGTGGCTACCCGTGGGGTGCTGCATCTGCTAAAAGAAAGTGAAGTTCGATTTATTCATTTATTTATTTACTTACGTATTTATTTCATTATTTATTTGTTTATTTGTGTACCTCTTTATTTGTGTACTTGTTCATTGACTTAATTGTATTTATCAAATATCTATGTACATGTTTATACACACGCTCACCCGTCACTGGGCTCTCAGCTTCACAGTGCTCTAGCGCAATCCACATACAGACAGACAGACAGACAGACAGACAGTCAGAGGTCCAATGGCTACTGACCGTTGCCAATCAAATGGTTTAAGCTCGTTACTTCCTCTGATGGAGCAAAGTGGAGCTCGGAAGGATGTCCAGATGGCCACAGGAGAAGTTGGTCGCGTTTTCCTACTCCACTAAACTTCTAAACACAATGATGCGAAGGATAGTGTGTGTTTGTGTTTGTGATCCACCACCATGGTCTTGGATCACGTGTCGGACTCGTGATCGACGGCTATTACCCTCCCGGATGAGAGCTTAGAGATCATATATGACCGATCTATGGGTAATGCTGTGACCTTACACGCACACACACCCCTAACTCCCCGCCCACGAGAGTTGGCGTAACGACTCGCAGCGCAGCGATACTGAAATTATTTCAGCCCTGGGCGAGATTCGAACCCGGACCGCCGTAGTGGCGGCCGTGAACACTACCACTGTGCTGTCGAGTCGTGTGTGTGTCGTTCGTTTGAACAGAATCCGTAAGGAAGGTCTCTTAGATTTTTTTTGTTTTCGGGAAGGATCCTCCTCCTCCTCCTCCTCCTCCTCCTCCTCCTCCTCCTCCTCCTCCTCCTCCTCCTCCTCCTCCTCCTCCTCCTCCTCCTCCTCCTCCTCCTCCTCCTCCTCCTCCTCCTCCTCCTCCTCCTCCTGCGTCTTCCTTGACCTTCAGATGTCCTGTTCCTTCAACCAAGTCCCCAAGTCCTTCTTCCACGGAGGAAAATCAGTTACGCAAGAAAAGTCCCGCAAGTCATTCTTGCCCAAGGGAAGGATCGTTATTATCCTCCTCCATGTGGGCAGTCATCCTCACTTCCCTTACTGGGGAGACTGCCCCCCCCTCCCTCCCTCCACTTCAGCGCGAAGTGACCTGTTCTTGTTCAGACCTTAAGAGCTTGGTGGGCGTGGCCTGATGTGTGACGTCACTTCGTTTGAGTCTCAGATTGTGTGAGAACGACATGACGTCATGGAATGTGTATGGTGTGGAATGTTGCAGTGGAATGCAAGTTGTGTAAGATTTGCGGTGTAATGTCATTTGTGGAATGTATCTGTGACTGTTGGAATGTAATTAGTCGGTTGTATGCACTGGAATGGATTTGCTTTGGAATGACATGTGGAATTGGATTAGGTGTATCAAATGGAATGCGATTTCGAGGGGTATGTTGTGAATGGAAGAGTGGAATGTATTTTTGGAAAAAAAAAACGTTATGGCAACAGTTCTGAATTTCTGGAGTTGTTACCATCAACTGAGTTTGGTTTTATTTATTTATTTATTTATTTATTTTTTCAGAGAGAAGTCAGAACAAGAACAGGTCGCTTCATTTTGCACGCCTACTCATGACGTCATAGTGTTGGTTTTCTTTCCGAAGAGAGGTGACCTTTTCTTGTTTGGACCTTGGGTGGGAGGTAGGTGCAATCTCTGTCTGTCCTAAGGGAGAGAAAGAGCTTATGTTCGGGTTTTCTCGGAATTTCTCGGACTTTCCCCGGGCTTTTCGAGTTTTCTCGTTTTCTCGTTTATTTATTTATTTATTTATTTTATTTTTTTTTTTTTTTACATTAACGGGCTTTCTCGTTTTTGTCGGATTTTCTCGGAAATTCTCGTGACTTCTTGGATTTCCTCGGGTTTTCTCCGATTTTCTCGGTTTTCCTCGGGTTTCTTCGGCTATCTGGAACTGAGTTCATCTATGGCTCTCCTCCCATGGACACTGAGATCCCCCCCTTCCCCCTCCGGATGGGGAAGGGGTGGGGGGTTGATGGGGGGTGGGGGGAGTATCTGTGATGAAGAGTCGTGATTAGGTTTGTAAGAATTTTACTCGAAAATGGAATATAAATGGAATGTTACTTATCAAGACTGGATCATCCAAGTCCGCTTCTTGTTACACAAAGAGGATTTCACTCGTGACGTCATGTCGCCTTTTCGTGGCGCTGGTGACGTCATGTCGTTTCTTTCACCTGATATGGCACACTCTCACACACTTTCACAAAATCCATGTTGCCCCAGGGGCACGCCCTTGGGGTCTCCTGACGGGGGACAAGACCTCTTCTGCGACTTCGGCAGGAGGTGGTTTCGAGCATGCAAAGACAACTAGAGATCACTTCAAGGCGCGTATGGAGGTGGGAGATCGGCTGGGGTGAGAGGGGGTGGGGGGGCGGATGGGGCACTGCCTAGGGGCGTGTGGGGAGCCTTAGCATAGAACTGTGACGGGTAGCTAGGGGGCGGGGTCGGGTAGTAGGGTGGGCAGTAAGGTGACGGCGGCCCATTATGTGAGGGTGCGTAAGGCGTGCTGTTGTTGTTGTTGTACGTGTTCTGGGGATGGGCGCCCATGCTGATGTTGTACGCCCTCGTTCGCCCAGTCATGGCCTCGCGGGCGCTCTGCGGGGACCGGGATCCCTGGCCCGGCCCGGCGGCCGGACCTCCATTGTTGGGGCCCTGTCCGGGATTTCGCCGCGTGCTCCCGGGGTTCTTCTCGTACTGGATCGTGTAGATCGTCGAGTCGCCGCTCGACTCGAGGAAGTCTGGGACGCTGTGGTTGGACAGGAAGCACAGGGCGATGCTCCACAGCATGGCAGCACCTGGTAGAATAATAAAGGAATAGGTAAATGGAAATTAAAAATAAAATGAAAATAAAGTAGAAAAAATAAAATAAAATGAAAACGAAATATAATACGATGAAATAAAATGTGATAAAGTAAATGAAAAATAAGGTGAAATAAAGAACCGAACAAAATAAGGCAAAATAAAATTAAGTAAGTAAATAGAAAAAAAAAATTAAATTAGATAATGTTAAAATAAAATATAACAAGATTAAATATGTGATAAAGATAAAAGTAAGATGAGTTGAAATAAGGAATGAAATAAAGCAAAATAAGACAAGACGAAGTGAAATAGAGTAAGACAAAATAAGATTAATTATTAAAGAATAGATAAATCTAGAAATCTAGACAGTGGGTGACTTCCCGAGTGTTTTCTATGATTTTATTCTAGCTAATTCTAGACGATTTCGTTGAATGCAAAAGCTGCATTAGGAGGGTTCCATCATATGAATAAAATAGTTCGGCTGGTGGCATCTCGAATAATTAATCAAATAATTTTTGAAACGAAGAAGGTTTGAAAGTGGAATCACTTAGAAATGTATTTAACCTTTTCGGTGATTTTATTGATTTATTTCACTGTCGTCAGGCGATTTTATTCATCTGAGACTCTTCGAAAAGGCAATTTGTGGAAGCCATTGGGCAATTGTAATTTTGATAAATCGTAACAGTGTTTTGGTATCAGGGATTTGTATGATTGGAGCGATTTGTCGAAATGATATCGACAGTAGGATTAGATCTGTGGGATTGAATTAAGCCTGGGCATTTCCGCGTGCAATAAATAATCCCCTGAAGTGTGAGAACTGAGTAATGTTGATGCGCAACTTCATATATTTTGTTTCGCTACAAAACTTTGACGCTGCGTGTGTGTGTGTGTGTGTGTGTGTGTGTGTGTGTGTATTTGTGTGATTCTTCATGGTCTTGGATTACGTGTTGGACTCGTGATCGAGTTATTTCCCTCCCGGAAGAGAGCCCAAAGTTCATATATGACCGATCTATGGATAATGCTGTGACCTTACACGCACACACACACACCCAACTCCTCGCCCACGAGAGTTGGAGTAACGACTCGCGGCACAGCGATACTGAAATTATTTCAGCTTTGGGCGGGATTCGAACCTGGACCGCCGTAGTGTCGGCCGCGATTTCTACCACTACACCAAGACTGTGTGTGTGTGTGTGTGTGTGTGTGTGTGTGTGTATTCACCTTGGTCTTTGGATCACGTGCTGGACTCGTGATCAATAGCTATTTCCCTCCCGGAAGAGAGCTCAGAGCTCGTATGACCGATCTATGGGTAATGCTCTGACCTTACACGCACACACACCCCAACTCCCCGCCCACGAGAGTTGGAGTAACGACTCGAAGCGCAGCGATACTGAAATTATTTCAGCCCTGGGCAGGATTCGAATCCGGACCGCCGTAGTGACAGTGGGGGACTCTACCAACTGCGCCACCGAGTGTGTGTGTGTATATATGTGTGTGTGTGCGTGCGCGCGCGTGTGTGTTTGACCTCCCGATCACGAGAACGAGAACGAGAGCGAGCTAATTCGTGACGCCGGATGTCTCCAGACACCGCAACAGGTCACGGTCCTCGTGACCCAATGTGACTTCGGGCGAGGAGGTGCCTTGTCCCCTCTTCAACCAATTAAATTATGTATTTACTTATTTGAATATTTATTTATTATTTTTATCATTATCATTACTATTATTATTATTCATATTTATATCTTTTCTATTTATCTAAAAGTGAATATTAAGTTAGACTGGAGGAAGTGGATAGCTTTTGATACTTTGGGGCAAATGTGGCGGGAAAGGGAGGAGTGGAGGTGGAGGTGGAATGTAGATTGAGAGAAACAAGTAAATGCCTTGAGGGAATAAAAAGTGTAATGAGAAGTAGACATTTGGGAATGGATGCTAGGAGGAGATTGTGTGAAGGGGTGATTGTGCCAACTGCACTGTATGGGGCAGAAATATGGAACATAAGAAAGAGTTTGAATGTGTTTGAGATGAAATACCCAGAAGTGTGGTAGAGGTTACTAGGCTGGACAGAGTGAGAAACGAGGAGGTGAGCGGGGGTGGAAAGGGAGTTGGGAGATAGGGTTGATGAAAGAATATTGGGATGGTTTGGACACATGGAAAGAATGAGTGAAGAAAGATTAGTAAAAGAGGTGTGGAAGGCAGAGGTGGAAGGAGTGAACATGAGGGGGCGACCAAGGATAAGATGAATGGATGAGGTAAAAGGGACAGTGGGAAAGAGGGGAGCTTCTGTTGAAGAAGGAAGGGAAAAGACAGATGATAGGGTGAGTGGATTATTATTGTGTATGGATGATGTAATGCATAGATGGGATTAAGGGAGTATGTGTGAATGATATTCTGATGGAGCCCGTCTTCTCTTTTTCTGCATGAGGGGACGGAGGGGAGGGGGATCGTCGATTAAATGAAACGGCCTTGCCACGGATGCGTTGTGTCTTGCTGCATTACTTCCGACCCAGGGCAGTGGGAGAGATGCAGGTATGACCTGTCATCCAGGAGGAGCCAAGAAAAGAGGGAGGGAGGGGTGGTGAATAGAGTGGAGAGTTTGGGGATGGAATGGGTGGGAGTGGATTTATGCCTTTGACTTTGGCTACCTAAGGAAATTATATCTAAACAGTTTACTGTTTCCCAACAACTTAAGGTCATGTTGGCAGTTTTTTTTACATAAGGCTGTAAAGAACAAGTATCCTAAACAAGTCCAGTGTATAAATAAAAGGTTACCAAAAATAAACAGAATACTCTAAAGACAATGATATATAAGTAAAGACAATCATTACAACCCCTTCACGGACCAAAAGGTCTCTCACTCACCTGCAGCGACCATGAGGATGAGCATGAGGACATCTCCCCCGCTGACGAAGGTCCCGTCATCGTCATCGTCGTCGTCCACGGACTCGCTCGAGTCGTCCTCGTCCGAGAACCAGTCGCTGGGTCCGCCTCTCTTCCGGTCGAACATGTGGTACTTGAGGACGACGCAGCCGAAGGCGATGACGAAGACGCAGAAGGCGATGATGAAGGCCAAGACCTTCCGGGTGATCCTCCAGGGGCCCAGCTGGAAGAACAAGAGGAGGCGGTGTATTAACACGGCTGAAGGAGGAGGAAGAGGAGGTGGAGGAGGAAGAGGAAGAGGAAGAGAAGGGGAAGGAGGTCCAGATGCACTCGAGAATAATACATAGACAAAGAAATCCCCCCATTATCTTAGCCTGAAATGCTTCGACAAGAACTTCTCCATTTCTGAATGGATATTTGCCAACTTTGGCACGGAGGTGGTGGTGGTGGCGGAAGTGGTGGTAAAGGTGGAGGAGTGGAGGTGGTGGAGTAGGTGGAGGTGATGGTAATGGTGGTGGAGGAGTATGTGGAGGTGGAGGTAAAGGATTAGGTGGAAGAGTAAACGGGAGAGACCTTTACACACACTCCACAGTTTATTTACATTGGGATTCAAGCCTGAAAAAGCAAATCGTTCACGCCAGGAGGCGCTTAGCAGCAATCGAGACCGTCACCTTTTGCCATATGTATTTGGACTTCTAGAGCGAAACCAACCAGCCACTCGGCACATCTGGGGTGCCAGCCCAAACCCCCCCCCCTACGCTCCATATAAGGAGATGTGTTTTATATGAATATGAAAAACATGAATACAGTTAGCCGTAAGAGTACTGTACTGTTCTCTAAATTCATCGGACAAAAGTGAAAAAAAATCAAATTATTACTGGCAGCTCAGGCT
>NC_134796.1:50948976-50966476 GCF_046742065.1 Oratosquilla oratoria
TGTGTGTGTGTATTTATGTATGTATTTATGTGTGTGTATGTGTGTACAGTACGTATGTATGTATGTATAGATGTATGTATGTATTTGTACTTGTGTGTGTGTGTATTTATGTATGTATTTATGTGTGTGTATGTGTGTACAGTACGTGTGTATGTATAGATGTATGTATGTATTTGTACTTGTGTCTGTATTTATGCATTTATGTGTGTGCATGTGTGTGTGTGTGTGTGCGCGCGTGTGTGTGTATGTGACAGAGAGAGGAAAGGGGAAAGAGGGGGGAAGGGAGAGAGAGGGGTACGGGGAGATGGAGCTTGGGGGGAGAGTGAGTGAAGGAGAGATTAAGGAAATGACGAGGGAAGTAGACTAGACGAGAGAGTTGATGATTGAGGACCAGAGAAGACAAGAATGCGAAACTGAGCGTCAGGTGTGAGATTCGTTTTATGAAAACCTTTTCTTTCTCTTTAGCCGTTATTTCGTTTCTCGAAGATTTTTGTTTTTCTTCTTCGTCAATTTAGAAATGCGGAAAAGGGGGGCAAGAAAAATTAAAAGGCTGCAGATGGGAGGAAGGAAGTAAAGAAGGGAGGAAGAAAGGAAGGAAAGAAGGGAGGAAGGAAAGAAGGGAGGAAGGAAAGAAGGAAGGAAGGAAGGAGGAATGGAGGAAAGAAATAAGGAAGAAGAGGAAATAATCCAGTGGATTATTAATTAGCAATAAGAAACCCTGGACTGTTATAAGAATAAGTTAATAGATATAAACATCTTGATAAGTGACATGTAAAGATGGAGAGGAATAGATGATTAGATACATTAAAATTTATAAACTTGTTAATCAGATTTTGCATTTTTTTTCAAGTACTGTATAAGATAACTCTCTCTCTCTCTCTCTCTCTCTCTCTCTCTCTCTCTCTCTCTCTCTCTCTCTCTCTCTCTCTCTCTCTCTCTCTCTCTCTCTCTCTCTCTCTCTCTCTCTCTCTCTCTATCTCCTCTCTCTCTCTCTCTCTCTATCTATCTCTCTCTCTCTCTCTCTCTCTCTCTCTATCTCTCTCTCTCTCTCTCTCTCTCTCTCTCTCTCTCTATGCCTTAACCCTTTATAGTATATATGGGTTTACTGCAGTTTAATGAAATCGGCTGTCGCCAAAGGCTTAACTGTGTTGTGTAAACGAATGCAGGTGGTTAAGATTGTGTATCTGGCTTCACCAGCTGGTGGGCGTGTCTGTGTGTGCACAACAATATTGCTGATGGTCGCAGCTGGTCGTGAATACAAGTGACAACAGCTGGATTTCACCTACCCGCGCAAACACACACATGTGCACACAAGCCACGTACACGCATAAACATCTTATAAACACACATGTACACGAGCAAGCACACACACGTATACATGGAAACGCACACGTACACAGGCAAGGGCGAACACGTACACTCGCAAACACACACACACACGCACGCGCGTGCGCAAACACGCATATACACACGCATGCAAGCACACGAATACACGCACACATACACGCATGCACACATACACACGCAAACACACGTGCACACGCAAACACACACACACACATACACATATACACATACACACACACACACACAAATACACATAAACACACACAAACACACACAAACACACACAAATACACATAAACACACACACACACACACACACACACACACACACACACACACACACACACACACACACACACACACACATGCGCGTGTGCATTATTGCATGCATGCTTAGGTAAAAATGCCTGCGTATGTGTTCGTATGTACGAGTTCGTATGCTCGTGTGTGCGTATGTGTGTGTGTGTGTGTGTGTATGCATAAGCGCGCCATTGTTCTCATTTCACCTTCAGGTATGAAGATCTTACCCACCAGAGCGTCCCGATGCACGGCGGCGACTTCCCACTTTGCCAAATAACTTTTCGCCAAATGCACGTTATACCAGATTGAGTTTTGGCGAACGGCTATAGGTTTGGTATTTCTCTCAGTTTAATTTAGTTTAAGTATCGTTAGGTTGTATTAGGCCAGGGAGTTTGGGCGCATTGAGAATATAGGAAAACTATTTGGTAAAATGGAAATATGACAAATAATTTGGCAAAAAGGGAATATGGCAAAATAATTTGGCAAAATGGGAATGACTATATTTGGCGAAATGGGAATATGGGAAAGTATTTTGGTAAATTGGTAATGTGGCAAAAGTTTGGCGAATTGGTAATATAGCAAAACAAATTGAAGTGGGAATATAGTTAGAAATCAACGAAATCGTAATATGGCAAAACAATTTGACGAAATGAGAATATGGCTAAAATTTGGCGAAATGGAAATATTGCTAAAATTTGGCGAAATAGGAATTTGGCCAAACAAATTGGCGAAATAGAAATATAGCTTAACGCCATTTGGCAAAACGCAATATGGCGAAAATTGGAACGATTCCTTACATCCTGACCCTTGGCAGCGCCATCAGTCTTTGGCATTCCCAGACGGTGCAATACAACAATTTTGACATATACATAGAAATAAAAATAAATTCGATGTTTAATGAGCAATAGACGGGTTTAAATCCACATTTAGGTATAAATGAAATAGAATTTAAAATATTGTTGATGCAGAACTGGTGAACAATGCGACCAATTTCTTCTTTAGTGTCGACGAATTTATGATATCCGCTGTACTGAGGGGTGCTTTATCATTCATCATGGTACTATCATCACTACTATGATGATTGTTACTTCCACTATCGCCATTACCACTACTACCACTATCACCACTACCACCACCACTACCACTACTACCATGACTACCACCACCATTACCACGACCATCACCACTAACACCACTGGTACTACCACTACCACTACGATTACCACCACCACTACCACCACTATCACCACTAGTACCACCACTACCACAACCATCACCACTAACACCGCCAATACTACCACTGCCACCACCACCACTATCACCACCTCACTATCACCACCACCATCACCACTAACACTACCACTACCACCATGACTACCACCACCACCATGACTACCACCATTACCACCATGACTACCACCACCACCATCACCTCTACTACTACCACCACTACCACCATCACCACCACCATGACCACAACAGCTTGTCTTGGGAAGGGGAGGGGAGGAGGAAGAAGAGGAGGAGGAGGAGGAGGAGAAGGAGAAGAAGGAGAAGGTGATTCGCTCGGAATTGAAAACGTGCGTTCGTGCAGAAACGAAAGGTGGAAAAAAGAATGAAGGAAATGAGATGGCGGTGGGCAGGCGAAAAGGAGCCTTATCGAGCCCTACCATAGAGGTGAGGGTTTAAAGCCTTAAGTTGGCATAAAATACAGAGAGCTTATTGTTCCTGTTATGAAGTAGATTTATTTTGCAAAAGGAAATATGCGTTTGATTTTTTTTTTATATGTTGCGTTTACTGTGAGCGGTTTAAATCGTGTTTCGCAATTTTATTTCTTTATTTATTAATCTATTTTATTTATTTGTTTTTTGTTTATTGTCGTATTCTTTCGGTTTCCATTTTCTGTAAATATAAAAAATCATGTTTCAATTTTTTTTGTTTTTTTTTTTTTGTTTTTAAGCATGTTTTCCCATTGGCTTCTCCAATTTTCTGCAATTTAAAAAATATTCAGTGGTTTCCACATCCTGTAGTTGGCAAAATATTTTGAGGTTTTCATTTTCTGTCATTACAAAGGTCGTGTGTGGTTCCCATTTTCTATAATTGCCAAAATCCGTATTAGTTCCCATTTTCCGTAATTACCACTCCAGTTCCTTCATGTGCACAACCGCAGAATTTGTGACTTTTTTTTTCTTTTCTTTTTTTTCTTTTTCCTTTGTTTATGTTTTATTTCTTTTTCTCTTTTAACATTATTTTTTCTTTTCCCCTTTTTGTTGTTGGTACATTTCAACGTCGCAATAATCATTAAGTAAAAAATAGCCAGCGGTTTCCACATCGAAAAATATCTATAAAAAATTATAATAATAACATATACATGCGTGGCACGTCCAGTTCAATTCACATATAAGTACTACATTCACTGACATTTCGTAGTTTGCTACATCGCGCTTACATCGTAACTTTACGATACGTCGTAGATTTCCGGTGCAAATGACCTCGAGGTTGTAATGGACTCACTATAGTGTTTATAAGTGAATTTTAACCATATTCTCAAATTTGACGATAGATATCTCTTTTTCTATATATTCATAATATTTTGTAATTATGTGTGATTATCTATGTCAAATAGAATATGTTGAGTAAGGAGATGGTGTGTGTGTGTGTGTGTGTGTGTGTGTGTGTGTGTGTGTGTATGTATGTATGTGTGAATATGTATGTATGTATATGTCCGTGTGTCCAAGGTAGCCCATAGATGAGGCCATACGTGTTACAAAGCTCTCCTCCGATAGGGTGATAGCTGTCGATCACACACACACACACACACACACACACACACACAGAGAGAGAGAGAGAGAGAGAGAGAGAGAGAGAGAGAGAGAGAGAGGACTGGAGATAAAGAAGACACTTTTTGAGAAGAATCGAGGTTGGGGAGGGAGATGAGGGACGAAGGGGGAGAGGGGGGAGGGGGGAGGGGGAGAGGGATGTGGGGAGTTTTTCATCGGAGCGTAACGCACGACTTGGCACTACAGGGCCGTGCGACCTCCAGCAGCAGGATGCCCTTCACTCCCAACGCTCCCAACGCTCCCAATGCTTCCAATGCTTCATCGCTCCCAATGCTTCCTCGCTCCCAACGCTTCCTTGCTCCCAACTCCCAATGCTTCCTCGTTCCCAACGCTTCCTCGCTCCCAACGCTCCCAATGCTTCCTCGCTCCCAACGCTCCCAATGCTTTTTCACTCCCAACGCTCCCAATGCTTCCTCGCTCCCAATGTTCCCTTGCTCCCAACGCTTCCTCACTCCTCACTTACTCCCAACGCTCCTTCCGGTCCCTGCGTTCTCGGGGTTCCCAACTCACCCTCCTCCGAATCTCATATCTCTGTAGCGCTCCCAACGCTCCCAAAAACGCTCCCAAAAAACGCTCCCCGCGTTTAATCCTTTGTGCAATGGAGCTCGTTGGTAAGGAACCTACGCCAGGAGACGCTGAGTAGCTGCGGCCGAAGCCGCCACCTTTGCCCCATTATACGCTTTGGGGATTGTTGGGGCAACAGGTAACAGTCACTGCTGGGAATATGAGAGGAGTGCGGGATTCGAACCCGCGACTATGTGAATAGCAAGGTTGAGAGGCACACTTCGCCCTGGCACCTGTCGTCCTTGGCGAAGGCGCCTTCTTCGCCCTCAAGAAGGGGATTTTTTTTATGAAGTTGAAGGGTGCCCTCTGGCCTTCATTTCATTTGTTCCACTTAAAAAAGAAAGAAAAAAAATCTCAATGATGTCGTATCTTCCCCGCACATTTAATTCGATTTTTATTTATTTATTTATTTATTATTATTATTATTATTATTATTATTATAATTTTCATTATTTTCTATTATTATTATTATCATTATTATTATTGTTATTGTTTTTGGGGGCAAGTGTTTTCCCTGCAGTTCCATTTGCCATGATGATTTTTGTATATCGAAGAAGTTTAGGTTAGCTTCAGTCAAGTTAAAGTCAATACTACAGTAATTCCGAAATCCTGTGCAGAGATCCGGAGCGAGCTAGGGGACCCGTCAGGAAAGTATTCAGTCTCTCTCTTTTAGGCGACTCCTTCCGTACCGAGTGGTACTTACTTTTTTTTGGCTGCCGTTAGGTGATTTTATTCACCTGGTTGGATGTCATTAAGGCACCAGTACCATATTTTATTTGTTTAATAATTTATTAATTTATTTATTTATTGGTTTATTTGTATATTTATGTACTGTTCATATGTATATATATATATATATATATATATATATATATATATATATATATATATATATATGTGTGTGTGTGTGCGTGTGTGTGTGTGTGTGTATGTGTGTTTAATTAAGATATTTATATATAGTTTATATATTGATATATTTACTTTTTTTTATCTATTCATCATCAGACATTTACTTCACTACAATGAGGTTGCCACAGTCGAAATGAATCGCCTAGCGACAGCTAGAATAAAGGGGGTTGGGCACCCGTAACCGATGTCGGGGGCGTCGCCACGAGGAAGCGGTCAAGGAAGGATGCCCTTTAGGAAGGGCGGACTCCATCAACCTCTCTGGGCTCGAGCGAATTACCCTCCATCATCCTGTTATTGTTGTTGTTGGAACCTGGTGAAGTGGTAACTCCGATCTTCCTTCAGACTACAATATTATATATATATATATGTATATTTATATATATATATATATATATATATATATATATATATATATATATATATGTATATATTTATATATATATATATATACATGTATATATATATGTATATTTATATATATATATATATATATATATATATATATATATATATATGTATTGCTTGTTTGAGACAGTTTCGTTGAGTTATGAGTACTCATTATGTATGTTATGGTAACTAACCAAAAATGAAATATATATATATATATATATATATATACATATATATCTATACATAAATATATATATAAATACATATATACATATATATATATATATATATATATATATATATATATATATATATATATATTAAATGTTGTGCCCCTCAGATTTTTGTCACAATTGTGACCAGTCCACACATAGATAAATGAAAAAGTAGCAAAGTAGAATAAATTAAATAAAACATACGGATAATAAAGGATAAAGAATAGATAAAATGTGAATAGGTACCTAAAGAATAAAAACTAATGATAAATGAATAGATGAAGAAACGACTGGATAAACGACTCCGGCCTTGTGGGGTCAGCAACAGTTGAGGAATGTGAGAACGTTGATCGCGGAAACGTTTCTTCATCAGGCGCACAGCCGCGTCGTCGCGTCGTGACGGTAATGACGCCAACCCCCAACCCCTCATCTCACTTCCCCCTCTCCCTCCCTCCCTCCCTCCCTCTTCCCCCTCTTCCCCCTCTCCCCCCTCTCCCTCCCTCGTTGCGATGATCGTAGTACCTGTTGCGAAATGCGCAAGGCTACACTGCACGGGGTGTTGCTACAATACTAGGAAGATGTGGAAGAGGAAGACGAGGAGGAGGAGGAGGAAGATTAGAAGAGAGGTGGAGGAAGAGGAGCATAAGGAGGAGGGTGAGAAGGAGATGGAGAAAGAAAAGGAGCATGAGGGGGAGGAGGGGAGGATTAGAACATGAGGGGAGGAGGAAGAGTGCAAGGGAGCGGAGGATGAGAGAAAGAAAGGAGAAGAAAAGGGTGATGATGATAAAGAAAGGAGGAGATAGAGGAGGAGGAGGTGGAGAAAGAAGGGATAAGGAGAAGAAAAGGAGGATGTTGATGAGGAAAGGAGAAGATAGAGAAGGAGGAGGAAGAATGCAAGAGGGAGGAAGAGGAGGAGGGTGAGGAAGAGGAGGAGAGGGAGAAAGAAGGGAGAAGAAAAAAAGGATGATGAGGAAAGGAGATAGAGAAGGGGGAAGAGTGCAAGGGGGAGGAAGAAGAGAAGGAGAAAAAAGGGAGAAGAAGAAAAGGAGGATGATGATGAGGAAAGGAGGAGGGGAGGAGGAGGAGGAGGAGGAGGAGGAGACCTTGTTTTGAACGTCGAGGGCCCACGCTCACGCCCAACCGTCGGACGGACACCTCGCCGCGACCACGATGACGATGGTCTCGGCTCGAGCCCAAACAGCTTTTTGTCTACTCAAGTTTTTTCCAATATTTTTTCTTCGTTTTTTCTCTCCCTCTCTCCTTCTTCCTACACGTGTATGTTTCAGCAACTCGTTATGTATATATATATATATATATATATATATATATGTATACATATATATATATATATATATATATATATATATATATATTACTTATTAGTGTATTTCATCTTGTTCGTTTGCCTCAGGAACTGGCTTTAACTTAGTATGTCAGCGTGGATAGCATGACATTGTATTTTTCTAAATTTATTTATTTTTATCTTGTTTTTTATTTTCTATTTTTTGTCACTTGAAGGACATGTTACAAACTCCCAGTAACTTACTTATCAGTAGTTAAGTTTAGACAAGATTAAATTTCATTAGGCTTATATCGTATTTAAACCTACTTTGTTTCTTTTTTGTATAAATGAATCGCTGATCAACAGATGCATTAGCTATACCAAGAGGCACTGCGCTAAAATATTTTATTTTCATTTTCTATTTTTTTTAACTTGTGTACATTCTAATTTATTGTTTTATTTCATGTTTTTATAATTTTTGCACTAACTGGTAATTCTTTTTTTCAGAATTGTTTTACTAATTAATTTATTTATGTATTTATTAATTTGTTCTTTTATTTCTTTGTTAATATGTTTGTTGTCGAATCCACTTGAAAAACGACGCTTTTCTCAGGTTTCATATCTCTTCTATACATTTTGCAACGGACTCGGATTTCTCATAACTTTCCTTCTTCTCCTCCTCCTCCTTCTTCTCCTCCTCCTCCTCTTCCTCTTCCTCCTCTTTCTTCCTCTTCCTCCTCCTCTTCTTCCTCTTCCTTGTTTTCCTCTTCCTCCTCCTCCTCCTCCTCTTCCTCCTTCTTTCCTCTTCCCCCTTTTCTTCCTCCTTATCCTCCTTTTCCTCCTTATCCTCCTTTTCCTCCTTTTCCTCTTCTTCTTCCTCCTCTTCCTCCTCATCCTCTTCCTTTTCCTCCTTCCTCTTCTTCCTCCTTCCTCTTCTTCATCCTCCTCTTCCTCCTCTTCCTCCTACTCCTCCTCCTCACTTTCATTCTCATCCTCCTTCCTTCTCAAGTCTCAATGCCCACTCCTAACTCCTATTCTCACCTCCCCCTACTCCTCCTCCACCCCCTTCCTTTTCCTTTCCCTCTCTACCTCTTCCCCTTCCCTTGCCCCTTCCTATTCCCTTCCGCTTCCTCGCCTACTTCACATTCCCCTTCCCCCTTCCCTACCTTTCCCATTCCCTATCCCCTTCCCCTTCCCTATCCCCTTCCCCTTCCCCTTCCCTTTACTTCCCTTTACATTCCCCGTTACCCTTCCCTTTCCTTTCCCTTCCCCTACCCCTTCCTTAACTTTTCCCCTTCCCCTTCTTTAAACCTTTCCCTTCCCATTCCCTCTTCCCATTCCCCTTTCCCTTCCCCTCCCTCCCCCCCTTCTTTCACCCTTACCTTCTACTTCCCTTCCCCCCTCCCTTCCCCTTCACTTCCCCTTCCCTTCCCCTTCCCTTCCCCCCTCCCCTCCCCCCTCCCTTCACCCCGCCCTTTCACCCTTACCTTCTACTTCCCTTCCCCCCTCCCTTCCCCCCTCCCTTTCCCCCTCCCTTTCCCCCTCCCTTCACCCCTCCCTTCACCCTTACCTTCTACTTCCCTTCTCCTTCCTTTCCCCTTCTCCTTCCCCTCCTCCTCCCTTTCCCCTTCTCCTTCCCCTCCTCCTCCCTTTCCCCCTCCCTTTCCCCCTCCCTTTCCAGCTTCCCTTCCCCCTTCCCCCTTCCTCTTCCCCTTCTTTAACCCATTCCTTTCCCATTCCCCCTTCCATTCCCCTTTCCCTTCTCCCTCCCTTCCCCTTCCCTTTACCCTTACCTTCCACTTCCCTACCCCTTCGCCTTCCCCCTCCCTTTTCCCCTTCCCTTTTCCCTTCCCTATTCCCCTTCCCTTCTCTTCCCCTTCCCCTTCCCTATTCCCTTCCCTATTCCCCTTCCCTATTCAATTCCCAGTTCCCTTCCCCTTCCCTATTCCCTTCCCTATTCCCTTCCCTCCCCTTCCCTATTCCCTTCCCTATTCCCTTCCCTATTCCCCTTCCCTATTCCCTTCCCTATTCCCCTTCCCTATTCATTCCCTATTCCCCTTCCCTTCATCTCCTCTTCACCTTCCCTTTCCCCTTCCCTATTCCCTTCCCTATTCCCTTTCCTTTTGCCGTGCCACAAAGACGTCGGGCGAGCGACAGCAGCAGCAGCAGCAGCTTTTATTCTTTTTCGAAGTTTCTTGTCCGCCGTCGTCCAAGGTCGACTCCACAACAGAAACACACAAATACACGCACGCACACATATACGCACACCGCGCATGCACACACACACACACACACACACACACACACACACACACACACACACACACACACACACACACACACACACACACACACACACACACACACGCACACACACACACACACACACACACACACACACACACACACACACACACACACACACACACACACACACACACACACACACACACACACACACACGGGAGTCCGGATTCGAATCCCGCCCAGGGTTGAAATAATTTCAGTATCGCTGCGCTGCGAGTCGTTACTCTAACTCTCGTTGGGCAGGGAGCTTGGTGTGTGTGTGTGCGTGTAAGGCCATAGCAATACCCATAGATCGGTCATATATGAGCTCTGAGCTCTCTACCTGGAGGGAACTAGCTGTCGATCACGAGTCCAACACACACAAACACACGATCCAGTAGTCTGGTTCAGAACAAATAAATAGATAAATAGGTAAAATTAGAATAAAATAAAATAAAATAAAATAAAATAAAATTAATCTTCAGTACCGAAGTCCTGAGGCAGCTCTGACATGAGGAAGAGGAATTCAGCGTTCCTGAGGGATTCAAAGTAACTTTTCGGCTTCATTCGTAAACCCACACGATGCCGAGAATGGGTTTCCGGTGATGTGATTAAAATCACCTGGCGCCAAATGTAATAGGATCTCGCTAAAAGCCTCGGGGGGGAGTTGAAGGATGACTTTTAATGGGGTCGGCGTTTTAGGGCCCATAGTGAGGGTAGGAGGAGGGAGGAAGGGGGAAGGGGAGGGGGAAGTGAGGAAGGGGGAAGGGTGAAGGGGAGCAAGGGGGGAGGTGAAAGGGAGATAGAGGAAGGGAGGAAGGGGGAAGGGAGATGGAGGAAGGGGGAAGGGTGAAGGGGAGGAAAGGGGAAGGTGAAGTGGAGGAAGAGGAAAGGGAAGGGGGAACGGTGAAGGGGAGGAAAGGGAAAGGTGAAGGGGAAGAAAAGGAAAGGGAAGGGAAGGGTGAGGGGGAGGAAAGGGAAAGGTGGAGTGGAGGAAGAGGAAGGGGAAAGGGAGGAAGAGGGAAGGGGGTAGTAATCTTCCATCATGCTGGAGAAGTGAATTATGTCAAAGTGGTTCCTAATTGATTGCAGTGGCCGCTTTCAGGAAAGAAGAGGAGGAGGAGGAGGAGGAGGATGGAGATGACCAGAGAAAGAAGACGACGAAGAGAGGGAATAGGAAGAAGTATGACACAATGAGTAAGATGAGGAAAAGGAAGATGAGAAGGAAGAGAAGAAAGAGGAGGAGGAAGAGGAAAAGAAGAGGATGAAGAGAAGATGGAGCAGAAAGAGGTGGAAAAGCAGCAGCACGAGAAGCAAGTGGAGGAGGAAGAGGAGGAGGAGAAGGAGGAAGAGGAAGAGGAGAGTCAAGAGGTGGAAGAGGAAGGTCAGGAAGAGGGAAAGGTGGAAGAGGAGGGGCAGGAGGAGGAGGAGGAGGAAGAGGAGAGTCAAGAGGTGGAAGAGGAATGTCAGGAGGAGGAAAAGGTGGAAGGGGAGTGGCAGGAGGAGGAGGAAGAGGTTGAAGAGGAAGAAGTTGAGAAGGAATCTCAAGTGGATTTGATGTGACACTGTCAAGATGGATGACACCAGCAGAACGGGGAAGAAGAAACCGAATGAATAAAAGATGAGAGAGAGAGAGAGAGGGCGGGGGGAAGAGAGAGAGAGAGAGAAATAGAGACGAATTATTTTCTGGAAAAATCCGAATAAGATTCGTTGGTGATCGTCGTGTGAGAAAATCGAGGTTCACTTATATGGTAACAGCACCAGCAGTTAATTGGCCACGAACTCTTGCCATATTAGCGAGTCCTGATTTTCTCAGACTCGCTGTCCTTTGCTTGATTATGTGTATGATTTATGTGTGTGATTAATTGACTCTAAGTTCTATGGAGAAAAGGAGGCTGGAGCCAATCTCTTGGCGTAAACATAAACGGAGAACTTAGCTTTGTATGTGATACACCAGGATCTTGGATCACGTGTTGTATTCGTGATCGGCAACTATTACCCTTCCGAATGAGAGCTCAGAGCTCATTTTTGGCCTGATCAATGGATAATGCTGTGACCTTACACACACACACACGAGCGCGCGCGCGCGACTCGACGGCACAGTGGTAGCGTTCGCAATCGCTGCTAAAGTGGTCCGAGTTGGAATCCCTCCCAGGGCTTAAATAATTTCATTATCGCTGCGCTGCGAGTCATTACTCCAACTCTCGTGGGTGGGGAGTTGTGTGTGTGTGAGTGTAAGGTCACAGCATTACCCATATATCGGTCATATATGAGCTCTGAGCTCTCTTCCGTGAGGGAAATAGCTGTCGATCACGAGTTCAACACGTGATCCAAGACTATGGTGAATCACACACACATACACACACACAACTCCTTGCCCACAAGAGATGGAATGTTTGCTCGCAGTGCAGTGATGCTGAAACTATTTCAGCCCTGGGCGGAAATCGAACTCTGACCACTGGATTAGTGGTCGCGAGCGGTACCACTGCACCTGAACCAGTGTGTGTGTGTGTGTGTGTGTATTCACTTGGTCTTTGGATCACGTGTTGGACTCGTGATCGACAGCTATTTCCCTCCTGGAAGACAGAGCTCGTAGGTCCGATCTATGGGTAATGCTATGACCTTGCACACACACGTGTGTGTGTGTGTGTGTGTGTGTGTGTGTGTGTGTGTGTGTGTGTGTGTGTGTGTGTGTGTGAGCTAGTATATGTACACGTGTGCACGCGCGTGCGTACATGTACATTTCAATATACACGATTAAGAAATGACTTTGTAATGAAGAAAAATCCAATTAACTTAGAAAATAAGCAAGTCCGCTTTAGTGTTGATCCTTACAAGCCGAGTGGTCACTTAGATGACTTTATTCTGTTTAATATCAGATGATTTAATTCAGTTTACAAGAAGCCCCGTGACCTCGTTGGGTCAATGCCGTGGGTCGAGAGGAAACAAGAGTTCCATCTGATTATAATTTATACTGGTGCTACCCTACCATTCCTCACTCCCTCTCTTTCCCTCCCTCTCCCTTTCCCTCCCTTTTCCTCTCTCTCCCTCCCTCTCTCTCCCTTTCCCTCCCTTTTCCTCTCTCTCCCTCACTCTCCCTTCTTTTCCCTCTCTCTGCCTCACTCTTCCTCTCTCTCCCTCACTCTCCCTCACTATCTCTTTCCCTATCCCTCCCTCTGCATCCCCCCTCTCCCTCCCCCTCTTCCCCCTCTACCCTCTTCCTCCCTCACCCCCGTCCTCCCCTCCCCTCCCCTCGTCCTCCCCTCCCCTTTCCCGCCCCATCCCTCCTTCCTTCTCCCTCCCTCCATCCCTCTCTCACTTTCCCTCTCCCTTTGCTCCCCCTCTTTCACCCTCTCCCTTCCTCCCCTCTCTCTCCCTTCCTCCCCCTCTCTCTCCCTTTTCCATCCTCCCCCTCTCTCTCTTTCTCCCTCCCCTCCTTGTCCCTCTCCCTTCCTTCCCCCTCCCTTTCCCTCCGTCTCCTTGTCGCTTCGTGTATCTCCTCTCTCCTTCTCCCTCTCTTCCCTTCTCTCTCTCTCTCTCTCTCTCTCTCTCTCTCTCTCTCTCTCTCTCTCTCTCTCTCTCTCTCTCTCTCTCTCTCTTCTCTTTTTCTTTCTCTCTCTCTTTCTCTAGCTTTTGAAAATCTAGAAGGAAGACAGAAGACCAAAAATAGTAACGGCACTGGTACTTATCATCATTATCATTATATATATTTTTTTACGCGGATAAAGGACTTCCACTTCTTTTTCCTATAATTAAATGTAAATTACTCCTCCTCCTCCTCCTCCTCCTTCCTCTCTCCTCTCTCCTCTCTCCTCCTCTTACTCCTACCTCCTTCTTTTTCTCTCTCATCTTCGTCCTCCTTCCTCCTCCCTCCTCTTCCAACCCCTCGTCCTTTTCCTCCCTCCTCCTCCACCCCCTCGTCCTCCACCCCTCCTTCCACTTCTTTCATTGTAATTAATTGTACTTTACTCCTCCTCCCTCCTCCACCTCCTCCTCCTCCTCCTCCTCCCTCCTCCTCTTCCTCCCTCTTCATCCTCCTCACTCCTCCTACCTTTCACCTCTTTCATTATAATTAATTGTGCTTTACTACTCTCCCTCCTCCTCATTTCTCCTCATCCTCCTCCACCCCCTCGTCTTCCTCCCTCCTCCTTCCTCCTTCGTCTTCCTTTTACCTCTTTCATTGTAATTGATTTTATTTTACTCCTCTTCTTTCTCCCTCCTCTTCCCTCATCCTTCACTCCTCTCTCCGTCTTCCTCCTCCTCCCTCCTCTCTCCCTCCTCCTCCCTCCTCTCTCCCTCCTCCTCCCTCCTCCTCCCTCCTCCCTACTCCTCCCTACTCCTCCTCCCTACTCCCTTTCTCCCCCCCTACTCCCTTTCTCCCCCCCTTCCTCTCTCCCTTCTCCTCCTCCTAACTTCTCTCTCCCTCCTCCTCCTCCTCCTCCTCCTCCTCCTCCTCTCCCTCCTCCTCATCTCTCCTTCATCCTTCCCTCCTCCTTCCCTCCTCCTCCCCTCCTCCTCCCCTCCTCCTCCCCTCCTCCTCCCCTCCTCCTCCTCCTCCTCCTCCTTCTCTCTCCCTCCTCCTTCCCTCCTCCTCCTCCTCGCCTTGACCACTTTCTAGAGTTCGCGCCCTCGGGTTCCCGGCCTTGGCCTTGGCGCTGCCCGGCCCTCCTTCCCCTGTCGGTGGTCCGCATGTGCACACTTTACGACCTGAGCTTTGGTGTTGAAATCTCTCCCGTCGGAGGAACACGGGCACTTAAACGTGTTTTCTAATTTTTTCATCACTTAAATATAATAGACTGTTGGCAGCTTGATTAACGTTGAGGTCATTTGCCAGTTAAGAAAATTGCTAGTTCAGAAGTTGATCGATTTTGAAACGCATTGTGTATGAGAGTGCACCCGGGTGTATGACAATACAGTATGTATGTTTGTATGTATATCCATACATATATATATGTGTGTGTGTGTGTGTGTGTGTACGTGTATGTATGTGTGTGTGTGTGCGTGTGCATGTGTGTGTGTGCGTGAATGTGTGTGTAAGAATACATTTCACGCACAATCATATGTATTTGCCTGGAAGCGTATATATTAAAAATATGCTTCCTCAGATACACTTAATACTGCGACAGTATTGTACATGCATATACTTATGTAAGCAGAGACACTGGATACAAGAAATTTATTCACTTGAGCTCGTGGGGACCCGCATAAACACTATTCACAGCCACATATGCATTGTAATAGAGCGTGATTGTTTGTACATGGATGCTCACGCACATACACTTACACACGCGCACATACACGCACGCGCGCACACACACACACACGCACACGCACACACACACACATGCACACACACACACACACACACACACACACACACACACACACACACACACACACACACACACACACACACACACACACACACACACACACGTAGACCCGCATACACACACATAAATTGGATGAGGAAACAGTGAGCGCAAAAACTATACAAGAATTTAAGAACAAACTTGATGCTGAAAGATACAAAGACGGACACCACGAGCATAACTCTCTTCCCGTAAGATACAACTAGGTAAATACACACACGCACACACAAACACAGTCACGACTCGGTTGTACTCATTCATTTCATTCCTCTCCTCCTCCTCCTCATAACCCTCTTCTCAACCCCATCCCCTTCACTCTCCTTCTTTTAACCCTTCCTCTTTCGCCTCCTCCTCCCCTTCTCGTCCTCTTCTTCCTCCTCCTCCTCCTCCTCCTCCTCCTCCTCCTCTTCCTCCTCTTTCTCTTCCTCTTTCTCTTCCTCCTCCTCTTCCTCCTCTTCCTCTTCCCAACACCATCTCCCTCTTCCCAACATCATCTCCTTTACTCTCATTTTCCTCCTCCTCCTCCTACTTCTTCATCCCCTCCCCCTCCTCGTTACAGTCAATATATTCGAGACTTTACCTGGACCCCTGTGGACCAGAGTCACGCATCGTTTTTCCACTTAAGTGAGACTGATCTCGAGTCCATTCCGACTCCCCTTTCTTTCTTTCTTTCTACCTCTTGGGCACCATTTTGCCCTCAAGGACAATAAACGCTTATTAACCACTCTTAAATGCTTCTCCTCCTCCTCCTCCTCCTTTTCCTCCTATCCTTCCCCCCTCCTCCTCCTCCCTCCTCTTCCTCCTACTCCCTCCTCTTCCCTCCTCTTCCTCCTACTCCTCCTTCCTCTTCCTCCTACTCCTCCTCCTCCTCCCTCCTCATCCTCCTCTTCCTCCTACTCCTCCTTCTCTTCTACCTCTTACTCTTCTCCCTCCTCTTCAGATTTCTATTCCTCCTCCTCCTCTCATTCCTTCTCATTTCTCCCCCTCCTTCACTCTCCTCCACCTCCCCTCCACCTGCCTCCTCCACCTGCCTCCACCTCCCTCCTCCCTGTGGAGCAGTCCCTTTGCCGTGCCCTTTACTGCCGTGCCGAGGGGACAAAAAGGGGCTTGCCTTGAACCAATGCGCGGGGGCTGTTGGCTGGCTGGCTGGCCAGCCCCCCAACCCCTCCTCCAGCCCCCAGCTGGTACAGTTTATCTCTTGGCTTGAGTGACTTTCTTTTTTCGCGCGCGGGAGAGACAAGGGCAGCTTCGGGTTCCCTTCGGACTCCCTTCGAACCCCCTTTGGACCCCCTTCGGACTCCCTTTGGACTCCCTTTGGGTTCACGTCGGACTCCCTTTGGGTTCCCTTCGGACTCCCCTCGGGTTCCCTTTGAACTCCCTTCGGGGTCTGTTCGGACTCCCCTCGAGTTCCCTTTGGACTCCCTTCGGGTTTCCTTCGGACTACCTTCGGACTCCCTTCGCACTCCCTTCGGGTTCCCTTTGGACTCCCTTTGGACTCCCTTTGGACTCCCTTCGGGTTCCCTTTGGACTCCCTTTGGATTCCCTTTGGATTCCCTTCGGACTCCCTTCGGGTGCTCTTCGGGTCTCCTTTGGACTCCCTTCGGGTTCCCTTTGGACCCCCTTAGGGTTCCCTTCGGACCCCCTTCGGGTTCCCTTCGGGTTCCCTTCGGACCCCCTTCGGGTTCCCTTCGGACTCCCTTCGGACTCCCTTCGGGTGCCCTTCGGGTTTCCTTTGGACTCCTTTCGGACTCCCTTCGGGTGGCCCTCGGGTTTCCTTTGGACCCCCTTCGGGTTCCCTTCGGACTCTTCCGGTTTCCTTCGGGTTCCCTTTGGACTCCCTTCGGGCGTCCCTCGGACTCCCTTCGGACGTCCCTTTGGACTCCCTTCGGACGTCCCTTTGGACTCCCTTCGGACTCCCTTCGGACTCCCTTCGGACGTCCCTTTGGACTCCCTTCGGACTCCCTTCGGACGTCCCTTTGGACTCCCTTCGGACGTCCC
>NC_134796.1:50971476-50978976 GCF_046742065.1 Oratosquilla oratoria
ATAATAACAACAACAGAAATAACTGCAACATCAGAAATAACAATGACAGCAGCAGTAACAACAACAACAACAACAAAAATAAAATAATTATTCTCAGGACACAAGTGCCCTCTTTTGAAATTTGGTTTCAAGGCCTCATTTTGAATACTTCTTGTCGGCGCGTTGTTGTGGTTGGTGGTGAAGGACGGCGGCAGCCATGGACATTTTTGTGGCGCGAGGAGAAATACTCCAAAGAGGTGGACGTCACGGTCTGAGGTGGACCTCACTGGCCGATTGAGAACCCACCAAGAACGTAAGGAACGTTGACCAGTGAGTTTTTTTTTTTATCATCCCAGGTATGCATCCTAGGCCATGACTGCAACTTTATTTGCATATTTATTGTTGTTATTATTATTATTATTGTTGTTATTATTATTATTATTATTATTATTATTATTATTATTATTATTATATTTCTATTATTATTTATATATTTATTTATTTATTAATTTAATTACTTGTTTATTTTAAGGATGTGAAACGCAGTGAGCATGTAACAATCATGCTCTCACTTTCCTGTCACTGCATTAAGGACGAAATTTACCGTAGTGCACACAAGTATGAATATAATGTAACGCAAGTATACTAATTGCAAAAGTATATTACATTTTTTCGAGGAGGGGGGCTTATTTAGAAAGTTTGGTGACCCCTAGGTACGTAAAAAGAATGATCACGGACATACCAACATGTATTTGCATTGGTACATTTTTTTTTTTACGAAATAATCACTTTATATGGGAACTAGTGTATATAGAAAACTATTTAGGAACAGTTTGTGAACAGTGTTAATATGTCATTTGATCATTTCCACGATTATTTCCTTTGGTATTGTGAATGAAATCGCCTGTCAAAATTAGTTTTAAAAGATAAACGACCCTCGGCTCTAAAGGTGCTCAATACATACTCGTACATGAATGTTTCTTTGTGTATGTAATATCGTTTCTTTTTTTGTACATATGTGGTTGTCTACTTGTATGGATTTACGTGCATGTGTGTTTTCATGCATGTATATAGTTGTGTATTTGAGTGTGATTTAGCAGGTCTAGAAAAAATGTGAATGAGCATATCTTTTCTCAGTTCACTAAATATTTGTGTACAAAGATCCCCGACTTACGATGGGATTAGGTTACGAGAAACCCATTTTAAGTCGAAAATATATTGAAACGAAGATATCGTAAGACGAAATATCTTAAGTCGAAAATAATAAGTCAAAAACATTGTAAGTCGAAAATGGAAGCTGGCATATAGACCGAGCGGGGTGGCGGCTGCATAGATGGTGCTAGCCACGTCACGAATACAACACGCAACACAACAATCATCATAAATGAGCCTAATCATATTTAACTAAATAATTACACACAACAGTATTTTATGACTATTTTTACCTGCTAAAATCCATCGTAACTTCGAAAAATCCTAAGTCGAATGATCGTAAGTAGAGGAATGGCTGTGTTTATGAAACCAACGAAATGATAATTTGAAAACAAGACTTGTATAGTTCACGTACCTGGACTCCTGCTTTCAGGAAATGCTTCGTAGTGCCATGCATGGTGTGTGTCTTGCTGGAGGACCGATGGAGAAAGAGATGTCGGGAGACTGGAGGCTGACCTCAGCAACTCAGCAGCTCGCCGGGTTGATGCGTTCTTTGACCTGGTAAGGAGACTGGCACTGTTCGCATGGCACGTGCCTGTCGGGATGGTCACTTTTCAAATTGACCGGAAACCAGTTCGCTTTTGTTCTTGTCCTGCTTCAGGAGCGGATAGAAGAAAGGATGGATGATTCTGTGTTCCGGGATGGTTCCTCTCAGGTTCCTTTCGAAAGGAGAATCCTTCTAGGATCACAGTGTCCCAAAGAAACGATGATCCTCCTCAGGGGGTATAAGTATACTTGGAAGGGATTCTGACCGATGATGGAAGTCTCCAAAAGACCAAAGGGTCCTCGAAGAATTCAAGGGACTTCAAAGGATACAGGAGTCTTCGTCAGAAGCTGGGAGTACTTCGGAAGATGAAAAGGAGTTCTCTCGGGATTCACACGATGAAAGATTCTTAAGTTGTGGGAGACGATTAGCACAGTTTTTACAAGGATTAAAATTTTTCACAAGGATTAATAGTTTTCACACTTTGTAGGACTGATCACAAAATACAAGGATCCTTATAGGACAAAGGTCTTCGACTAGTGCAGAGTTTCTCACGGGACAAAGACCCCTAACAGGATTTTTTTTTTCACTGGATTTTTTTTCTCTCACGAAATAGACTTCTCACAGGAAAGGACTTCTCACGGGAAATGGTTTCTCACGAGATACAAAAGTTCTCACAGAGGATGAAGGACCTCTCACGAATTACAGAAGCTCTCACGGAGGATGCAGGACTTCTCACGAAGAACAGGAGTTCTCACGGGTTGAAGGGAATCTCACAGGATGCAGGGGAGTACCAAACAGCTGCGCGTCTGCCTAGCTCGTCCCAAGCGGTCCTGTCAGCTGGTTTCCGGAAGCTGCTGGAACAGGATGAAGCCCAATGAGAAGCTGTCGCAGTTGGTTTCGTTGTGAGACGCTCTTGTGAGCTCTGACACCTGTCTATTGGCGCCCCCCACGTCAGCCTGTCAGTCAGTCAGTGTGTCACGCTCCTTCTCCTTCATCGGTAGTTTCTGCAATGGATAATGAAGAGGGTCGTTCAGTATCGGGAGAGCGTGACGTCATGTGATCCCAGAAGACTTTCAGCTGCCGTCAGGTGATTTTATTGATATAAGCCCCCCCCCCACCCTGCACCCCCCAAAGAGAAAGGATGATGTCATAACTACCTTATTTAACCCTTTTGCGTAATGTTACATATATTTGATTAAAATAAGGGATGTGTTGTGCCTTGCTGCATTGCACCCGACCCTGGCAGTGGGCAGGAGACAGGGATGACCATTCATCCACGAGGAGCTCAGATGAGAGGATGGTGGATGGGAGTGGAATTGGTGGAATGGGTGAGCCTTTGACTTGGCTACCTCAGTGGAATGGGCGAGAGTGGATGAGTACCTCCCTTATCAGGGAGAAAAAATTGAAAGATAAATAGATACGAGATAAGGGAACACCACCCCTCAATAGAGAAAGGGTTTAACAAAGGGACTGGATGTTATGGGTTATCTAAGGTGAATAAAATCGTCTGGCGGCAGCTGGACAATATATAAATTCCCTGAAGTTTAAGAGTTAAACAGTGGGTGAATGTTTCTAAGTTCTTGATAAGATCATTTAATGACAACTATAAAAATGTATAATAAACCTAACCATTAAACATAACATAAGAAAGAAGGAGACTGCAAGAGACCATAAGGCCTACACTAGGCAGTTCCATGTCCATTACCACCTATCACCCGCATCCATAATGTTATCTAACCTCTTTAAACAACCTGTCGTCCACATCCATAAAATCCTGTAACCTTTTAGAACAACCGATAGTTTCAGCGTTCACTACATGGTTACTGAGTCTATTCCAGTCTCATGGTAAACCAGTTCTATGGGTTAGACCCTCCATTATCAAGGGGATGTCATAAAACTGAATTAAATAGCCTGGCGGCAGTCAAGACAAGAGGAAAAGTACCACACAGTATGGAAGGAGTTAAAGCCTTTCTGACAACATTGTTCTTGTTGTCGCCAGACAATTTTGTTCAGGCGGCGAAAGCCCTCTCATAAGAAGAACACCTTGACTGTTCCAGCGGCTTCGCCTGCGTCAGATATGTACAGTCACGAGCAAAAGTTTAGATCCACAATACAGTGCTCACTTTTTTTTTTTTTTGAGTACGAGATATATTTTCCCATGTAGTATTTAGCTTACAGGAAGGTAAGATATAAAGTTTTCAGGCAAATTATATGAATTTTGTATCACGAAAAAATATGTGTGGGCCAAATAGTTTGCTCGTGACTGTATTCAAGAAAACACTACTCCCTCTCCCCCCCCCCAAAAAAAAAAAATGCTTCACGACCTTACTCCGAATTTCGAACAGGTCTTGGGGACGCCAAAAGGTCACGGGTCCCGCAAGCAGGTGGGAACCCGCGTGGGTCCCATTGTAGTCCAAGTGTCAATGGGATTTTTTTTTTTTTTTTATATATATATACTGTCACGTTGTCACAGATGCAGTCAACACATAACCAGAATGTAGTGACACCCCTACGGTCCAGAGTCACGTAACATTCTTTCATATTTTGAGAATAGTCGCCTTCCTTCGTAGCCTACTGTCCTCATAGAGCACTGGTTCCTAAACTAGGGAGCGCGACCCCTCCCCCCACTCTTATGGAGGCGTGAGGAGGATACAAGGTGGACGTGAAGTCATGTGCCCAAGATTTTTTTTTTTATTAAGAATAATGAAATAATTCCAAGAACAAGTATCAGCCGTTACATACATTCAAACTATAATTCTATCAGTCAGCCCAATGCATTTTTTGTTAAGTTACAAACAGAAAGAAATATATATATTTTCATAACAGAAAAAATGTGTGAGGAGGTCATGCGATGGTTAGATATCCTGGACTTGTTCCGGGGCACGAGTGTCATCCCCTCGGGACTGCACCTCCAGGTAGAGATTAGTGTTGATGGAACTAAAAGACGACCAAGGAAAGGAGTGTTTGTCTTTCAGGACTACCATAAGTTGGTGTCCATCGTTGATAGCTGGAGTACACAACACTCAGAATAAGAGAAGGAAGAGGGGTAATGATAACAATAATAATAATAATGATAATAATAGATAATAAATAATTGATAATAATAATAAAATAATAATATAATAATTCGTAATAATAATAATAATTCATAATAATAATAATTGATAATAGCAACAATGATCTTGATGTAAGAGGGAGGGCGAAGTATGGTACATACTTCACACACATTAGAACCAATTGAACACATCTCACTTCTCAGTGCCTCTTGTATGAAGGGCCAACCCTGCCTCCCGTCACACCGCTTGGGTCAGGGGCAACAGATGCGGAGAACATCCCTTCAGGTTGCGTCATAGTTTCAGCCATTCACACACTCTCTCCATTCAGTCATGTTTTGCAATCTTCCCTCTCTGCTCGACAGATATTCTGCTTGTGTTCAAAGCCCCCTTCACACTATCCATCCACCTCATATTTTGTTTTCCTCTCAAGCTGATTCCATCAACTACCTTCTCCATTTTGTTTGTTTTTCCTTGTTCGTTCTTTCTATATGTTCGCCCTGTAGGGTACTGAATGTACAGTTATAAGTTTTATGGAGTCGTTCTTTCAGGACTTTATTGACATTCCTCCGAACCTCAGTCACCAATATTCCTTTTTTTTTTTTTTTTACTAAAAACTAGTCTCCACTCAAGAAAAAACAAAGTAAAATGAATAGATAGATAAATAAGTAAATAAATAAAATAATGATGATCACTATTTTAACTTGTACCATCCTGTTTTGCTATACTCCTTAAACTTCTATAACATCATCAAGACTCGCTATATTTCATTGATGTGATATTGTCCCTCAGGAAGCGTTAACTATTGATTACGAAGTAAAAACAAAAAAAAATTGTCCGATCCTCAGGAGCGTCTGCGGGTGCCAAGCTGACCTGGCGCTTGGAGACTGTTGACACTGGAGGATTACCTCACACCTTAAGGCCGAGCTACGCAACTTACGAGATCGATAACAAGATCATCCGTGAGCTCCCAGATACCAGTGATCCTAAGCTTGAGGTTCCTGGTTACCTAAGAGGAAGCGTTTGAGGTCTTCGGTTGGGGGGTGAGGGGGAGTGTTTGGCGAGTTGTGGGGGTGAGGGGGGTTAGGTGTTGGGGGGTGTTTGGCAAGTTTGGGAGGAGGGATCAGACTATAATAGGAATTACTGAAAACCAGATTTGATTCAATATTAAAGTGAACTCTTGAAACTTATGAAACAGAATTTCATAAGTAAGAGGTCTGGAACCACAGCCACCTCCTCTTCGGCCACCACCGCCTCCTCCGCCCACGCCTTCAGTGGCGCTGTTCCAGGCTTACAGCCACCCTCGCCGCCTCCACCACCACCACCACCTACGCCTCCACCTCCACCACCACCTGCGCCTCCACCTCCACCACCACCTCCGGCTTCACCTCCACCACCACCTCCGCCTCCACCACCACCTCCGCCACGAAGAGTGACGTCACAAGATCCCATTTCGTCGTCGTCGAGGGGCGCGAAGTGGTGGGCGTTGGGCGAAGCCTGCGGACGCAGTGCCCTTGAGTGGTCTGCCCTAAAGGGGTGACCTTCAGGGCGAAGGGTCCGCGCTCATCCAACGAAGGAACAAGAGGGCGTTTTTCTAAGCCAGATTCCTAACCCTTCAGAGTCCTTCAGGGGGTTTACTTCTACTGAATAAAATCGCCCAGCGGTGGGCAGGGTACTCAAAGGGTTAATGGAGACAGTTTTGAAATTTTTAGATTAGAGGGGTTCTCTCCTCATATATATATATATATATATATATAATACATATATATATATATATATATATATATATATATATATTATCAAAAAAGAAGGGAGCAGGTTCTCTGTAATGCACATAGTTAAAAATGACAGCATTGCCGTAATTATTTAGTTTTCTTCTCGTGTTCTCTATCTTTCTGATTAAAATTTTACCAGCTAATGGCAGATTTTTAATCAGAAAGATAGAAAACACGAGGAAAAATAGATAATTACGGCAATGCTGTCGCTTTAACTATGTGCATATATATATATATATATATATATATATATATATATATATATATATATAATATGAATAAGTCGAGATGGGTCTTGCTTACACCCGGAGGCGCTTAACTGCGATTAAAGTCGTCACCTTTGCCCTACGTGCTAGTAGAAGACGCCAGTAGCCACTGGACTCGAACTCGGGCCTACGACTTGCGGGATGGGAAATATACCGAATATCTCCAGATACGTCGGCATAGATGTAGTTTTTCACAAATCGGTCAATTAGCTCGTGCGAAACAAAATTAATATTTTTGTGCTTATTTGATTTGATGTATATAATACTCGTACTTAAGTTGATAAAAGATACATCCTTGGGCGAATAAAGTTGCCTGGTACCAGCTCGAATAAATTACTGTCGTCTTTCTTTGTCGTCGTTGTCGCCGTCAACATCATCGGCGTCGTCTTTGTCGTTGTCGTCTTCGTCGTTGTCTTCGTCATCATCATCGACGTCGTTGTCGTCGTCGTCATCGTCATCATCATCATCGGCGTCGTCGTTGTCATCGTCATTGCCGTCACCGTCATCGTCTTCATCAACGTCATCGTCATCATCGAAATGAAATAACCTGATATCAGCCAGAATATAATGAATAATGCTTCACATTACCCAAAGAAGTGAATGAAGATGTGTGTGCGTGTGTGTGTGTGTGTGTGTGTGTGTGTGTGTGTGTGTGTGTGCGTGCGTGCGCACGCGTGTATGTGCTTTCCAAATGGTAAAGGCAAAACAGAAGGTATGATCAAAACAAA
>NC_134796.1:50986476-51011476 GCF_046742065.1 Oratosquilla oratoria
TCCCTCCTGGCCCGCCAGAGGGAGGAGGCCTCAATGCCCACTGTTTCAACTCCATCGGTCCGACTCTACTAACTTGTTCCTCCTCCTCCTCTTCCTCCTCGTCTTCCTACCCTTCCCATCCTCGTCCTTCTCTTCCTCCTCCTCCTCTTCTTCGTCCTCGTCCTCCTCCTCTTCCTCTTCTTCCCCCTCCTCTTCCTCGTCCTCTTCCTCCTCTTCTTCCTCCTCCTCCTCCTCCTCCTCCTCCTCCTCTTCCTGTGAGCTCTACATTCTTAGGTAAATCTAGAGTTTGGCTTCTCTTATAGACATACCCCCGCGACATTGGCCTTTGTCCTAGCTGTCGTCAAACTATTTTATTCCTCTCTGGGGAGACCTTAGGACCTTAGTATCTTCGTCACCCCTTATTGTACTTATTGTAATTGCCGCCAGACGATTCTATTAAGGATTCTTAGCCTTACCATCCTTGCGTCCTTTTTACCATCCAGTTCATGGTGTCACATCTTAAAACACACAAATTAACAAAGGTTAATATTACCCTCACACACAACAGCAACAAAGGTCCTGTCCACAGTGCAATACAAACGAATAAAAAAAAGAGAAAAAAATGACATCCAGTTTGATACGCATAGATAAAGAACACAAACGCACACGTAAAGTTCACGATACACTAATGCATGGGTAAATAGTTCATGAAGAACAGTTCTTAAAGAACACTTGAACACTACTCCTCCCCCTCCTCCTCCCTTGTCTAGTACACACCGCAGAAGTGACCAGGTGGGGTGCTCGCTACACTCGCGCGGCGATAACTGACGACTCCGCGCTAAGCCAAGCGAAGCGAAGCCCAGCCTTGCAAGTGGCAGGCAGGCAGGTGCCAGCAGCCATTTTCTCCCTCTTTTAATCCTCTTCACTCTCTGAGGTTAACCCTCGGATGAATGAAATCGTCTGATTTGGTCATTAGGTTAACTTCAGAAGTTGTAGTGTTTGTGAATTGGGTCTTTAGTTTTGTGTGTTTTGTTTGACTGTTCATACAATTTTTTTATCTATGGGATTTTTATGGGATTTTTTATGGGATTTTAAATTAGCTTGTTTTATTTTATGGTATTTTATCATAACTAATGTCGTTTTACTATTTCTAATTCTATTTTGTTTGATTTCATTTTAATTTTTTCTTTCTTTTTTGTATTTATGTTATGAAATTGTCATTGTAGTTCTGTGATTTTTTCTTTTATTCATTTACTTATTCTCTTCTCACTCTTCCTTCCCCCTTCCCTCCACCCTCTTCCCTTCCCCTTCCCTCCTCCTCCTCTCTTTTCTCCCCCTTTCCCTCCCCTTCTACCCTCCTCACTCCCCCATCCCTCCCCTCTTCACTCCCCCATCCCTCCCCTCTTCCCCTCTTCACTTCCTCTTCCCCTTTCCCTCCCTCTTCCCCTTTCCCTCCTTCCTCTTCTCTCCTCCCCTCTTCCCACATTCCCCCTTTTCTCCTCCCCTCTTCACCCCTCATCCCTCCTCCCTCCCCTTTCCTTACTCCCTCCCCCTTCCTTCCTCCCTCCCCTTCCCTCCTCCCCATTCCCTCCTTCCCTCCTCCTCTTCCCCCTTCCTTCCTCCCCTTCCCCCTTCCTTCCTCCCCATTCCCTCCTCCCCTTTCCCCTTCCCTCCTTCCCTTCCCCCTTCCCTCTTCCCCATTCCCTCCTCCCCTTCCCCCTTCCCTCCCCATCTCTTCTCCCTCTTCACTCCCCCTTTTCCTCCCTCCCCATTCCCTCCTTCCCTTCCCCCTCCTTCCCCCCTCCCCTCCCGCTCCCCTTCCTTCCTTCCCTTCCCCCGTCCCTCCCCCTTCTCTCCTCTCCTCTTCACACTCCCATCCCTCTTCCCCTTTCCCTCCTTCCCTCTTCCCCTTTCCCTATTCCCTCTTCCCTCCCCCTTCCCTCCTCCCTCTTCCCTCCCCTTTCTCTTCTCACTCTTCCTTCCCCCTTCCCTCCACCCTCTTCCCTTCCCCTTCCCTCCTCCTCCTCTCTTTTCTCCCCCTTTCCCTCCCCTTCTCCCCTCCTCACTCCCCCATCCCTCCCCTCTTCCCCTCTTCCCCTCTTGACTCCCTCTTCCCCTTTCCCTCCTTCCTCTTCTCTCCTCCCCTCCTCCCACCTTCCCCCTTTTCTCCTCCCCTCTTCACCCCTCATCCCTCCTCCCTCCCCCTTCCTTACTCCCTCCCCCTTCCTCCCCCCTTCCTTCCTCCCTCCCCCCCTTCCTTCCTCCCTCCCCTTCCCTCCTCCTCCTAAACCCGTTCTTCCATCATATAAAAATCATAGAATGACGTCACCGAATTTTAGGATATTCAGATATTCAATATGGTTACGCATTGTCGTCACATTATTTTATTGCCCTATGTCTCGTCCTAGATGAGACTGGAATTCTATGACTTTGCTACCCCTCTATACGGGGGAAAATTCCATGAACAACATTGTAGTCACACAAACTTGACCCATTACATATAAATGTGTAAATACATCAGTTATTTTTGTTGCATTATACACTAATTCTAACGAAAATATATATCAGTATAAGGGAGTTAATATACACAGAAGTATGTTAAGTGCTTTGAAACGGAAAAGGCATTTGTATAGTTTTACTATAAGGTGGGGTAGTTACTTATGTCCGTACATGTTGAGGATCGCCCCACGACTAAGGGGAGGGGCGTGTCCCAGGTAGAGGAGTAAAATGTCCAGTCGGTTGCAAGGAGAACAGGGGAAAGTGCAAAACGGTAACTAGGGCCAGCACCTACCAAACCACCTGTTGCTACGGGTCTGCATGTCTGGAAGAACGTTGGACCAAGTAACATACAAGACGCAGAACTCTCTCTCTCTCTCTCTCTCTCTCTCTCTCTCTCTCTCTCTCTCTCTCTCTCTCTCTCTCCTCTCTCTCTCTCTCTCTCTCTCTCTCTCTCTCTCTCTCTCTCTCTCTCTCTCTCTCTCTCTCTCTCTCTCTCTCTTTTGATAAGATTATATTTTTTTGTATAATCAAATATGTATATAACGAGATTTTCTCAGAAGTGCTTGAATCGACGTTATGACGTCATGTCGTTTGCACTTGCAGTGCATCTGAGCCGAACTTCTTTTTTTATATTAATATACTAATATATTTTAATATATAGCATGCTTGAACAATTGCATTATATTTTTGATCAGTTGTTTAAGTTTTCTATACCCATGGCTTCCGATGTCAACATCTTGGGCGGGGTGAAGTCATGCACGATCTCGCTCGTTTTATGCTCGAAGTGAGCTGACCTTTCGGGTGGGTCTCCGTCTTGGAGACAACGGCGTAGTTCTTCGCCAAGAGCGCCTTCAGGAGCGCTGTCTGGAGGAAGAGGAGGAGTAGGAGGTTGAACAAGAGGAGGGGAAAGAGAGGAGGAGGAGGAGGAAGAAGAGAAGGAGAGGAGGAGGGGAAATAGGAGGAGAGAGAGAGAGGAGGGGAAGAGGAGTAGGAGGGGGAGGAGGAGGTTGAGCAAGAGGAGGGGGAAGAGAGGAGAAGGAGAGAGAGGAGAAAGAGAAGAAGAGGAGGGGAAATGGGAGGAGAGAGAGGAGGGGAAGAGGAGTAGGAGGGGGAGGAAGAGGTAGAGGAAAAGGAGGGGGAAGAGAGGAGGAGGAGGAGGTTAAAGTTGAGGAGGGGGAAAAGAGGAGAAGAAGGAGGGAAAGTAGGAGGATGAAAGAGAGGAAGGGAGGAAGAAGAGGAGGAGGGGCTAAAGGAGGAGGAGAGAGAGATTGAGGAAGAAGAGGAGGAGGAGTAGGGGTAGTAGGAGCAAGAAAAGGAGTAGAAGAGGAGGAGGTGGAAGAGGAAGAGGAATAGGAGCGGGAAGGAGGAGGAAGAGGAAGGGGAGAAAAGGAGGAGGGGGAAGATAGAGGAAGAGAAAGGGGAGGAGGAGGAGGGCGAGGAAGAGGAGGAGGTGGAGGCGTCTGAAAGGGTTTGAAAATTTCCGTTGCCGAGTTCGGAGTGTCCATCCCTTGTGGGCGGGTCCTTCGGAGAGAACCTGCCTGAAGAAGTGGTTGAGTCGGGTTTGCCTCCGAAGTCCCCCTCCTCTCCCCTCCTCTCCCCCCCTCTCCCCCCACCCCCACCCGAAGAAAAAAGTGGGTGAAGGGGGGACGGGAGGGGAAGGTACCGTAGTGGGTTTCTGGGTGAAGAATGAGGTTGCAAAGGGTTGACTGAATGAAGATAGTTTTCGTATCAGATCGTTGTTATTTATCTATTTATTTATTATTTCATTCGTTTGTTACGTAATTAATCATTTGCTCATGTTATGATTTTAATTAATCGTGTGTGTGTGTACTGTATGTGTGTGCGCGCGTGTGTGTGTGTGTGTGTGCGCGCGCGCGCGTGTGTGTGTGGTATTACCGGAGTGTTTTTGTTGTCACGCGATTGGTACACACATCGTAATGGAACTATTTTTGATACGGTTTTACAGATTATTTGTATTATGATTATCATTATTATTATTATTATTATTATTATTATTATTATTATTATTATTATATTATTACTATTATTATTATTATTATTATTGTCACTCATTATTATTACTGTCATTATTATTATTACTATCATTAATATTATCACTATCGTCATCGTCGTCGTCGTCGTCGTCGTCATCATCATGAAGTGAAAAGTAAACAGATAAGAGTGTGGACCTTACGCCAGGAGTACCTTACCTTCGGCCGAAGCCGACACCATTGCCCCTCGAGCTCGGGCAGCTAGGATACCTGCCAGTCACCGGGACCCCTTGAGGATAAAAAATGGTGAGGCGAGATCGAAGCCCAACATAAGAAGATAAGAATGAAAGAGACTGCAAGAGACCATAAGGCCTACACAAGGCAGCTCCGTATCCATCACCACCTGTCATCCCCATCCATAAAGTTGTCTAATCGTTTCTTAAAACAACTGATAGTTTCAGCGCTTACTACATGGTTACTAAGTTTATTCCATTCGTCGACCACCCAATTAGTAAACCAATTCTTGCCTATTTCCTTTTAAATCTAAATTTGTCCAGTTTATACCCATTACTGCGAGTCCTGCCTTGATCCGAGGGGTGGGGGGGGGGAGGGCTGACGGTGAAGAGGCTGACTTGCTCGGCGTCAGCCAGAACCAAGTATGTCAAGACGTCGTTGCTGAGGCCAATGAGTCTAGTCTAGGTTGGGTTTTATTGCGCCGGTTTGCCGCCCTACATTAAAAAGTTTCGGGGAAGGGGAGGGGGGCCAAGTGAGAGTGGTTAAGCAAGACGAGGGAGGGAAGGAGGGAGGGAGGTAGTGGGTGGGAGGGAGGAAGGGAGAGAGGGAGGGAAGTAGCGAGAAATTGAGGGAGGGATGGAGGTAAAGAGGGAGGATGGGAGGGTAAGAGAGATGGATGGAAATAAGGAGTGATGGAGATAAGGAGGGAGGGAGGGAGAGAGAGAGAGAAAGGGAGGGATGGAGGTAAGGAGGGAAGGATGGAGGGAGGACTGGATGGATGAAGGGATGGAGGGAGGGAGGGAGGGAGGGAAGGAGGACTGGAGGGAGGGAGGAAGGAGAGGCGGTGAGAGATGGTGCAAGATATGAGGGAGGGGGAGGGGGAGGGAGGGAGGGAGAGGAGATGTCGTCATCCTTATTTCACCAACACTTCTGTCCTTGGGGACAACACCTCGTCGAAGAGGTGACGTCATAGATGTGACGTCATAGATGGTAAAGGAGATATTGGAGAATTTGAATGGAAATTAATGGCAGTGATCTAGAATTTAGGGTTTCTCTAAGCTCACCAACAACTATGACGGAATAGTCACTATTAATGATACTAGAATTTGTTTTCCTTTATCTAGGCTAATACAAAACTAGAGGAAATCTTAACTGTTATTCTGCAGCCTAGTTAGTCTGTTATACAAAATCTTTGAGCAAGAGGACATACAATTGTAAAACAGAAAGTAGCAAAAGGAAAATGAATATGTATATTTTTTTTTTTAAGACTCGCTCGAAAAATACCTTGCAAAGGCGACTTGGTACATCTCTGTCCTACTTTGTGATACTGACAATGGAAAATCCCGAATCATCGTAAGGAAATTGGAGTTGATGATATATTGGTCAAGAGAGCGAGGCTGAGAGCGTTTGAGTTTTTCATGGTGAAGACTGAGGAGCTAACTACGCCAAGAGGCGCTGCGTAGCTGCGGACGAAGCCGTCATCTTTGCCCTAGTAAGCTACTTTAGGGACTGTTGGGACAGGTAACATTCACTGATGATGAATCGGAGAAAATTGCGGGATTCGAACCCACAAATAGGCGAATACGAGACCAGCACGCTTCCGTTGACGCCACCAACACACGAATCGGAAGAGGTTCAAAGAATCAGTCATTTGTGTTAAAATCACATTAGGTGTTGTTGATGTTGTTGTTGTTGTTGTTGTGGGATGTAGTTCACCATCGATTCTATCCAGATCGACAGTCTCGCGTTGTCACCAGCACAGCGAACAAGACTCTTGATCTTCGTCATCTTCTGGGAAGTGCGTTTTGAATCTCGTTAGCTAAACTGTTATATGGAATGGTGTAATACAGGCTTGGTGGACGGTGGGTTCCAGGAAATTCTTCCAGTACTCACTTCGTAAAGGAAATATCCCAAATAGTTCTTCTTTGATTTATTTATTTATTTATTTATTTATTTTTTTTTTTTTGTAACTCAAAATGTATTGCTATATCTTTCTGGCATTGAGAGACTTATATTTTTGGGTGATCAACTATGTCTTTTAATTAAATATTCTAAAGGGAAGTGAAATAATAAAATTATTATTTTTATTTATTTTTTATTTATTTTTATTTTTTTTGCATAATTATCAGCCGGACGAAAAAAGATAAATTCGAAGGTTTCAGGACGGAGATTTAACTTTGAAGTAGGTAGAGACAGTGTTGCCAACTGTACCGTGAGTGAATGGAATTAACTTCCAGCAGAGTTGCATGTAATACGGTTCGAGGTTATTAAATTATTATTATTTCTATTTATATTATTATTATTTATCTATTTATTTACTTATTTTTATCTTTTTATTTTTTTAGCCGACCTCGCTGTGGTCAAGGTGTATTGTCATAATGTGTCATTATTGTAACTCATCGTATCTCATTTTATTTAAATCTAGCACACAACTCATAGTCACAGTAACATTGTGCATAATTACCCTTGGTCCACTGAAGGGTGCTTAGTTAAGAAACTTTGTTCAAATCTTGATCAAATGGCCTTGCGGCAAGATCAAAGTTTTTTTGCCCCAAATGGACGTTTTGCTCCTCCTCGGTGCGATTGAATAAATTATATTATCAGCCTCCCACCGCAGCCAACGACATGTGACGCGCATCTTACTAACTGGCATCATACCTGAGTAAGCGTTTTTTTTTTTTTTTTGACGCGTTGGTAGCTTCGGTTAAGATAATCAGCCTCGTACTTTGTAGCTCAAAGCAAAACAGTCCCATTAAAAAACGAAGAATTAGGGATCTAAACCGTTTGATAACGAACGATAATCGTTGAGCGACAATCACACCGAGCAAAAATGATCTTTAAACGCTTATTTTGTGAATTAAATCACCAGAAGACAGGAAGAATAGAATATGAGAATAATACCCTGGAATATACGAGCCAAATGTCCAAATTTATTTCTTCGTCTCCAGAAGTGTGAAGGCGATGAGGAGTCTTCAAGTTTGTGTTGAGGCCAAAGTTTCCATGAGGACGAGGAGGAGGAAGGGAAGGGGAAAGAGGAGGAGGGGGAGGAGAAGAGATGATGACGAAAGAAGAGAAGGTCCTGGAGGGGTCTGGAAGAGGAGGATATGGTGGTAAAAAGAGGATCCTGGAAGGGGGAAGTGGAGATGGCGAAAAGGATGAAAGAAACGATGTTGGAAGAGAAGCTTCAGGAAGAGGAGGAGGTGGTTGTGGTGGTGGTGGTAGTGGTGGTTGTGGTGGTGATAGTGGTGCCTGTAGAGGTAGCGGTGTTGGTGGTGGCGATGGTGAAGGTGGTAGTAATGGTGATAGTGGTAGTCGTTGTGGTGGTCTTATTCATAGTAGTGGTGATGGTAGTAGTGGTAGTGTTGGTGGTGATGGTTGTAGTGGTAGTGGTGATAGTGGTGGTGGTGGTAGTGGTGATAGTAGAGAGAGGAAGAAAAGTAGACCCCATACCACATTTTCCAGTAATATTATTGTACACATAAAATGTGCACAGGAGGTAAAGCGCATAATCACCACCATATTTAGGATAGAGAAAAAGGGCGGAGCTTAAATGCCAGACTTGTTTGAACGGATACCGCTTGACGTCATTGGGGTACTCGCTTCCACCACCAAATAATCTTAAAAGAACAGCACTGTGAGGATTGATTGATTGATTGATTTACAGAAGAATATTGGGTGTTTATTGAGTATCATTGTTTTCCCATATATGTCTTTATTTTTTCGAAATTTAATTGGTATCATAATGTAATTTTGAATTCGAAAAACCTTTGTGTAGATGCTTTAGCGTGTACCCAGTACCTGAGTGAGAATCACGTGACACAGGCCACATGCCACATAACACAGGTCCCAGACCACATGTTACAGTCCACATAATACACGTTACAGTCCACACAACACATGTCACAGCCCAAGTGTCACAAGCCACATAACACATGTCACAGTCTACGTGACACATGTCACAGCCTACGTGACACATGTCACAGTCTATGTGACACATGTCACAGTCTACATGACACATGTCACAGTCTACGTGACACATGTCACAGTCTACGTGACATGTCACAGTCTACGTGACACATGTCACAGGCCACGTGACACATGTCACAGGCCACGTGACACATGTCACAGGCCACGTGACACATGTCACAGGCCACGTGACACATGTCACAGGCCACGTGACACATGTCACAGGCCACGTGACACATGTCACAGGCCACGTGACACATGCCACAGTCTACGTGACACATGTCACAGTCTACGTGACACATGTCACAGTCTACGTGACACATGTCACAGTCTACGTGACACATGTCACAGTCTACGTGACACATGTCACAGTCTACGTGACACATGTCACAGTCTACGTGACACATGCCACAGTCTACGTGACACATGTCACAGTCTACGTGACATGTCACAGTCCACATAACACATGTGACAGGCCACGTGACATGTCATAGTCCACATAACACATGTCACAGGCCACGTGACACATGTCACAGGCCACGTGACACAGTGTCACAGGCCACGTGTCACAGGCCACGTGACACATGTCACAGGCCACGTGACACATGTCACAGGCCACGTGACACAGGCCACGTGACACATGTCACAGGCCACGTGACACAGGCCACGTGACCCAGTGGGAGTCAAGTTCAGAGGTGACGTCACGCGGCTTCGACGTGACATTGAATAGACCTCATCCGGTTGGCCTCAGGTCGTGGGCGTCCAGCCTGCCACTGCAGATGGCGCCACTCGTTGACAGGTGGCACAATGCCAGCTTGGTCTTCACTGCCAGTGCCGCTCATGGAACAGAGTTCATTGTAATCAGGTTCCTTCCTCAACTTGGCAATTATTGTACTAACCTAATCTAATCGAACCAAGCTTAGGCTAACCTAACCCAATCGAAGCAAGCCTAGCCTTACCTAATATGACATAACCTAACCTATTCTGACCTAACCTGACCTGGCCTAACCTGACCTGACCTGACCTGACCTAACTTGACATAACCTACCATAACCAAGGGACGTAGAAGGAATCTAAACTATCTGAAGAAGGGAAAGACCGCTGGGAAAGAATTCAATTTTCGCCAGGTCACCCAAAACTGTGACATAATGGAATTCTTCAAAGGAATGACGTCATTAATACGTCATCAGCCTCCCTGAATCTAAAGAATGGTGTGGTTCTGTTAGATGGACGTCGGAGAGAATCATATCCTCTGCACCCATCTTCAGAACCCATTAGTTTTGACTATTTTCACATTGAGAATTTACAACCGGCGACTGATCATCTCAGATTAATTGAATTAAATCTAAAACTTCCTGGAATTTAGATTAACGAGCTGTCACCAGGCTATTTTATTCAGGATTTGGTTATGAGAAATGGGTATCTGGTGATGGATACGAAGAGAAGACTGTGCCTACGACACTGTATGAAGAGACTTGGAATATAAGGGAGGAGGAATGGAGAATTTTGAATACTTGAGATGAAGTGTTCGAGAAGTAGGCAAGAACTGTTTTACCAACAGAGTGTTTAACGAATGGAATAGACTTAGTAACAATGTAATGACTGAAACAATTGACTGTTCTAAGAGATAAGATAACTTTGTGGATAGGGATGACACATGGTAAGGGACGTGGAACTGCCTAGTGTAAGCCTTATGGTCTCTTACAGTCTCTTCCATTCTTGTGGTCTTAAGTATAGTGAGTGTTGCGAGCATGGATAGAACGAGAAATGAGGTAAGGAGAAGCGTAGGTAGAAAGGGTGCTGGCAGATAGGACAGATGAATTAATACTGGAATGGTTTGGACACGTGGAAAGAGCGAGTGAAGAAAAACGAGCAGTAAGAGTGTGGAAGACAAAGGTGGAAGGAGTGAACTTGAGGAAACGACCGACATTGTGGATCGATGGGGTGAAAGGAGCTCTGAGCAAGAGGGGGAATGTTTATTGAGCAGGAAAGGGAGAAGGCAGGGGATAGTGGTGAGTTGAGAAGGGTTGTGAATGGACTATAAATTGACGAGTGTGGGTTGAAGGTGCCTGATATAGCTAGACGTCGCAAATCATTTCCATACCTGAATAGATGATTTAAAATTCGCCAGAACGCTCTGCAAGAGAGGCCATTGTATTGAAGGGATTAAAATTCATAGCGTCTAACGTCTTTTGGGGTATTCTTTAATTGAACAAAATCGGCTGGCAGCACCAGAATAAAAATTGCGTCGAAAATAAAGTGGTCATTGGGTTAATCTTTGGTCACTTAAGGGGTTTCTTCAAATGAATAAAATCGTCTGGCGGCAGCTAGAGCGAAGATAAGTCATATATAGACGTCAAAGTATAGCGGGGCAGAGTATACACTTAGGATATGTTTTCCTCGGTGCGATTATCGTGCAACGATGATCGTTCATGGTTTTGATGATCGTCAAACGATTGTCTAGAACACTAAATCTTTGTTTTTGAACAACAGGGGCTCTTTTGCTTCGAGATGTAAAGTTTGAGGCTGATAATTTTAACCGAACTTAGCAACACGCTTACCTAAATATCCATGTTGATGCGTGTCACCCACCATTGGCTGTGGTAGGCTAATCAATTAATCAAACCGAGGAACAAAACGTACCTTTATCTGTGACAAATGCAAATAGAATTAAAAAATAAATAATAAAAGAAAAGAAAATCATTTAAAAAATATAAACCAGTTAACAATAAAAGTGAGATCCTGTTATTTCTGCATATACTGAAGGACAACAAAGTTGTGTGTGTGTGTGTATGTGCGTGTGTATGTAAGAAAACGCACTTGAAGGCAAAAAGCTCGCAAAAAGCTGCTCCGCAAAGAAGGAGGGCACAGAGGACAAAAGGTCGTTCAGGTCGGGGTGTGGCACCCATCAGTAGAAACACCACCCTTTCTGGACGGCGAGTCAACGTGGAGCCTCGTGAGTTCCAGCACGCGAAGGTGACATACGGGACAGCGGGGCCCGCCGTGGCTCAGTGGTAACGCGTGGGTCTGGTAACCACGTGGGGATTTCGGGCGTGTGTTCGAGTCCTGGTCATGTCGCAGAGGTTAGATAAAATAGATACGGGACAGCGTGGCCAAGAGGTGATCAAGTTGGTAAACAGACCCGCTGTCTAGAAAAGGTGGAGGTTGGAATAACAGGTGCACAAGTTGAACTTGTGTGAGTGATTGTACTAAAGGAGGAGAGACGTTCTAACTCTTTGAAGGCCATTAGAAAGGAAGGAAGAGAAGGAGGCAAACATTAAGAGGAGGAGGAGGATAGAAGAAATGGAAGGGGAAAAAGGAGGAGGGGGAGGGGACTGAAGAAGGGAAGGAAGATATGGAAGAAGGAAAAACGTAGGATAAAAGAATGGAGGGAAAAAGAGAAGAAGGAGGAAGAAAGGAATGAAAGAAGGGATGAAAGAAAAAAAAATGAGCGAAGAAATGGAAAGAATGAAAAGAAAGTAGTAAGGAAGGAAGGAAGGAAGGGACGTGAGTGGAAAAAAAAAAAATGAGCGAAGAAATGGAAAGAATGAAAAGAAAGTAGTAAGGAAGGAAGGAAGGAAGGGACGTGAGTGGATTGGATCGTTTCATAGCCCCTTGGACACGTCTATTCTCCACGTCCCCCTCCCCCCCTTCACTTACCTCCTTACCTCTCTCTCTCCCTCTCCTCCCCTTCCTTCTCTCTCTCTCCCTCTCCTCCCCTTCTTTCTCTCTCTCCCTCTCCTCCTCCTCCCCTCCCCTTTCCCCTCCCTCTCACACCTTCCGCTCCCCTCCCCCTTCCCCTCCCCATCCTTTCCCCTTCCCTCTCCCTCTCCTCTTCCCCATACCTCCCCCTCCCACTTCTCTCCCCATTCCTCCTCCCTCTCCCCTCCTCCCCCTCCCCTCCTCCCCCTCCCACTTCTCTCCCCATTCCTCCTCCCTCTCCCCTTCTCCCCCTCCCCTCCTCCCCATTCCCTCCTCTCCATTCCCTCCTCTCCATTCCCTCCTCTCCTTCCCTTCTCCCCCTCCCTTCTCCCCCTCCCTTCCTCCCCTCCTCCTCCCCCTCCCCCTCCCCTTACCTCTCTCTCCTCCGCCTCCCTTCCTCCTTCTCCCCCTCCCCTCCCTTACCTTCCTCCTCCTCCCCCTCCCCTCCCTTCCCTTCCTCCTCCTCCCCCTCCCCTCCCTTCCCTTCCTCCTCCTCCCCCTCCCCTCCCTTCCCTTCCCTTCCTCCTCCTCCCCCTCCCCTCCCTTCCCTTCCTCCTCCCCTCCCTTCCTCCTCCTCCCCTCCCTTCCTCCTCCTCCCCCTCCCTTCCTCCTCCCCCTCCCTTCCTCCTCCCCCTCCCTTCCTCCTCCTCCCCCTCCCTTCCTCCTCCTCCCCCTCCCTCCTCTTCCCCCCTCCCTTCCTCCTCCCCTTCCCCTTCCCTTCCTCCTCCCCCTCCCCTTCCCTCCTCCCCCTCCCCTTCCCTTCCTCCTCCCCCTCCCCTTCCCTTCTTCCTCCTCCCTCCCTCCTCCCCCTCCCTCCTCCCCCTCCCTCCTCCCCTCCCTCCTCCCCCTCCCCTACTCCCCCTCCCCTACTCCCACTCCTCCCCTCCTCCTCCTTCTCCTCCCCTCCTCCTCCTTCTCCTCTTCCTCCCCTCCTCCTCCCCCTTATTCTCTCTCTTCCCCTCCCCCTCCCTCTCCCCCTTCCCCTCTTGCTTTCAGTTGTGACCTTTGCCTCTTGGTTCCCTGCACTCGGTCCACCTCCCAATCGCGGGCAGGGGGCCTTGCCCACCCCACCCCACCCCACCCCACCCCACCCGACTCCACTCCCTGGGCCACGGTGCCACACCCATCCTCCTTCACTCCTCCCACATCCTTTCTTCCTCTTCCTTCTTCTTCCCTTCCTTCTTCTTCCCTTCCTTTTCCGCCTTCTCCACCTTCTTCGCCTTCTTCGCCTTCTTCGCCTTCTCCACCTTCTTCGCCTTCTTCACCTTCTCCACCTTTTCCATCTATCCCTCCCCTCCTCTCCCTTCCCCTCCCCTTCCCTCTGCTCCTTTCCCCCTCCCCTTCCCTCTCCTCCTTTCCCCCTCCCCTTCCCTCTCCTCCTCTCCCCCTCCACTCCCTTCCCTTCCTCTCCTCCCCTGTCTTTACCCCTCCCTTCCCCTCCCCTCGTTTCTCGTTCTCTCCCCTCCTCTCTTCTACTCCCTTTACCTCCCCTCCCTTCTCCTCCTCCTCTTCCCTCTTCTCCTCTTCCCTCTCCTCCTCTCCCTTCTACTCCCCTTCATTCCCTCCCTCCCTCTCCGTCCCTACCCCTCCTCTCCTATCTTCACCCCTCCCTTTCCCTCCCCTCCTCTCCCATTCTCAATCCTCCTCTCTCCTACTCCTCTTCCCTCTCTCCCCTCTCATCCCCTCCTTTCCCCTCATCTCCCCTCATTCCACCTCATCGTCTCTCCCCCTCGTCTCCCCTCTTGCCCCTTCTTTTCCCCTCCTCTCCCTTCCCTTCCCTTCCCTCTTCTCCCTTCCTCTCCCCTCCCTCTTCGTTCATTCCCCTCATTTCTCCTCCCCTCCTCTCCCCGCCTTCCCTTTTGTATCCTCTCCCCTCCTGTCCCTCCTCTCTCCTCCCCTCCCTCCTCTCTCCTCCCCTCCCTCCTCTCTCCTCCCCTCCCTCCTCTCTACTCACCTCCCTTCCTCTCTACTCACCTCCATTCCTCTCCCCCCTTCACCTTCACTCTCCTCTCTTCCCTCTCTCCCCTCCTTTCACCTCCTCTCCCCTCCCCTCTCTCCTTTCCCTCCCCTCCCCAGTCTCCCCTCCCTCCCCTCCCTTAAACTCTTTTCCCCTCCCCTCCCCTCTCTCCCCTCCCCTCTCTCCCCTCCTCCCCTCTCCCCTCCCCTCCCCTCCCCTCCCCTCCCCTCCCCTCTCTCCTCTCCCATCCCCTCTCTCCCCACTCTTGTAGCCTTTAGCCTTGATGAAATTATAGACGAATCCAAAGTCCTCAGCATAAGATTCCTCTTTCAAGGTTCGTGACCTGATTCGTGACCTCAGCAACGACCTGTCGTTAGATAACAATCATCCATCTCAACTCTTGACCAGGTTAGCCTCAACTCATCCATCTAAGTCTTATTGCAACCACGACAGTCATCTATCTATTCTTCTATTCCGTCAATCAAGACTCCATTCCCAGTTCTTGTCGGCCCGACATCCGCTCCCGCCGCTTTCTGGGTGTGCAGTGTCAAGGCAGACTGGAGTGATTGGAAATGGAGTGAAAACAGAGGTTGGCTGAGACCCCTCCTCCCCTCTCTCCTCTCTCTCTCTCTCTCTCTCTCTCTCTCTCTCTCTCTCTCTCTCTCTCTCTCTCTCTCTCTCTCTCTCTCTCTCTCTCTCTCTCTCTCTCTCTCTCTCTCTCTCTCTCTCTCTCTCTCTCTCTCTCTCTCTCTCTCTCTCTCTGTATATATATATATATATATACATATATATATATATACATATATATACATATATATATATATACATATATATACATATATACATATATATATATATATTATATATATATATTATATATAATATATATATATATATATATATATATATATATATATCCCTCTCCTCTCTTTACACCATGTGGCCTCACTTATACCTACCAAAATTAAAATGCTGTGAACTTTAAGAAAAAATAATAATAATAATAATAATGACAGGAGCTTACGCCAGGGGGCGCTGACACTCGCGACCAAAGCCTCCATTATCTTTACCATTTTAAGCGCTTTAGGGGTTGTTGAGGTCAGGGAACTACACTTACTCGAAGTGCGGGACTCGAACCGGGACTGGAACATACGAGAATCGGTGACGTCACCAGTTACTCGGAAATGTATTTTGAAGTTTGATATAACCAGAAATGTAATTTCTAGCGCTTCTAGGAATCCATCGCTGAAGAACCACTAACCTAGCTAGTTCGAAGGAATTTTAGTGCTTTCTAAATGTGACACTAAAGAAACACTCAAATATAATTACGAAAAACGATCGAGAATGTCCAGTACTTGTGGAAAGATGTCGGGAATAAGACGTCTATATTAAGGCTTAGGCTCGTTTCACACGTATCGACTTTCCGCCGTGCGCCGTCCACGACACGACGTCGTGCTCTCAAATGACCATGGGTGTCTATGGACGCTTTCACACGTCACGACCACGGCCACGTGTGAAAGTGTTCATAGACACCATATGGTTATTTGGCAGCACGACGTCGTGTCGTGGACCGTGCAGGACAAAAAGTCGATACGTGTGAAACAGGCTTTTGGATGATGAGGAAAATGGAGAGTGAATATCTGTCACACTCATCTAGGTTAGTACTAGACAGACATAGTCTAGCCATCCGTTTACAAACACACACACACACACACACACACACACACACACACACACACACACACACACACACACACACACACACACACACACACACACACACACACACACACACATACACATATGTACATTACGCACATACACGCACACACATATACACATACACACACACGTACATACACATACGCACATACATGCACGCACACACACGCGCGCACGCACACATACACACGCACACACGCACACACACACACTCGATGGCGCAGTGGTTAGAGTTCCTGGCTGTCACTACGGCGGACCGGGTTCGAAAACCTCCTAGGGCTGAAATAAATTCAGTATCGCTGCTGTGCGAGTCGTTACTCCAACTCTCGTGAGCGGGGAGTTTGGTGTGTGTGTGCGTGCAAATGTCACATCACTACCCATAGATCGGTCGTCTTATATGAGCTCTGAGCTCTCTTCTGGGAGGGTAATAGCTGTCGATCACGAGTCCAACACGTGATCTAAGACCATGGTGAATCACACACACACACACACGTCTCGACCCACGATTCCGTTATTGTCACCAGATCGACACATGCCAAGCCAAGGTCGATAACGTGATCGGCCAAGATCAGGGAACAAACTCGGAACTCTGCCATTTGCTTAAGGAAGAAAAAATGGACACAGGCGTTCTAAATCTGGGAGGCACATGACGGCTCTGCGTACATGGAAGCAGGCAACCGCGTGCGCGCGCAGCTGGACTTCCACGCAAGCAAGCAAGTACGAAGGTACACGCACACAGACACATTCACATTAACACATACATATGAACGCGCGCGTCCACACACACACACACGCGCACACACACACACACACACACGCACGCGCGCACACACACACACACACACACACACACACACACACACACACGCACGCGCGCACACACACACACACACACACACACACACGTCGCGCGCGCGCTCATATACTGTATGTATTTTACACACTCTCTTTGCCTTCCCCCTTCCCTCTCCCCCTCCCTTCCCCCGTTCCTTCCCCCCTCCCTGCCCCCGTTCCTCTCCCCCTCCCTTGTCCCCTTCCCCTTCCCTTTCTTCTTCCCCTTCCCTTTCTCCCTCCCGTTCCCCTTCCCCCCTTTCTCCTTCTCTTTCCCCTTCCAGTTCCCATTCCCTTTTCCCCCTCCCTTTGCCTCTCCCTTTGCCTCTCCCTTTCTCTCTCCCTTTCTCCTTTTCCCTCTCCCTGCCCTTCTCCCTTTCTCTCTCCCTTTACTTATCCCTCTCCTTCTCCCTTTCCCTCCCCCTTTTCCTCGCCTCTCTTTTTAGTTTAACCTATTCTTTGACTACTTGGTCAGAAAAACAGATTCTACCTTTAGACTAAATCTGCGTTCTGACAGCATGAGGGTATTATATGTGGCATGGTTAGTTCATAGCGTGAAAATTCCCCGCCGCCCTTATTTTTTTAATATTATTTTTTATTGTTATCAAAAACATCGGGGACGCTATTAATGATGTTATTACGAGGTGAGAAACTGTAACAATGAACTCCAATGTAATTATAGATAATTCACCACTTGCAAGGTCCAGCAAAGAACTCTCTTTGATTGCAATGGGTTGCAGTTGACTACAATGGTCAATTAAAAGGCCGACAGGAAACCTTTGGGTCCATAGGAAGTCCAGACTCCTGGTAATGGGTTTAGATTGGACAAATTTAGGTTTAAGGCGGAAATAGGCAAAGATTGTTTTACCAATAGAGTGGTTAACGAATACGAATAGACTTGGTAACCATGGAGTGCTGAAACAATTGGTTGTTTTAAGAGAAGCTTAGATAACTTTATGGATAGGGATAATAGGTGGTAATGGACATGGAACTGCCTAGTGTAGGCCTTATGGTCTCTTGCAGTCTCCATCATTCTTACGTTCAGAGGCCATACTTGGTATAAACGAGCGGACAAACGCCCCAGGAGACGACCAAACAAGCAAGATAATTAGCAGGTACTAATTACAATACATTGAATTATGAGTTAATCCAAGGCCATACAGCTTATTCCATAAGTGCTTAGTTTAACCCATTCTTTGACTACGCGGTTAGAGTAATGGGGTCTACTTACTTCTAGATTAGATCTAAGCCCTGACAGCAAGTGGCCATTGCCTGTCGCATGGTTAGTTCTTAGTGTGAAAATATGATCACATATGATAGTATCAAATCCCTTATAAAGTCTTCTTGACCTGTATAGATTCCACCCAGGAGGATCCGCTTTTGTAAGGGAGAAAGGAAGTTCGAATCCTGTAAAATTTTCAAATACAATGGACGAATAAAGGTCTAAAGCCTTTAGACGAAAGGCCTTTTGGTATGTATTGTATGTATGTATTGGTATGTATTGTATGTATATATTTTTCGCTCGGGTCTCTCTCTCTCTCTCTCTCTCTCTCTCTCTCTCTCTCTCTCTCTCTCTCTCTGGGTGTGTCTGTGTGTGTGTGTGTGTGTGTGTGTGTCTCTCCCCTACCCTCCCTCTCTCTCTCTGTCTGTCTCTCCCCTACTCTCTCTCTCTCTCTCTCTCTCTCTCTCTCTCTCTCTGTCTGTCTCTCCCCTACCCTCCCTCTCTCTCTCTGTCTGTCTCTCCCCTACTCTCTCTCTCTCTCTCTCTCTCTCTCTCTCTCTCTCTCTCTCTCTCTCTCTCTCTCTCTCTCTCTCTGTCTCTCCCCTACCATCTCTCTCTCTCTCTCTCTCCCTCTCTCTCTGTCTCTCTGTCTCTCTCTCTCTCTCTCTCTCTCTCTCTCTCTCTCTCTCTCTCTCTCTCTCTCTCTCTCTCTCGCTCTCTCTCCTACCCTCGCTCTCTCTCTCTTACCTCTGTCTCTCTCTCTCCCCCATCCTCTCTCTTCTCTCCCCTTCCCTTCACCCACCGTCCAGAAATGGTGTCACTTCAATTCCCGAGTGTCACACGCCGTCCCCGACGAACTTTTATGAGTAACTTTACAAGTGCACGGGCGTTCTCGTCCTGGACGTCACTCCGTGGGTTGTCTGGTGTTGTATGTAACTGGCAGTTGCCGACAAGTCTATCAAAAGAAGCACCATGTGAGGACGGAGTCTTTATCAGAACGACGTCATAGTATTCGATGTCCGGTAGGCAAACTGTCCGGTAGACAGTGTCCCGTAGGCAAACTGTCCGGTAGGCATAATGTCCAGTAGGCATAATGTCTTGTAGGCATAATGCCCGGTAGGCAAACTGTCCGGTAGGCAAACTGTCCGGTAGGCATAATGTCCAGTAGGGAGACTATCTGCTAGGCATAATGTCTGGTAGGTAAACTGTCCGGCCACGACGACATTTCGCTTGTTACAGTTTTATCAAGTCCACTTGATAAAGCCGTGTAAGCGAAACGTCGTACTAATAAAGACTCCGTCATCACATGGTGTTTTCTTTGGAGTCAAGTCCAACACATACTTGGCACCTGGAGAGGTGCCACGTGGCACCGTGACCTGAGGTCAAAGACGATGTAGTAAAGATCAGGAGAAGACGAGAAGAATGCATAACCAATAGACACTGCCAATAGACACTGCCCCAAGACATTCTTCCGCAAGACATTCTGCCCCAAGGCATTATAGTACAGATATCCTGGATGATAATGCACTCGCAGAAGGGGAGATCACAATCAGGATGAAAACAAAAAGTTGGGTACAAAGACGAGGCTCCTGTACCTGGTACTAAGCGATCGGGAACCAGAAGGCACGTAAGCCACGTATCAAATGCACAATCAAAGCAAGGATCATAAAACCCGTCCTTCTTTATGGAAGCGAGTCCTGGACAGATACGACAAAAACTAGAATCAAAACCCAGGCCACCGGGAGGAAGGTGCCGAGGTTACTGTATGTTGCCATACGAAGAGAAAGGGTCAGATATGATGCCATAAATGGAAGGATTAAACTGATTGAAGGATTCCAGGGTCTGAAGAGAGAGTCCGAACGTGGTCAGAGGAGACCCCTGGATCAACACCCAAAGGACACGAGACTCTTCGGAAGAGTCTGCAAGAAAGGGTTGGAGACCATCAACGAGGTCATCTTAAGGAGAGGAACTTGCTTTGACCCAAGTGGAGGAAGACCAGATGTTCCCGGGTGCAGATATGATTGGTGGTGGTTTTCGTCTTCAAAGGACGTCAAGTCATAATAAGAAGATGTGAGTAGGTGAGCGTGTCTCGCTTTCGAAAAGATGTTGAGCGCGTTTCCAAAATTCTCTCCAGCACCAGGGAGCAGGTTATGGTCCTGATATATATATATATATATATATATATATATATATATATATATATATATATATATATATATATATATATATATATATATATATGTTGAAGTCCGTAAGACAGAATGAGTGGAAGGGTGGTGAGGTAAACACTAGGAACCGTTGGAGTTTTATTGATAACGTTTCGTCCTGAAAGGACTCCCTCACACTCTGAGGAAGTCCTTTCAGGACGAAACGTTAGCACGCGCACACACACACACACACACACACACACACACACACACACACACACACACATATATATATATATATGTGTGTGTGTGTGTGTGTGTGTGTGTGTGTGTGTGTGTGTGTGTGTGTGTGTGTGTAAATAATAGATGGAACGAACAATGGTGAAAATAATCAGACTACATTCATGGATAGAAAAAAAGTTATGGCAAATCGCTGCTGGAAGATCTAGATAGGTTTTATGATTGGCATGGACATGCAGCAGTGGTGTGATCCTTACAAAAAAAAAATGATAATAGTAATAATAATGATGATAATGATAGAAATAATAAGAATTGTAAAAGATATAGAAATTGTAAGGTTAATAATTAACGATATTCAAAGAACAGGAACCAGAATGATCCCTAGCCTGACAGATATATCGTGCAAAGAAAGTTCAAAGCTGAAGAAAAAAGAAAGAAATGACACAATTCCCGTTTTCAGAAGTGTGAAACTAATTACTAAAGCGATTGAGAACCTCTCTTAGTATGGGACGGAAGAAGAAAGAGGGAACTTAATCAGGTGAGGAGCCTACCCCAGGAGGCGCTGATTAGCTGCGGCCGAAGCCGTCACCTTTGTCCTGTTATGCACTTTGAGGATTGTTGGGGGGCAGGTAACTGTCACAACTGGAAATCGTAGAGGAGTGCGGGATTCGAACCCGCGAATGAACGAATGCGAAGGGGTGGACCTCGCTATGAAAGGCGTTGGGCTTGATTGAGATCCTTTTATGCTGAAGTTCTCTCGAAATAGATAAATGAATAAGAAAATAAAATAATTGAAGGATATCAGAAATAATCATCTGTACAGATTCCTTGATGACATCTTGAGATAGACGGAACCCTACGATTGTAGATCTCTTTCCTGTATATTAAATTTAGATATATATCAAAGTACATTGTAAAATACCCAGTTAACAAAAAGTAGGTGATCAGCCTACTCCTAAGGCACAAAAAAAAGATAAAACAAAAGAAAATAAATAAATATACCTTAAAATCCATGGATTGCCTTGGCCTTATGATACCCGATTTTTCTTAAGTCGTTAGATTTCTTCTTAAGTACTGAAGTAGTGTTACACTCCAAGTACATAGAAGTACACAGGATCACATAGAAGTACATAGGATTATTGACTCGGAAATCCATTCTTAATCGACCAAGAAAGAAACGGTGGCTAGCTACAATACAAAGATAATCTAGAAGAAAAATCTAGTGATATATATTACGGTCGAGAGAATTCAGTATATGGGATTATTGCCTCGGAAATGTATTCTTAATTGACCAAGAAGGGAACGGTGGCTAGCTACTGTACGAAGACAATCTAGAAGAAGAATCTAGAGATAGCTATAGAATGACATCGGATAGATATTGCGGTCGAGGGAATCTTAGGGAGAGGCCAGGACGATTGGTCTTGGTTGATCGCGAGAAGGAATTCGACGAGAACGTGCAGGTACGCCACTGAAGGTAGTCCCTGATGCTTGTTTTTACTTTTACTTGTTTGTTTGTTTGTTCATACTTATGGAAGCTCGCTGGCTGAGCGGGTTAGGGCATCGTTACTTGTGGCGAAGGTCCAGGGGATGGTGGTTCGAATCCTGCCACCGGCGAAGTTGAACCAAGGGGATGGTTCATTAAATTCAATGCCACAAAGTCTTCTGTAAGGGGCACCGTCCTAGCCTTCCGATGGGAGGAGTATGTGACGTTAAACCATATCAAATCAACTTATGATATCTTAGTCAATCATTCTCCGAGTACATGTGAAGTACTTTTTTTTTTTTTTTTTGACACCCTGAATGATACCAAACAGTATTGCTCATTTAGACCGAGAGAGTGTGGAGATTGATCGAGAACCACGCCAGAGTGGATGTCTTCAACTGTGACCCGCGGAGATTTCATTCCTATCATGTCTCCCAAAACTACTTGTAAGTCGGTGAGTTCAGCGGCGAGATTGGCGAGCCAAGACTCGTTTCGCGATATAATGACTTATTTTTCCTCCTCAGTACTCGCACAGAGAATAAGCTTGAAGGGTCCATGTTTTTGTGTGTGTCTATGGTGTGTGTGTGTGTGTGTGTGTGTGTGTGTGTGTGTGTGTGTGTGTGTGTGTGTGTGTGTGAGAGAGAGAGAGAGAGAGAGAGAGAGAGAGAATGTAAATGATTGTGTATATGTGTGTTGTACGTTTGTGTGTGTGTGTAAATTATTATGTATATGTGCATGTTTGTACGTTTGTATGTGTGTGTGTTTGTGTATGTGTAAACGATGATGCATATGTGCGTGTTTGTACGTCTGTGTGTGTGTGTGTGTCTGTGTGTGTGCGTGTTTGTGTGTGTAAACGATGATGTATATGTGCGTGTTTGTATGTTTGTATATGTGTGTAAACGATTATGTATATGTGCGTGTTTGTACGTCTGTGTGTATGTATGCGTGTGTGTGTGTGTACGTGTATATATCCGTGTATGTACGTGTATGCATATGTGTGCCTTTGCGTTTCTCTTACGTAGGCTTACTTACCTTGAGGCTTACAGGAAAGAGTCATGAACTCCGAGACCAAAACTAGATTTGACGAAAAAGCAGAAACTGAATCTAGATTATCCCTTTACCCGGATCGCTTGTCGAAGTATCTTCAGGTATGCTCGCTGACAAGCACGCTCTGCATATGTGCGTGTGTGTGTGTGTATTCACCTTGGTCTTTTGGATCACGTGTTGGACTCGTGATCGACAGCTATTTCCCTCTCGGAAGAGAGCTCAGAACTCGTATGACCGATCTATGGGTAATGCTATGACCTTACACGCACACACACACCCAACTCCCCGCCCACGAGAGTTGGAGTAACGACTCGAAGCGCAGCAATACTGAAATAATTTCAGCCCTGGGCAGGATTCGAACCAGGTACCGCCGTCACCCCCGTGCTGAGACTACCAACCGCGCCACCGAGTCGCGCGTGTGTGTGTGTGTGTTTGTGTGTGTGTGTGTGTGTGTGTGTGTGTGTGTGTGTGTGTGTGTGTGTGTGTGTGTGTTTACTTAAACCGTCTGTATTCATAAAAATGAGTATGACAGAACCGAATTAGTTGCTAATTATGTGTTCTTTTATTCCAGCTATCTATAGTTTTCTAAACTTGAAGTACACTTTTTTCTCTTTCATTTCGTATATTTTCTTTACCCATGTTTTGAGTATAAATCAACGTTTGTATTACGTGCTATGATTGAGTGTGTGTGTGTGTGTATGCATATATGTGTGTGATTCACCATGGTCTTGGATCACGTGTTGGACTCGTGATCGACAGCTTTTCCCTCCCGGAAGAGAGCTCAGAGCTCGTTTATGACCGATCTATGGGTAATGCTTTGACCTTACACGCACACACGCACACACAATTCACCGCCCACAAAAGTTGGAGTAACGACCCGCAGCGCAGTGATACTGAAATTATTTCAACCCTGGGCGGGATTCGAACCCGGACCGCCGTAGTGGCGGCCGCGAACGGTACCATCGAGTGTGTGTGTGCGTATGTGCGTGTGCGTGTACATGCATGTGCCTATGTCTACACACTACACATTGTTCACACGCACGCAAGCAAAGGGTTGAAATGCGTAGAATCAAACAAACGCGATGAAAACTGTGCGCGCGCATCCCTACAAATGAGCACCTTGTGGGTCGTTCGCGATCCTGCGGCTTAGCAAAATCTGCGTCGCTTTGCGCATTTGCAGGTTTCTGGTGTGCGCCCGTCCGGGGGTGGGATTTGTGGGAATACAAATGCTCAGTTTCGTTTACGTGTTCATTGTAGTGTGTCTGCGTGTGTGCGTGCATGTTTCCGTGTGTATGTGTGTGTGCGGGTTTGTGTTTGTGTGTCTTTGTATGCATGTGTGTGTGTTTGCACGTGTGTGTGCGTGCGTGTGTGTGTGTGTGTGTGTGTGTGTGTGTGTGTGTGTGTGTATGTGTAGGTGGTGGGGTTGAGAGACGTTTTACGTTAATTATCCCACGTAAGCATTTATTTCAAAGCCGAATAAAACCGCCTGACACAAGCCAAAAGAAAATAAGAAATAAAGAGAACGTAACAAAGTCCAGGTCAGGAGTTTACGGTGGGAGACGCTGAGCATAGACCAACCCTTCAGAATTCTTGGGGACAGTATCGCACAACTCTCCTCTCCCCCCCCCTCTCTCTCTCTCTCTCTCTCTCTCTCTCTCTCTCTCTCTCTCTCTCTCTCTCTCTCTCTCTCTCTCTCTCTCTCTCTCTCTCTCTCTCTCTCTCTCTCTCTCTCTCTCTCTTTTCCCCACCCCCAGTCATAAAGGAATGCTGCAGGGCTCTGGTCCGTAGGGAACCCTATGGAACAAAAACGCTGTGGGTTCCTCTTGCATGCATGATTGCTAATGTATGCGTATATGCGTGTGTGTGTTCGGTTGCGTATATGTATGTTTTCGTGTATACTTTTCGAATGTATATCTTGTTCAAATGAACGCTGAATTATAGTTCTGTGAGACTATAGTGGATAGCGCCTTGCCCTGCCGA
>NC_134796.1:51013976-51021476 GCF_046742065.1 Oratosquilla oratoria
TATCTAAATCTCTCAATATATCTCTGTGTCTATGTATATAAATATGTATATTATATACATTATATATATATATATATATATATATATATATATATACATACACACACATGTACTACTCTCTATATCTATATCTATCTATCTCTATATATCTATATCCGTCTCTCTCTGAATTTATTTCTAACTGTCCTCATCTCTATCTCTATCTCTAACTGTCCTCATCTCCATCTCTATCTCTACCTGTCAATTTATTTTCTTATTTCATTTATCATTACGACACTCCATGTCAATGAGGAATAGGTGTCGTGCAGAATCCTCGAGAATTACACCGTGCTAAGAAGACAAAGCAGAACAACGATGGACACAGAAGACTCATGCGAGATAGAAGAATCTGTCGTTGTGGGTTTGAGAATGGACAAAGTAGGGAGAGAAGCTCTTTGATGCCGTTTTAGTTGAAGGACGGTAGATATGGGGATCGGGGATGGGGAGAGGGGAGGGGGAGAAGGGAGGGGGGAAGCTAGGGGCGAGGGTGGAGCAAGGACAGGGGTCGCCACAGGCTATCCATACTACGCAGACTAACCCAACCCAATCCAACAGAACCCAACCCAGCCCATATCAACCCAACCAAACCTATATCACCCTAACTCAGCTTAACCAAATCTAACTCAGATTAACCTAAACTAGTTCAACCTTGCCCAGCCAATCCCAACCCAACCCAATCCAACCCATCTCAACCAAACCAAACCTAAACCACCATAACTCAGGTTAACCTAACCTAACTCAGATTATCCCAACCCTGCCCAACTAAGTCCATCCAAACCTAAACCATCCTAACTCAGCTTAAACCATCCTAACCCAGATTAACCCAACCCTGTCCAGCCAAGCCCAACTCGGACCAACCTAGTCCAACTGAGTTCAACCCACCCCTGCCCAGCCTAACCCAACCCAGCCCAACCCAACCCAACCCAACCCAACCCATAACATTTTATCCTAACCCCAATTCAACCCAACTCAAACCAACCCAACCCAACCCAACCCAAAACCAACCTAACCCAATTCTAGTCAACCAAATCCAAATCAACCCAGCTCTAGTAAGCCCAACCCAGCCCAAAACCAACCCAACCCAACTCAGCCCAAAACCAACTCAACCCAACTCAGCCCAAAACCAACTCAACCCAGCTCTAGTAACCCCATCCCAGTCCAACCCAACCCAACCCAACCCAACCCAGTTTCACAGTGACTGAAAAAGATAGGGAGGGGGGAACGACTGGATTCCGGATGTTGAAGCTCGTTGAAATGCAAAAGATGAGGCGAAGGAGTTGATGGCGTGGGGTCCCGCCAGGATGCTCCGGCTCGACCAAGGACTTCTTTACCCTCTTCGCAGGATGTTTGTTTCAATCTGTTTTCCTCAGTCTTATTTTATTTTATTTCATCTTGTTTAATTTTGTATAATTTTATTTTACTTTTATTTTGTTTTGTCTTATTTTGGACTTTTTGTTGTATTTTGTACAAATTTACTTTGTTTTATTTTATCTCGTTTTATTTTGTATCATTTTATTTCACTTTTATTTTGTTTTATCTTAATTGGTAATTTTTTTGTGTTTTGTACAAATTTACTATGTTTTAATTTATCTTGTTTTATTTTGTTTCATATGATTTTATTTTGTTTTATTTCATTTTGGATTATTCTATTTTGTTTTGTTTATTCTTTAACCTCACCTGAATCAAATCGCCTGCTGAGGGAACGAAAGTTAAAGAGAGAGAGAGAGAGAGATAGAAAGAGAGCGTGAGAGAGAGAGAGAGCGGGAGAGAGAAAGAGAGCGAGAAAGAATGGGAAAGAGGACAAGAGAGAGAGAGAGAGAGAATATTTGGCATCGGTATTGTTTAACTTCGCTGAATGAGATCGCCAGACGGAAGACAAAATGAACACACGGGCTCGAAGGAACGGGGGGGGGGGGTGGACACCCGGATGCGCTGCTTGATGCGACAAAGGGCCCCTCCTACCCTCTTTGGTCTGGCAGAAGCAGGAAGACGAAGAAAAGGAAGAAATGAAATTACTAGATAAAGGAAGGAAGGAGGGAACCAAAGAGGGAGGTAGGAGGTGGAGGAGGAAAAGGGGAAGATGGGTATGAGGTTGAACAGAAGAGGAAGAGTACATGTAGGAGGAAGAGAGGAAGAAAAGGAAGAAAAGAATTCATAAGGAGGGAGTGATGGCATGCGTAGTGGTAGCAGTGGTGGTGGTGGTAGTAGCGGGGGTGGTGGTTGTAGCAGTTGTGGTAGTAGCAATAGTGGTGACGGTGGTAGCAGTGGTGGTGGTGGTAGTAGCAGTGGTGGTGGTGGTAGTAGCGGGGGTGGTGGTAGTAGCAGTGGTAATGGTGGTAGCAGTGGTGGTAGCATTTGTGGTGATAGTAGCGGTGGTGGTGGTAGTGGCAGTGGTGGTAGCAGTTGTGGTGGTAATAGTAGCGGTGGTGGTTGTAGCATTGGTGGTGGTGGTAGTAGCAGTGGTGATGGTAGTAGCAGTGGTAATGGTGGTAGCAGTGGTGGTGGTGGTAGCAGTGGTGGTGGTGGTAGCAGCAGCGGTGACAGTGGTGGTGGTAGCAGTTGTGGTGGTGATAGTAGCGGTGGTGGTGGTAGTGGCAGTGGTGGTAGCAGTTGTGGTGGTAATAGTAGCGGTGGTGGTTGTAGCAGTGGTGGCGGTGGCGGTAGCAGTTGCGGTGATGATAGCAGCAGAGGCGGTCGTAGTTGTAATGGCGACGTTTATAGCTACCGATGTTTAGACGCTGGGAAGAAGAAAAAGAAGAAGAAGAAGAAGAAGAAGAAGAACCAGGAGCCACGAACGGGATCTGAGATAATGAGGCGACGAGGACGAGTTACGAGGACAACGAGGACGAGTTACGAGGACGACGAGGCGTCTCCCTTCGAGCTACAGAACCGGGAAGTTGACGGCATCGGCGTCGGCAAGAATCGACGAAAGGTCACCGGAACAAAAACTGACGCTACCGGGGCGGCGTCACGACCAGTAGGTAGCAGCAGGTAGAAGCAGGTAACAGCAGTCCACCAACCCTTAACTCGTCTGGACAAGAGGAGTGCTATAGCTGTCCTCCCTCCCCCTCCATCCCCTACCCTCCCTCCCTCCCTCCCTCCTCTACCCTCCCTCCCTCCATCCATCCATCCATCCATCCATCTCCTTCCCTCCCTCCATCCATCCCCTTTCCTTCCTCCCCACCCACCCCCTTCCTTCGCTCCCTCCCTTTCTCGCTCCCTCCCTCCCTCTCTCCCTTGCCCCTTCGCTCCCCCATCCCCTCGCCCTCCCCCGCTCCCTCGCCCCCTCCTTACCCTATCAATGTGTATTAAGTTCTTTAAATTGACCTATGGCCTCCAAGAATCTCTGGATCTCCGGGTATTCTATTCTTCATTGTCTGCTAGTCTTTCAGTCTTTTTTGTCGCTCTCTTGGGTGTTCTGGACTTAGCGTCTCCCAGCAACCTCATCGTCTAATGGTTTCTTCATCTATAGAGTCTCATGGACTGCCAATATTTCGGTCACCAGGTCCCACGATCTCCGGCTGTCGTGGTCTCCAAATAATATCCTCTCCGAAGTCTCCAGGTCTCTTGGGCTCACAGTATACGGATCTCTCGGTCTCCGTGCCTTCTTGGTCTCTCGTTCTCTTAGTCTCCGGGTCTCTTGGTCCACGAGTTTCCTGAGCTTCCGGGTTCCTGAAGTGTCTGTTGACGGGCGGGCATGCCGGGAATGAACATTTTCTGATGTTTAGCACACTTCGAAGTCGTGCATTGGGGAAAAAGATAATTCTACACAATGCTGACATAGAGTGTAAATATATTCTGCGGTTTATATATATATACATATATATATATATATATATATATTTATATATATATGTGTGTGTGTATATGTATATATATATATGTGTGTGTATATATATATATATATGTGTATATATATATATATATATATATATATGTGTATATATATATATATATAAGTGTATGTATGTGTGTGTGTATTTACCTAGCTGTATTCTACGGGAAGGGGAGTTATGCTCGTGGTGTCCCATCTTTGCGTGTTATATATAAATATATATATATATATATATATATATATATATATATATATATATATATATATAGTGTATGTATGTGTGTGTGTATTTACCTAGTTGTATTCTACGGGAAGGGGAGCTATGCTCGTAATGTTCCGTCTCTGTATCTTGCAACATCTAATTTGTTCTTAAATTCATGTATGGTGTTTGCACACACTATTGTTTCATCTGATTTGTTCCAGACATCCACCACTATGTTTGAAAAGCTGTTTTTTCTTCGGGTCTCTTCTATCACTGTCCTTTTTGAGTTTCTTTTCATGTCCCCTTGTTTTTCTTCCATTCCAATTTAATACGTCTTCTCTATAAAGGACTTCCATGCCTTTCGTAATTGAATAAATGGTGAGCAGATAATTTTGTGTGTGTGTGTGTGTGTGTGTGTGTGTGTGTGTGTGTGTGTGTATGTGTGTGTGTGTGTGTGTGTAATTTCTGTGTGTGCGTGTTTATACCAATGGCTTTTTCCTTCTTGTGAAAGGGCGTGGCAGGATTCAAGTTTGCTTGGACTTCTAGCGAGAAAGAAATGCAAAAAGCGGGGAACCACCAGTCCCTAATTTCCGCTCCAATTAGTCTCCTTTTTACGACACATGGGGAACACTGTGACGACATTCTTATCCCCCCTGCAGGAGAATTTGATTTACATATAATCTTGGTAAAAGGAAAATATATTTCCAAATGTATCTAATGACATTTTTCTTCTACGAGTACACAGTCCAGTGGGCGAAAGAGTTACTGTGAGAACTATATGTGAAGTGTATGTGTGTGTGTGTGTGTGTGTGTGTGTGTGTGCGTGCTTGCTTATGTGTGTGAGTGAATTCATGTGTTGTGTGTTAACTTATTCCACAAAGTTGATGTGTCTCGCTGGGGTTCGATCTCACTACATCAATATGAAAACGCTAAGAGGCGACCAGAAACTGCCATTTGCCCTGGCTGCCCAAGCACATAGGGTGAAGGTGACTGTGTAGGCCCCAGCCAAGCGTCTAATGTAATTATCATCTTTCATACAGATCTCTGGAGCGCACAATCCTTTTGTCTTGATCGAATTTTTGCTTCGCTGGAAGTTATCGGTGCGTAACGAAATTTAACGGATTTAAATTTTTTAACGGTTTTAACGGTTTTTAACGACTCTCAGCGACGACGTTATTCGAATACCTATTAACTCTAGATTATTGTATTCATCCTACAGCGGGAGTGAGGACCTGAAGATAACAGGGTCACGGTCGGTCTGCGCTACGTTCAGATCTGGGTTCGGGTGATCCTTGTTTCTATAATGAAGGATGTGTCCTTCCGGTTAAGAGGTTCTCCTGTTGGGAGAGGACTTGCCCTCGTCGAGGTCCTCAGCATCTCCGGAGGCGATATTACTTCGTTCAAATATCAGAAGAAGATGTACTCTTTCACCCTCATCTTCCGTCGCCTCTTCCTCCTCCTTCTCTCTTTATGCCACTTCCTACTCCTCCTCGTCCTTCAACTCCTCTTCTATCACCACCTCCTCCCCCCACTCTTCCTCCTCCCACTCCTCTTCATCCCTCTCTTCCTCCTCCCACTCCTCTTCCTCCCTCTCTTCCTCCTCCCACTCCTCTTCCTCCGCCTCCTTCCCATCCTCCTTCTCCTTTTTCCTGCTCCTTCTCTTCCTCCTGCTGTTCTTCCTCCTTCACCACCACCTCCTCCTCCTTCTCCTTCACCAGCACCTCCTCCTCCTGTTGCTGTTCGTCCTCCTTATCCCGCTCTTCTTCCTCCTCCTCTTGGTCATGTAATTATTAGAAATGGTCTTGCAATCACATAAAACCTGTTTCATGGGAACCATTGAACGGCGTCTATATCATTATTGATAGTAATTTAGTAGTTTCTTTGATTAGGCTGCCAATGTAATGAATATGAAGTATGTATATGTATATATGTATATCCTTTTACTGCACCCTCTACCCATGATTTTGAAATCATGAATGATTATGTTCACACTTTGAACTGTGAAGACAAAAAATTATTCTTCAAACTGAAGAATTTGAATCTTACGATAGCCAAAGCTATTAGCACAGTTGACTTCAATCAATATATATATATATATATATATAATATATATATATATATATATATATATATATATATAATATATATATATATATATATTGCTTGAGACGGGAAAATTATGAAAATTATCACGACCTCCCTTTACTGAAGTTGTGGCTGCAGTCTCCATTTTTGGGTTAGCAAACAGAAATAAATAGATAATAAAAAAAAAATATATATATATATATATATATATATATATATGTATATATATATATATATATAATGGTAATGATAAGTAGGTGAATTAATAGAGAAATAAAGAAGAAAAAATATATAAAAGATTAATCAAATAAAACAGATGGATAAATTGATAAGTACTGTAAATTAAAAAAATAGATAAGAAAAAATAGTATTAGAAAATGCAAACATCTTACAGTCATTGTCTCCAATATATGGGGAGCAGTCACAAGTATAGGATAGATAGGATTCGCTACACTTCTACGACGTGTCGTAAAGTGTTGGTGTCGCACACTTGAATTATATATATATATGTATATATATATATATATATATATATATATATATATATAATTTTTTTTTTTTTTTTTTTTTTATACCGAACACTTGTACAATATAGATTTTGTCTCAGATGAAATACAAAATCATTATGGAAAACGAAATTTGAAATTAAATGAATTTGTTCAATGACTGCATTCAAGGTGTAATATTAGTGTGACTATTGCACTGATTTATCGAGGAGACGACAATGTGGGTTACCAACGCTGTGATCCATTTTCTTTTATTTTACAAAACTAGAGGAACATAACCAACTCTGACATCTAGAATATCGTTAATTAATGTTGAATCTAGATGAGAGCTCATTATTTTTAGTTACAGAGACATGATGTCATCCAGGTGGGAGCTGAGTGACGTCATCAGTTCCTGGTTCAGAACTGGAAGAGGAACTGTGTCATCTTCCCTTCTGGCTACAGTGTAAAGGATTTCAACTTCCTGTAGACCCACCAAACAAGGCCAACAACATAACACCCTCTTCTCTTCACTTCCCACCTTCCTCCTCCCCCTTCCCTCTTCCCCCTTCCCCTTTCCCTCTTACTCTCCTGCTATCTCCACCTTCCCCCTCCCCCTCCCCCTTTCCGTGTCCTCTTTCTTCTCCTCTCCCCCTCCCCTCTCCTCATCTCCTCTTCAGTTCCCCTTTCCCTTCATCTTTCCCTCCCCCCCCGCCCTCTTCCTTCTCCCCTCTTCCCTTTCCCATCTCCCCTGTCCTCCCCTCTTCCCTCTCCCTTCTCCCCTCTCCTCCTCCCGTTTTCCTTTCCGCCCCCCTTCCCTGCTGTCTCCCCCTTCCCCCTTCCCTCTCCTCTTC
>NC_134796.1:51026476-51031476 GCF_046742065.1 Oratosquilla oratoria
TCTCTCTTTCTCTCTTTCTCTTTCTTTAAATGTGGAAACCTACCCAGGGTCCACTGAAGGTGCTTAGATAAGAACCTTTTGTTCAAATCTTGACCAAATGGCCTGGCGGCAAGATCAAAGTGTTTGCCCTAAATATACGTTTTGCTCCTCAACGCGATTGAATTAATTATCAGCTTCCTACTGCAGCCAATCGAGGGTGACGCGCACCCTACTAACTGGCATCCTATTTGAGTAAGCGTTTTTTTTTTTTTTTTTTGACGCGTTGGAAGCTTCGGTCAAGATTATTAGTCCCATTAAAAAAAAAAAAAAAAAAAAAAAAAAAAAAAAAAAAAAAAAAATAGTGCTCCCGACTATCGTTAACGATCATCAATGAACCATGAACGACCATCGTTAAGCGATTATCGTACCGAGCAAAACGTACCGTTAGAGATTTGAATCCGCAATAGTCAAGATTCTTGCTCCGTTGGGTGTCTCCCTTTACGAGGAAGAAGAGATTTCCAGAGCCTCCCAGCAGAATCGGTGGTCATCAATTGTGATACATGAAGTTCATGTGGAGTTCATGAAACTGTATTCCTCATTAGCATCACTTCGAAATGGAAGAGGTCATTCAAAGCTCGTTAAATCTGAATTAGAGTCTCTCTCTCTCTCTCTCTCTCTCTCTCTCTCTCTCTCTCTCTCTCTGTGTGTGTGTGTGTATGTGTGTGTGTGTGTGTGTGTGTGTGTGTGTGTGTGTGTTTGTGTGTCTGTCTCCCTCTTAATCTTTCTGTCTGTCTCTCCCTCTCTCTCTCACTCTATCTTTCTCTCTCTCTCTCTCTCTCTCTCTCTCTCTCTCTCTCTCTCTCTCTCTCTCTCTCTCTCTCTCTCTCTCTCTCTCCCTCTCCACCCCCACCCCCCTTAAGTGGGGCAGAACTTTGGATTAGCTGTGATATTACTCGCCTTGCAAACTGAATGGGAGTTCAAAAACTTCGATTTTTTTTCCCTTTTTATTTTAGGATTTTAATTAGTTGACGAGTTTGAAAGCCGAGCTGAGACATTTTCTTTTATTTATCTATTTATTTATTTATTTATTTATTTATTTATTTATTTATTTTTATCTACCGCCTGGCGGTAGTGGGGACGGAAGGAAGAGAGCCATACAGAACGAAAGGACTTTAAATGTCAAACGAGGATTTGACAGCTCCTGCGAAGGACCCAGTCGACTGGCAATTGATTTAGTGAGCGCTTAATCTGTCGTAATCACCAGTGACTGGGTGAAATAGTAGAAAGATAAGTCGTATTTGGCCGATTGGCCTTCAAATGACTGGGGACGATAGTTGATAGTTCGCCAAATGGAGAATTTGGCGAAATGAAGGTTAGGGCTTCAACAGGTGTGCGGCCTTGTGGGTTAAATGTTAACTGAGTTGTCATTGGGATTGGGTTTATGATAACTCGTATGCGTATACGCATACACACGCACATACACATGCACACACACACACACACACACACACACACACACACACACACACACACACACACACACACACACACACACACACACACACACAAACCTATACCCCTATGTGTACGTATGCGTATGTAAATTTAGGTTCCTACATAATGGAAGTACTCTTTTTTTATTTATCAAACGATAACAGAAATGTTATTTCAGTAATTCTGATATAAGTAAGGTCCAGATGTCTTCGCGCGCGCACACACACACACACACACACACACACACACACGCGCGCGCGCGCGATAGAGATTCCGGCTGCCACTACTGCGGTCCGGGTTCGAATCCCACCCAGGGCTGAAATAATTCAGCATCGCTGCGTTGCGGGTTGTTACTCCAACTTTCGTGGGCGGGGAGTTGGAGGTGTGTGTGCGTGTAAGGTCACAGCATTACCCTTAGATCGGTCATATATGAGCTCAGCTTTCTTCCGGGAGGGTAATAGCTGTCGATCACGAGTCCAACATGTGATCCAAGACCATGGTGAATCACACACACACACACACACACACACACACACACACACACACAAAACACCTTGCCCACCGCATCCCTGCACTACAAGTTGGCATTCCAACTGCGGTGGGCAAGAGGTTTTGTGTGTGTGTGTATGTGTGTGTGTGTGTGTGTGTGTGTGTGTGTGTGTGTGTGTGTGTGTGTGTGTGTGTGTGTGTGTTTGTGTATGTATGTATGTATGTATGTGTGTGTGTGTGATTCACCATGATCTAAGACCAAGGTGAATCACACACACACACACACACACACACACACACACACACACACACACACACACACACACACACACACACACACACACACACACACACACACACACACACACACACACACACACACACACACACACACACACACACACACACAAACAAAACCCCTTGCCCACCGCATCCCTGCACTACGAGTTGGCATTCCAACTGCGGTGAGGAAGAGGTTTTGTGTGTGTGTGTGTGTTTGTGTGTGTGTGTGTGTGTGTGTGTGTGTGTGTGTGTGTGTGTGTGTGTGTGTGTGTGTGTGTTTGTGTGTATGTGTGTTTGTGTGTGTGTGTGTTTGTGTGTATATGTATGTGTGTGTGATTCACCATGATCCAAGACCAAGGTGAATCACACACACACACACACGCACAAACACACACACACACACACACACACACACATACACATACATACATACACACACACACACAAACCCCTCGCCCTCCGCAGTTGGAATACCAACTCGTAGTAAAGGGATGCTGAAAAAATTCAGCCCTGGGTGAGGCTCAAATTCGGATCGCTGAATTCGCGGTCGAGCACGGTACCACCACACCATCGAGTGTTTGAGCCTTTGCGTACCGGGTGGCACTTTTATTTTTGTCGTCAGGCGATTTTATTCATCTCCCTTTGACGTTCTTATGATTTTTCCCAAAATTGAATTAGTACGCCTAGCGGCGCACGGAATGAAGATTAAAATGAAAATTAGTTTCTGTAGGTTTTGAATTGTCCTTCAGTTTTTTTTTTTTTTTGCTCTCAAACTCGAATGTAGTTAATACAGCTTTATTAATTTCCACTTTTCTTCTTTATTTCTCGGAAGAGTCGTAAACATAATTAGATTTACTTCTTAATATTGGAACGAATCAGTCGTGAATATTAGTCCTGAAGTGCAGCCATTTCCCTCCCCCTACCCCATGACGTAATGAATTACGATTTAATTAACCTTATTTGGGCATCACTGGTTTAAGGGCTCGCGGGCTCTCTCTTTACTCGGTTAACTTTTAACCTTTGTGAACCGGATTAACATCGATTCTCTTTTTTCACCCGTTTGCCAGATGGTATTTTGCAAAAGTTCAAATGCACATTGGCGCGTTCCGTCACTCGAAGTAAAGAGGGGAGGAGGAGTAAGAGGGAAGAGGAGGGATGAAGGAGGAGGAGGAGGGACGAAGGGGAAGGAGGAGGGACGAAGGGAGAGGAGGGAGTAAGAGCAAAGAGGAATTTAGCTCAGTCATGTGAAATATACACATCTAGTTAGTATTGGTTAATTGGATTCTTGTGTATATATACATGTACTTATGATGATTAGACGCCCACTAACGGATGCGTACAAAGGCACATGCAGGGAAACGTACACGTACACGAGCAGAAGTACACGCACATGCACACACACATACACACACACACACACACACACACACACACACACACACACACACACACACACACACACACACATACGAGCACACAGACACATACACATAAAGCCTCACACATACACAAACCCACAAACACACACACATATGTAGACACATACACACACACACACACACACACACACACACACACACATACACACACACACACGACTCGGTGGCGCGGTTGGTAGAGCGCTGGACTACCAGCATGGTGGTGCTCGTAGTACTTGGTTCGAATCCTGCCCAGGGCCGAAATTATTTCGGTATCGCTGCGCTTCGGGTCGTTACTCTGACTCTCGTGGGCGGGGAGTTGGGTGTGTGTGTGTGTGTAAGGTCATAGCATTACCCATTGATCGGTCATACGAGCTCTGAGCTCTCTTCCGGGAGGGAAATAGCTGTCGATCACGAGTCCAACACGTGATCCAAAGACCAAGGTGAATACACACACACACACACACACACACACACACACACACACACACACACACACACACACACACACACACACACACAATACAATAAAATTTATCACCTTGCAAACTGTATGTGTTTGAATAGATGAAAGAAATATAGGTGCCAGGATATCTATATGTTCTTGTTAGACCCACCAACTGAGGTGCCACAATGACACGATACCAAATGACACAATGGTACAATGTTACAATGACACGGTCTCACAATGGCACGGTGCCAAAATGGCACTGGAGTCTGCAGTTTCGTCCAAACCATTATTCTGAACTGATGACTGAATCATTGGCCTCAGATGACAGTTGAATCGTACACACGTCTACCGACTTATGAAAGAAATCTCAAAGACGAAGTATACGAGGATTTAATGCTGATTGGATGTCTCGTTTAATCCCCGGATTTGGACGCCGCCGCCACCGCCGCCCCCGGTGCCGCGAATTCCATCTCGATTGGGAAAAAGCGACGTCGAAGGCGAAATCAATCCGCATCTAATTTCATTCCTGCCCGGGGACGCCAAATATCACGCTGGCTTCCAATGGAGCCACTGCCAAATTATATGTGCATTTATATATGTATTATGTATGTGTTTTATATATATATATATATATATATATATATATATGTATGTATATATATTCCATATATAACAAAGATTACAAAGGAGGAGCATGCCGACAGGAGACCTCTTGGTCTATAACTAGGTCGGATGCAAAAAATTATAATAAATAAAGAAATAAAAATTATAATAATATAGATAATAAAATAAATAGGTAAAACTAAATAATAAACAAACACCTACACACACACACACACACACACACACACACACACACACACACACACACACACACACACACACAC
>NC_134796.1:51033976-51038976 GCF_046742065.1 Oratosquilla oratoria
GCTCCTTCCCAAAGATCTCTCAGAGGGGAGCAGTCGCCGGTTGTCACCTTCATTTGTGTGAAGAGGTGGAAAAAGTACAGTTGAGATTAACACCCAGAGATCTTGGGACGGTCAGGAGACCGAGCGCCAGCCCCTGGGGTTGCACTTTACATGAAGGTAAAAGGGTCGAGACGGGTTTTAAAAATGAGATTCATCTTTTGAGACCTTGGAGCCATGTTGGTTTCAGAGAGAGAGAGAGAGAGGGGGAGAGAGAGAAGGAGAGAGAGAGGAAGGAGGAGGAGGAGGGGGAGGTGGTGCATGGAGAACCACCTGAGGACACCAGCTGGTACTGACATATGCCCCCCTTTCCCCCAACCCCACCATCCATACTCCTCCCACCCATTTCACCCCTTCCCCCCACTTCGTCTGCTCTCCCACCCACCTCGTCCCCTTCCTTACCCACTCTCTTCGCCCTAACCCACCCTCACCCCCTCCTCCCTTCTCCCCATCCCCCCTCTCCTTCCCTATCCTTTCGCTCCCACCCCATCTCCTCTCTCCCCATCCCCCTTCCCCCTTCCCTCTCCCTCTTTCCTTCCTCCCTCCCTTCTCCCTCTCCCCTTCCTTCCTCCCTTCTCCCTCTCCCCTTTCCCCCTCCCTTCTCCCTCTCCTCTTTCCCCCTCCCCTTTCCCTCTCCCCTTCCCCCCTCCCCTTTCCCTCTCCCCTTCCCCCCTCCCCTCTCCCCTTCCCCCCTCCCCTTTCCCTCTCCCCTTCCCCCCTCCCCTTCTCCCCTCTCCCTCTCCCCTTTCCTCCTCCCCTCTCCCCCTCCCCTTTCCCCCTCCCCTTTCCCCTTCCCCTTTCCCCTTCCCCTTTTCTCCTCCCCTTTCCCCTCGCCCCCTCCCATTTCACCTTCCCCCTCCCCTTCCCCCTCCCCTTTCCTCTCGCCTCCTCCCCTCCCCTTCTCCCCTTTCTCCTCCCCTCCCCTCCCCTTTCCCCTCCCCTTTCCCCTCCCCTTTCCCTCTCCCCTTTCCCCCTCCTCTCTACCTCTCCCCTTTCCCCTCCCCTTCTCCTCACCCCCCTCCTCTCTCCCCCTTCTCTTTCCTCCCACATACCACTACACTATCAACTGCACGTGTGGTTCAGGTGTGTCAGGTGGACATAGCCTTCTAAGGACGGTGACTTCAGCCTGATTCCTGAAAGCAATAGGGAGGAGGTGGGAGGTGGGGGAAGGACGGGGGAGAGGGGAGAAGGAGGGGAGGAATTGTGCCCGCGATGGAAAAAGAACATTCTTGAGGAAGTTGATAGGTCGTGGGGGAAGGAGGAGGAGGAGGAGGAGAGGAAGGAAAAGGAGGAGAGAGGAGGAGTAAGGGAAGGAAGGGCAAGAAGGGAGAAATGTTTATATATATATTTTTCCGCATCCGACCTAGTTACGGACCAAAAGGTCTCCTGTCGGCAATCTCTTCCTTTGAGTTACGGACCAAAAGGTCTCCTGTCGGCAATCTCTTCCTTTGTAATAAGAGATTTAAGGTGGAGAGAAGAAGAGGAGGAAGAAGAAGAAGAAAAATAAAAAGAAGAACAAGAGGAAAAGAGAAGAGGGGGAATGCAAGAGGAGCTGGGGAAGAAGGGATACGAATAACAAGAGGACTAAGAGGAAGAATCAAAAAGGAACGAAAGGGAAAGAGGAGGAAGAGGAGGGTGAGCAGTGACGTCATCTGGTTTGCAGAAAGGTCGAAACTTGAGATCCAAAAATTTTCCTTTTGTCTTCGGACTCTGAGGTCGGGTTTTGTCTTGTTTTGAAATTTCTTGAAGAGTTTTTGGATTTTTCTTACGCACAAGGACCTCTCCCGAAGGCCATTTCGGAGGGCGCATTCTTCGCCAGGTATGGAACCAACGCCAGTCATTGAGTACCTGCGGCCGAAGCTGTCACCTTTGCCCTATTAAGTGTTTTAAGGAGGTAACAATATCTGCTGGGAATTGGAAAAGAGTGCGGGATTCGAACCCTTAACTAAGCGAATGCGAGACCAGCTTAGCCGCGACAGAGTCAGTCACCTTTGCCGTTAAGCGCTTTATGGACTGTTTAGGGACAGGTAAAAGTTCTCGGAGAGGAGTGCGGGATTCGAACCCACAACTAAACGAATGTGAGACCAGCATGCTTCCGATTACGCCACTAGCATTCCTTTGACCGAATATGCCACCTTTGCCCTTTGTGCTAGGTTTTCCAAAGCCCCATGGCCGTGTAGATAGTAATCATTGTTTATTCAACTTTGGTTTAAATCCGCAGCCCCACGTTGGCAGGCAACAATCCTCGGGTTCATTGCATTGATCTGTGTATTAAGTTCATGAAACCGTTGTCTGTGTTATTTGCTTCTGCATCATCGGCGGGTAGGAGGAGGAGGAAGAGGATGAGGAAGAGGAAAATGGGGAGGAGGAAGAAAAAGAGTAAACGGAAAAAGAGGATGAAGATGAAGACCAGGAGGAGGAGGAGGGGGAGGAGGAAGAAAGGGAGGAGGAAGAGGAAGAAAAGGAGGAGAAGGACGAAGAGAAGTAAGAGAAGGAGAAGAAGAGAAAGGAAGAGGAGGAGAAGAAAAAGCAAAAGAAAGTGGAGGAGGAGGAGAATAAGAAGAAGGAAGATGAGTAGGAAGAAAAGGAGGAGGAGGAGGACGACGAAGAGGAGAAGGAAGAGAAGGAGAAGAAGAAGAGGGAAAAGGAGGAGGTAAAGAAGAAGAAAGTGGAAGAGAAGAAGAAGAAGAAAGTGGAGGAGGAGAAGAAGAAGAAAGTGGAGGAGGAGAAGAAGAAGAAAGTGGAGGAGGAGAAAGAAGAGGAGGAGGAGGAGGAGCCTGAGGATGAAGATGAGGATCAGTTGCCAGCTCTCCTTGTATGAAAAAGCTGCGGGGGTAGGGATGGGGGATAGTCAAATAAAAAGGATAATAATCCCGGTCCCGAGACCGAACGCCAACCTATCGGGGTTGCACCCCCACATGGAAGCCAAGGTAATCTTGTAAGATAGGCGGAGGGGAGACGATCCTCTCTAACGTATGCTTCTGCTGTTGGTTCCTGAACGTTGAGGCCCTATTCACACAAGCGGTTTGAACCGTGCGATTCAATTACAATGTAAATCAATGGAGGCGTTCACACACAACCGCGCGATTTTTTCTTGACTGTACGGTAGCGCAGCTTCCGTTCGTTTTAAACCGCTAGTGTGAACAGGGCCTGATACTGAAGTCGAAAAGAAAGGATTCAGGTGCTGAATCTCGTACGAAAGGTCAAATCCTTCAATCTAACCTTGACCCTGTGTGCTGGAATGTACTCCAAAGGATTACAAAGGAGCATGCCGATAGGAGACCTTTTGGTCCATAACTAGGTCGGATGTAAAAAAAAAAAAAAAAAAAAAATATATATATATATATATATATATATATATATAATGATCAATAAAAACATGAATAAATAAATAAGAAATATAATAATATAATAAATAAACTAAATAAATGCATAGGTATAGTTAAATAATAAACAAACAGGTAAATAGTAAATAATAATAAATTTACATAGTAAATGCAAATCAAGTAAATAATAAACAAACAGACCAATAATAACAAATAAATATATCCTATAATCATTTTGCTGCCGGAAATAATTTGGCGGAAGGGGAAAAGTGCCACCTGCCATGGAATTTGGACTTTAGGCTTTATTTTTTCCTCGATGAATGCCTTGACAAGAGCGAACATTATGCCGCACACGTGCTGGAAAGAACAGACTGTAAAGGTGGGCCCTTCTGGTAGAAAGGTTTGTGCAACGAGCCAATTTGTGGTCTTTGACGGACCACTGGATATATATATATATATATATATATATATATATATATATATATGTATGTATAGATATATATATATATATATATATATATATATAATATGAGAGTGGAGGATAGATGGAGAAAGAGGAAAAGGACAAAAGGCAGGGAGGTACTTAGAGTGAACTGCATGAGAAAGAAAAGGAGTACAAGAAGCTGAGAGAGGAGTGGGAGGGAGTGAAGGATAGAGTAGAACTAGGAGTGGAGGAGGAATGGGGATGGTTCAAGGAGGGAGTCACAAAGTGTGCAAAGATGGTGTGTGGAACAAGAAGGATGGGAGGAAATAGAAGGAAGGGTAGTGAATGGTGGGATGAGGAAACAAAGAAGGTTGTAGAAGAGAAGAAGCGAGCTTTCACAGATTGGTTACAGAATAGGACGAGGGAGTCATATGAGAGGTACAAAGAAAAGAGAAGAGAAGTAAAGCATAAGATAAAGCAGGCAAAGAGGAGAGTAGATGTGAAGTGGAGTAAGAGTATGACAGAAATTTTTGAAAGTAATGAAAAGATGTTTTGGAAAGAAATTAAGAGAGGAAGAGGAGGCTAATCAAGTAGAGAAGAAAAGGTAAAAGGTGCAGATGGAGAGATGATAATGGAAGAGAAGGCAGTAAGAGGAAGATGGGCAGAATATTTTAGGGAGTTGCTAAATGTGAAGGAGGATAGGGAGGAAAAGATAGCCGGAGTGGGAAATGCTAAGAAAATGATCGTGATAAATGAGGAAAATGGAGGAGAAATAAGGAAGGATGAAGTGAAGGCAGTTTTTAAGATGATGAGAGCAGGTAAGGCACCTGGTTTGGATGGATGTCATGCAGAATGTCTGAAAAAAGGAGGTACAGTGATGGTGGACTGGCTGGTGAGGTTATTTAATGTTTGCTGGAGAGAGGGTAGAGTGCCGGAAGACTGAAGGAGTGCCTGTATAATTCCACTTTACAAGGGAAAAGGGGACAAGTGTGAGTGTAGTAGTTTCAGAGTGATTAGCTTGTTGAGTGTAGTTGGGAAGGCTTATGGGAGGATCTTGACTGAGAGGATTAGGAGAGGAACAAAGGAAGTAATTGGTGAGGAACAGTATGGGTTTAAGACAAGTAGAGGTTGCGTTGATCAGATTTTTGTTGTAAGACATATATGTGAGAAAGTTACAGGAAAAGGTAAGGATGTTTTTTTGGGCTTTTATGGAT
>NC_134796.1:51048976-51073976 GCF_046742065.1 Oratosquilla oratoria
CGGACTCTTATCGGAATTGGACTCTCATCGGAATCGGAAATATAGAGTAGTATCGGTACTCGTATTGGAATCGGACTCTTATCGGAATTGGACTCGTATTGGAATCGGAAGTTTAGAGCAGTATCGGTACTCGTATCGGAATCAGACTCTTATCGGAATTGGACCTCGTTTCGGAATCGGACTCTTATCGGAATTGGACTCTCATTGGAATCGGAAGTTTAGAGCAGTATCAGTACTCGTATCGGAACTTTTTTTTTTTGTATCGTCTCATCACTAGTTTAGATCCTTTCAGTGCGTTTGGATGGGATTCCCTCAGGTGAATAAAACCGCCCGGCGGCAACTGGAACAGGCGATTGAGTCTTGAAACGCTGCGAAGAACTTGGATGCTCACGTAACCAAAGTCACCTTCTTCCTTCCCTGCAGGCGGAATCGTGCCTTCCTTCTCTCCCAACCCTCCCTCCCTCCTCCCTCCCCTCTTCTCTTCTTCTCTTACTCCCTTCTCCCTCGCCCTTGTCTCCCACCCCTCCCTCCCTCTCCCCCCTCCCTCTCCTCCTCCTGATGTTGATCCTTTGTGATCTGCTCTCTTTCAATCATCGTCATCGTTATCATCATCAACACCATCATCACCATCACCATCACTGTTCGTCCCGTCTCCCTACCAATCTTAACTCCCCCAAGCCTAAATATTTTCACCCTACACCCCCTCACCCACCCACTCCCTAGTCTCTCTCTCTCTCCCCCCCTCCCCTACTCCCCCTTCAGGATCCAGGCCCAGAAACTCGTGACTTCGTTAATTCTTTTTTTCATTTCAACATTCGTGAAGTCCATCAGTATACACGCGCATGTTCGCAATCACGTACATGCGGGAGCTAACACACACGCACACACACGCACACACACATACACGCACATACACACAGACACACACACACACACACACAAATACACACACACACACACACACACACACACACACACACACACACACACACACACACATACATACATACATATACACATACATATACACACATAGAGGTACACACACACATACAGATACACATACACACACACACACACACACACACACACACACACACACACACATACATACACACACACACACATACGCATACACACACATATATATATACACGCATACAGATACACACACATACAGATACACACACATACAGATACATTCACACACAGATACACTCACACAAACACACACACACACACACACACACACACACACACACACACACACACACACACACACACACACACACATATACCCACATACACACACACACACACACACACACACACACACACACACACACACACACACACACATATACCCACATATACACACACACACAGATACACACACACATACACACACATATATATACACATACACATACAGGTACACACATACACATACAGATACACACACACACATACACATACAGATACACACATACATATAGATACAGATACACACATACAGATACACACACACACACACACACACACACACACACACACACACACACACACACACACATATACACACATACACATACAGATACACACATACAGATGCACACACACATACAGATGCACACACACACAGATACACACACACACAAACACACACACAAATCACACACACAAATCACACACACAAATCACACACACACACACACACACACACACACACACACACACACACACACACACACACACACACACACACACACACACACACACACACATACACACACACACGACCTTGGTGGCCTCGACCTTGAGCTGCTCGTCCTCAAGTCCTTGGTCGAGTCCTGGGGAACGCAAGTCGCACTTGTGGTTGGTGAATTCCCATGTCGCTAAACGGAGTTATGCCAAATTACGTTTTGCTAAGTTACCCCTTGTTTACGTTAGGTGAGGTATTTTGGCAAAAAGGGAATTTAGCAATAAGTATGGCAAATTGGGATTTCGGTAAAAGTTGCGCGAAATAGAAATGTGGCAAAATGAGATTTTGGTAAAAGTTTGGTAAAAAAGGCAATAGATTGGTAAAATGAGAATTCGGCAAAACATATTGGCAAATTGGGACTTTGACATATTTTGGCAAAATGGGATTTTGGTAATGTTGACAAAATGGGAATATGGCAAATTTTTGACGAAATGGGAGTAAGTCGTTGTGATTAATTGTCATAGTTTGCCACTGTGTAGTGGTAGACTTTGCGCTCGCCTCGTGACCACATAGATCCGGGTTCGAGTTCCAAGGGAAACTGGTCTCTGCCAACCGCATGGTTGGGTAGGGAGGGCTCAGGACATTCTAAATTGTCCCCCAAAACACCTTTTCAGAACATTTTGAATTACTCAAATATATTTCCAGATTGACTAAATGCACCATTTCAGAACATTTTTAGGTGCTCAGAGGCACCATTTCAGAACATTACTGGGTGTTCAAATAGACCACTTCGGAACATTACTAGGTGCTCATATGCATTATTTCAGAACATTCTTAGCAGCTCAGATATACCGTTTCAGAACATTAGATGTTCAAATGCACCATTTCAGAACATTACTGGGTGTTCAAATACACTATTTCAGAACATTAGGTGTTCAAATACACCAATTCAGAACATTACTGGGTGCTCAAATACACCATTTCAGAACATTACCAGTTGCTCAGATACACCATTTCAGAACATTACTGGGTGCTCAAATACACCATTTCAGAACATTCTTTGATGCTCAAATGCACCATTTCAGAACATTACTGGGTGTTCAAATATACCATTTCAGAACACATTAGGTGTTCAAATGCACCATTTCAGAACATTACTGGGTGTTCAAATACACAATTTCAGAACATTACCGGTTGATTAAATGCACCATTTCAGAACATAACCGGTTGTTCAAATGCACCATTTCAGAACATTACCGGTTGTTCAGATGGACAATTTCAGAACATTACTAGGTGCTCAAATACAGCATTTGAGAACATTACCAGTTGCTCAAATAAACCATTTCAGAACAATTTTGGTTGCTCAGATACACTACTTCTGAACATTAATAGGTGTTCAAATGCACCATTTCAGAACATTACTGGATGTTCAAATACACCATTTCAGAACACATTAGGTGTTCAAATGCACCATTTCAGAACATAGATGTTCAAATACACAATTTCAGAACATTATCAGTTGTTAAAATGCACCATTTCAGAACATAGTAGGTGTTCATATGCACCATTTTAGAACATTATTGGGTGTTCAAATGCACCATTTCAGAACATGGGTGTTCAAATACACAAATTCAGAACATCACCGGTTGTTGAAACACACCATTTCAAAACATAACTAGGTGTTCAAATGGACCATTTCAGAACATTACCGGTTGTTCAAATGGACCATTTCAGAACATTACCAGTTGCTCAAATACACCATTTCAAAACAATCTTGGTTGCTCAGATACACCATTTCAGAACATTACTAGGTGTTCAAATGCACCATTTCAGAACATAGTAGGTGTTCAATTAAAATTTCAGAACATAGTAGATGTTCATATGCACCATTTCAGAACATTACTTGGTGTTCAAATGCACCATTTCAGAACATTACTGGATGTTCAAATACACCATTTCAGAACATTACCAGTTGCTCAAATACACCATTTCAGAAGAATCTTGGTTTCTCAGTTACACAAATTCAGAATAGTTCTGGTTGTTCATAACAAGGGACCAAGGACAGGTGGTCCTGGAAGGGGTTATGTCCCCCTCACCTCCATCAGAAAGTGTAGCCCCGAAGGGCTGACACTCGGTCTTTGGATTTGGCCCAAAGGTCTATCGACTCCAAATGTATTTATTACAGTACTACTCCTAATTACAGCTGGGAATATAGCAACCGGCAACTAGTCCCCTCCACTTCCTCCTCCTCCTCCTCCTCCTCCTCCTCCTCCTCCTCTTTTTCCTCTTCCTCCTTCTCTTCCTCCTTCTCTTCCTCCTCTTCCTCCTCCTCTTCCTCCTTCCTCCTACTCCTCTTCCTCCTACTCCTCTTCCTCCTTCCTCTTCTTCCTCCTCCTCCTTCCTCCTCTTCCTCCTCCTCCTCTTCCTCCTCCTCTTCCTCCTCCTCCTCTTCCTCCTCCTCCTCTTCCTCCTCCTCCTCCTCCTCCTCTTCCTCCTCTTCCTCCTCTTCCTCCTCTTCCTACTCCTCTTCCTCCTCCTCTTCCTCCTCCTCTTCCTCTTCCTCTTCCTCCTCCTCCTTCCTCTTCCTACGTTCAGCCTATGATACAGAAACAGTCCCACACTCACAATGCAGACAACAGTCCAAAGTTTCTTCCCAACGAGATCTGTGGGAGGTTCCGAGGATCGTTGCCAGCCTCTGTGGGGCTCCGGGTTTCCACTTGGTGAAAGTCTAAGCAACAGTTATTATTGTTATTATTATTATTGCTGTTTTTATTGTTATTGTTATTCTGCATTGGAACACTCCGAGTTATTCACAAGCACAAATTTAGTCCATTTTCAGAGCATCGCGCGGTTGGGAAAAAAAAGATAAATATTTACGTGGAAAACAACTGGAATCAAATTGCATTGTCAGTATGACTCGGTAACTAAAAACTCAATCAATCTATCTATCAATCGTCAACTCTTGGCGAGTTCGTTTGGGTCGAAACGACTTTGGTTACAATCTTTTGTTTTTCGAATCTCCAAATATCAAGTTACCTTTGCGTCGTCCACTGAGAATCTGAATGACGAGAGAATAACTAAGAGAAGTTAATCTGAACGAATCAATACGAGTCAATTAATGGATTAAGTAATCTGAATAAATGCATTAAGTTAAATGAAATGAAAAAATCTAGAAAAAATTGAAACCCATATGAATATTGTAATGTTCTAGGTACAATAGGGGACCATACATTTTCACAAGTGAGACAAAAAACGAAAACTAGTGACACTTAGTGGATGATTAGTGATTATATTCAGTGTTGAAGTGATCTAAAACAGACTTGGAAACAGCAAAACATAAGAGTGTGGAGCATGAGAATATAGGTTGAGAACCCCTGGTCTAAACTACCACAGGGTGCCCCAAAATACTAAAGGGCTTTAATTATTAATAACTCCCTTATTGTTACAAATACATGTACCTAAGTTTTATACAATATAGAAACCTTGTCTCTTCAGCAGCTGTATGGTATATTTTGTGGTATGAGCAGCTGGGCCGTCTTGCTGGAGCCACATATTGGGCATAAGGCCATTTAATGACGAAATGATCACAAATGGCAACCCCTCAATGATCTTTGGGTCACCCTGTGTAAATGAAGTCTTTTAGCTATTCAAATACACGGCAGGAGGAAGGGAAAGTACCCATGGCTGAATAAAATCGCCTGACGACAGCCAGAATCAATGTGTAAAGTGGTTATCACACTGGGACATTTTTCCTTCAACCTCTAATTCATCGAGGGTACCGTCCACCCCATTTTATTTCTCTATTTATTTTTTATTTATTTTTTTCTACTTCGTGAAATCACTATTTTGTGTTCTCGGCAATTGGCATGGAATGTCATTTGATATGGGGAGGATTTTTTTTTTTTTTTTTTTTTTTTTTTTTTTTTCTTCTTTCTTTCTTCGGCATAGATTCCTTCCCGAAATTTGCGGGCTGCACATCTGCTCCAACAACCGGAGGAAAAATCGCCCATTGTGATAAATCCTTAAGCCATCAATAGCAGTGGAAGGATAAGAAAGTTTGTGAGGATCTTTGGCCCGGGCTGGTAAGGGGTCTCAGAACGAAGAATTTTTTCTCAAAGTTACTTTGAAAGTAGATTCGCCTGAAACCACTTTCAGTTTCTAAGGAATTTACGAGGAGCTAGATAGCAGCCATTCTAGAAGTTAGTAACTCAAAACTTTTACTTTTAAGAAATTTCAGTTTTCAAAGTATCTGTTAGTTTCTTTCTTACCTAGAGGAGGACGAGAAGGTTAATGAAATCGTCTGAAGACGTCTGGAACGAAAATTAAATATATCATCCACTTTTCAACCTTCTTCAGTACTTTCCTTCCTTCATGAATAAATGCTAATAGTAAGCACCCAAAAGCTCTCAAGCCTCACCCAGCCTTCACATCACATCATGACATCACACAAACAGAGCACAGCTAACTCGACATGAAAAACAACTTTAGCAGTACTCTGCTCAGACCTCCAGAATAATTTAACTTTGTGGTTCTCAATCTTCTTCACTCCATCGCCTCCTTCATGAGTCCTCGGCTTTTGCGTGTATCTCCCTCCCCTTCGTTTGTCTCCCAAACACCCCATCTCGGCGAAAAAGGTATAAACAAAGTAATTATAAAATGTTGATGAAGAGAAACCCTTTGTTTTACCACAAAGTTGACGATCCTAATTATCTTATGTTCCTTCTGCCAGGACGGTCATGGAAGTCTTTTGTTGTATTCCGATTTCTCACATTATATAGAAATGTATACATTGTGACAGCAAGCCTTGAGCCCCTTGCCCCCTATGGCCCCCCATGGCCCCCTTGCCCCCCTTCCATGGACCCCCCATGGCCCCATTGCCCCCCTTCCATGGACCCCTTGTTCCCCCATGGCCCCATGGCCCCCTTGCCCCCCATGGCCCCCTTGCCCCACCCCCTCCCATGACCCCATTGTCCCCCCATGGCCCCCTTGCCCCCTCCCATGGCCCCCTTGCCCCCCTCCCATGGCCCCCTTGCCAACCCTCCATGGGCCCCTTGTCCCCCTCCTCCCATGGCCCCATTACCCTCCCCCTATGGCCCCATGGCCCCGTTGCTCCTCTCCCCATGGCCCCCTTGAACTCCCCTCCCATGGCCCCCTTGCCCCCTTGCTCCCCTCCCATGCCCCCTTCTCCCCCCTCCCATGGCCCCCATTGTCCCCCCATAGCCCCCTTGCCCCCTCCATGACCCACAGGGATAGCGGGAGGATTATGGAGATGAATAAAATCATTTGACGGTAGACAGAACGGATGGGAAAGCAACACGGCTCGGAAGAGGCTCTGGAGGCATGGATTGTTGGAGGAGCTAATGAGGCGGCGGTTTAGCCGTCCCCCACCTACTGAGTAAAATTTCCTTGGGCTTGCCTTGTCCAAATGGTTAAAGTTCTTCATGCAGTCTTTGGCTGAAAAGAGATTTGATGTGAGGACTACACTACGCTATACTTTTTTGCAATCTATTTTTTTTTTTTTTTTTTTTTACAGCCAACTTGATCCAGCCACCAGTGAGCCTCACAGCCACTTCAACGCCACCTCGGCCTGGTGGCTGAGGTGGCGAAGCCTCGGACTGTCTTCATTGTTTTCCTCCTCCTCCTCCTCCTTCGTCTCCGCCTTGTCCTCATGCTGCATCTGGTAAGTAAAATATTCCTTATTTCATCCTTTCACGTCTCTTTTCGTTTTTGCAGCCAAAAGACAAAATTGAGCTGAATGTAGATGACAGACGGTTCACCTCGTAAGCCCCAGAGTGGGTTAAACAAGAAGTAAATAGATAGTTAAAAAATATATAACATAGAACGAGTCCTACGCTAACACAACACAGACATAAGTCCATTGTTTTTTTCCCGACAATGAAATTCGAGGCTAATAATTATTAATAATGATAAAAAGATATAGATAAAAATAAATTAAATAAGATACAGTGGAATAATAAGTATTCATGAAGATATATATATATATATAAACATCAATTTATTAATAGATAGATAGAATAAGGAAAATTAAATCAAATGACAGATGGGGGTAGCGGGGAACCCCAAGACCTTTGGATCCTACCGAACTTTCACTAACCTCGAACAGGGTCAAGGTCAGACTTGGGCCGTGCAACGTTGCCACGTCCTCCTTGAGCAAGTCGTCCTCAGAGTTTGTCGTGGACATGAGGACAACAACTCGTCGCATCTCGCTTCTTTGTAGAGACGGAGTCTAGGGGTAAGGTATTGAATATGGTCGAATTTCTTTGATTGTAATTAGGTCCAGGTGAGAGTCACCAAATATGTATCATATATGTTTTTTCATCTTAATTTATTGTATTGTTAACATATATATTATGTATATATACATGTGTATATATATGTACATGTGTATATATGTGTATATATATATTTATTATTTATCAATGTCACAATTTCTATTTAGTGATTAATTTTTCATTTTAGTGTTAATATTTATTTATCCATTTATTTATTGTTTAATTTCAATTTCACTTGTTCATTGATTTATTTTCAATTTCTTTTTCATTTTATCTTATTTTATATATTCATTATTTGTTCTAATATGCATTCATTTATTATTGCAAAATGGCCTGCACTGGTGTTTGAAAAGCATCTCATATTTTTTGTCATTGTACACGAACAATGCGCGCCAGGCAAAAAAGCCCTTTCTCCCCTCACCCCCGAAATAAAAGGGAGCGGGGGGTGTTAAGGGGGGAGCTAAGGGGGGAGGGATAACTGCCCTCCTTGAATCCCCTCCCCCCAGCCTCCTAATGCCAGGGGTGATACCCATGTTAATGCATGTTTCGTGTTATAACCAGCGATCATAGGTCAATGTGAGGTCATATGGGGTCAGGGAGAGATGTAATGAGGGCAGGAGGAAGGAGGAATAGTAAAGTTTAAAAGTTATGAGAATTCTTCTTTGGGTGGAGATTCATCTCCATTTGTAAAGGATTATGTGTGACTCTGATCCGTAGGGGTGTCTGTAAAGTCCCTATGAAGTGTTCACTGCTGCAACTTGTTCAGCCCGTATCACGAACGGGGTTTTCACGTTTCGTTAAGTACTCGTTCTATATAATTTTGTTCATTCTTTTTTATCTGTTGGATTATCTATTTATCGCTAGTTATCTATTTTATCAGTTTTATTTTATTTTTATTTTATTTTTATTTTATTCTATTTTCTTTTCTTTATCATCATCGTTGTCGTCGACGTCCTCGTCCTCGTCATCGTCAACGTCATCGTCCTTGGGAGATTAAGAAAATGTTGTGAGAAATAGCCACCTGGGAATGGATGCAAAGAGGAGATTGTATGAAGGTGTGATTGTGCCGAGGGCATTGTATGGGGCAATGACTTGGAATTTAAGAGAGGCAGAGAAGAAAAGTTGAAATCTGTTTGAGAAGAAATGTCTGAGAAGTATGGTAGGGGTAACTAGGCTAGATAGAGTGAGAGACGAGGTGGAGAGGAAAAGGAGATGGCAGATAGAGCTGATGAAATATTATTGGGATGGTTTGGGCACATGGAAAGAATGTGTGATGGAAGATTGGTAAAAGAGGTGTGTGAGGCAGAGGTGGAGGGAATGAACATGAGGGGGCGACTGAGCAAGAGGGAAATGTCTGTTGAGCAAGGAAGGGAGAAGGAAGGAGATAGGGAGGAGTGGAGAATGTGTATGGATGATACTGTTGTGGAAGGGATGGGGGTTAGGGAGTGCTTATGTGTGAATTATATTTTGATGCAGCCCGAAGAGATTTCCCCCTGTCTTCTCTTTTTTTGCATGAAGAGACGGAGAAGGTGGATCACTGATTAAGTGAAGCGGCCTAGCTGTGGGTGTACTGTATCCTGCTGCATTACGTTTGATCCAGAGTAGTTGGCGGGACGCAGGGATGACCGTCATTCATGAGAACCTGAGAAGGAGGGGCGGAGAGGGTGAAATGGGTGGGAATAGGTGCGTGCCTCTGACTTGGGTACCTCCCTTGTAAGGGGGAAAAACTCTCTTGGTATATAGATAAGTTTTATTATTATTATTATTATTATTGTCAATATTATTATTATTATTAATTTTATCAATGTTATTATTACCATTATTATTATTATTATTATTACCATTATTATTATCTACAAAATTGTATTTATACTACAACAACAATGAAGGAAACATTTACAGAGTTCTATTACATCATGGGTCAGTTTCTGATGTTCCCAATATACTACATAAACATATATCACTGAGTCACCCTAAAAAGATTATCACACTGGGCTTCCATGGGCATCATCAGCGCCGACAGTTGAGAGTTCGTTTGAGCGAAACCGACTTCGGTTACAATATTCAAATTTTCAGATTTCCAAATGTTAAATTATCTTTCCCTCATATATAGAAAAACTGATTGAATTTAGAGATTATAAGTCTATGCGAATGTTAGACATAATGTTGAAATGTTCTTAGAGAAATCTAGTTTTCTGTTAGCGAAGCCATATTCTAGTTATTGAAATGGAGGTTGAGGTAGAATGTTGAAGGAAAAATAGCCTAGTATGATAACCCCTAAACCTGTCCCACTCCGTCTACTCTCCATCCCATTGGCCACCTTTAAATGACCACGCCCCCTTTTGTGGGCGTTCTGCCTCACGCCCAGTCTGGTTGATTAAGTATCTTAATGTCTCTGCTTAAGAATTTCCATTTTTTGTTAATAAGCTCTGTTGTACGAAGGGGAGTAAGGGGTGACTATATAATTACCCTAACCATGCTCCTCGTTTTGGTGGAAGGGTTGAGGTTGGTAGTTCTGGGTAGTGGGGAATGTGGGGGTGAGGGGGGATTTGGGGAGGTGTGGAGGGTACATGAAGGATGGGGGAGGGGGCATGTCAGTAAGGATTTTCGATTGAGGTTCTTTGTTATGGTGTTTGCAAGAAACGTCCAAGCCTGAAGTAGTGAACCCACTCTTGAATTTCGTACGGGCGGGGTTGAGGGTCAGTTTCCGCCGATTTATTTATTTATTTTATTTATTTCTTTCTTTATTATCTATTTATTTATTTGCTTTTGGTATAAGTCTTCTTTTGTCTATACCACGTAATATTTAGGATTGCATATCGTAACCCAATCTAATCTGATCTAACCTTACCTAACCTAACCTAACCTAACCTAATATAACCTAGCCTAAACGAATCTAACCTAACATCACATAACCTAACCGAACCTAATATAACCTAACGTATTTGAGCAAACAAACAGCCTCAGAAAGCCAGTGGAAATGACGGTAACATAGGCGACATTGTCCTCTTAATTTGATACTGTGTTACAGTGACATTAGATTACGCAAACACGGATCCAGACTTGCCTCGAATGACCTACCACCACGTCCACCTCCAGCCACCTAGCGGCGGCAATGTAAAACAACGACAGCAAGGGCGATGGCGTACAAATATATCTTGAAAAAAATTACCATTTTTTTTTTTTTTTTTTTTTTTTTTTTTTTTTTTTTTTTTTTTTTTTTTTTTTTTTTTTTTTTTTTTTTTTTTTTTTTTTTTTTTGTACTATCATGGAAATGTTAGATCGTTAGATTATGGGATTGATTAGGTATTTCCGTAAAGTATTTACTAATTCTAAAAATCATCCGAATACTTAGAAATCACGTGCAGAGGAGAAATATCTTGGAATTTCGTTCCAGAATGAAAATCTCATTGTTATGCATAATTTCATGACATATTTTTTTGCATGGTTTCAAATCCGGTTAAGTTCAGTTCTACTTTTCATTTGATTCTCTTCAAATTCTTGCTTGTACATAATATCTTCATTCGATTGTTTTTGTAATGTGGCTCGAAAATCAAAGTAGTACAAACAATACTAGCCTTTGGTAGAGAACCAAACAAAGCTTTCATAACTACAAAATGATCATTTGTGTAAATCAGTTTTATGTTCTAGTTATCTGCTCCTTAGGTGTCATAGCTTCTATATTAGCAACTTTGGAGCAGGAAAGGCGACAATCGTCCTCGAATATGTCCATTTGAACCTTGATTATCTTTCTCGAGTGAGACTTTGTCTGAGGAAAATTTCCGATTAGGCACTGAGTGCCAATCGGACTTTCAGAGGGAAAACTGTCGCTAAGTTTGGAGATTCTCTCTCTCTCTCTCTCTCTCTCTCTCTCTCTCTCTCTCTCTCTCTCTCTCTCTCTCTCTCTCTCTCTCTCTCTCTCTCTCTCTCTCTCTCTCTCTCTCTCTCTCTCTCTTCCCCACTGCGTAGACCCAGAAACTTCTCGTCCTCTCTCTCTTTATTCTTCTTTCATGGCTCCTCCTTCCTCTTTTTTCCTCTCTCTCTTTACCTCTGTCTCTCGTTCTCCTCTCTTTTCTACTTTTCTCCCACTCTTTTTCTCTCCCTCTCTGTTCCTTCCTACTGTTCTCCCACTCATTATAACTTTCCCTCTCTCCCTTCCCTTTTGTCCCTCCCTCCCCCCTCCTGTCTTCTCTCCTTCCCTCCCTCCTTCCCTCCCTCCTTCCCTCCCTCCTTCCCTCCCTCCTTCCCTCCCTCCTTCCCTCCCTCCTTCCCTCCCTCCTTCCTTCCCTCCCTCCTTCCTTCCCTCCTTCCTTCCCTCCTTCCTTCCCTCCTTCCTTCCTTCCTTCCCTCCTTCCTTCCCTCCTTCCTTCCCTCCTTCCTTCCCTCCTTCCTTCCCTCCTTCCCTCCCTCCTTCCCTCCCTCCTTTCCTCCCTCCTTTCCTTCCTCCCTTCCTCCCTCCTTCTCTCTCTCCTTCTCTCCCTTCTTCCCTCCCTCCTTTCCTGCCTCCTTCCCTCCCTCCTTCCCTCCCTCTTTCCCTCCCGCCTTCTCTCCCTCCTTCCTTCCCTCCCTCCTTCCTTCCCTCCCTCCTCCCCTCCCTCCCTCCTCCCCCTTTCCCTCCTTCCTTCCCTCTTTCTATCCCTCCCTCCTTCCATCCCTCCTACCCTCCTTTACCCCTTTCGTCCCTCCTACCCTCCCTCCTTCCTTCCCCCTTTTCCCCTTCTTCCACCCTTTCTCCCGCCTTCCTCCTTCCCTCCTCCCTCTTTCCCCCTACTTCCCTCCGACCCAAACATGGAGGCCTCGGGAAGAGGTAATCACGAAATTTCGGAGCGCCATTCATGACGGAGTTAACTTTTGCCATTTTTATCCGACGTTATTAACGCGTTTGCAGCTCCCTCGAACCGTTCTGGGGTCCCGTGCCTTAGTCCAGCCGGCTTCAAGTTATTCCTTTGCTCTTCTCTTTTTTACTGCCCCCTATCACCCTCTGACTAGCTATACTATTCCACCTCCTCTCCACAAGGTGTGCCTTACATAAACACCACCGCACGGGCTCAAACAAAGCCCGTGGGAGTGATTCTTCACTCCCGAATTTCGAAAAAAAAAAAAAAAAAAAAAACTCGACACCCCCCTACCCCCCCACCCCCTAGCTGGGTACCGAAGCCCCCCCCCATCACTCACACTCACCCCCTCAAAGCCTTTGTCCGACCGCCTTTTTTTATTGTTTTACTTTCATTTTCTTGTTTATTTATCTATTCATATACTTTTTATATTTTCGTCTTATTTGGTTTATTTATTTCTTATTTGTGTATTTTTTATTCCGTTTTTGTATCTATTTTGATTAATATTGTGTATTTGATTATATATATCAGAATTTTTTCCGTGGTTATTAAAATCGTACTATTCGATTTAATTAATTAATAGTGACAATAGCTGTCGTTGCTTCACACTGCCGCCTCTAGGTGGCGGATGTTGGTTGCCTGCATTGAAGGTGCCAACAGCGAGTTTCTGAAAAAAAAATAAAAATAAAATAAAATAAAGGAATAAAGTCATTGAGATGAATAAATTCGTCTGGAGTCGTTTTTCTCGTATTCATATTATTTTTTAGCTTAAAGCGGTCCATACACGATCAATTATATTGCGCAATTTCATTGTCAATACTCTGAATTGACAATTAAATTGACCGTGTATGGGCGATATATCGCCCATACACGGTCAATTTAATTGTCAGTTCAGAGTATTGACAATGAAATTGCGCAATATAATTGATCGTGTATGGACCGCTTTAGTCATAGTCATTATTATCTCCACCATCACCACTATTACCTCCATCACCACTATTACCTCCAGCACCACTATTACCTTCAGCACCACTATTATCTCCAGTACCACTATTACCTCCAGCACTATTACCTCAAGCACCACCACCACTATTACCTCCAGCACCACCACCATCATCACATCCATCTCCACCACCACTATTACCTCCAGCACCACCACCATCATCACATCCATCTCCATCACCACTGTTACCTCCAGCACCACCACCACCACTATTACCTTCAGCACCACCACCACTATTACCTCCAGCTCCAGCACCACCACCACTTTCACCACCACATTCGCCTCCACCATCATCTCCACTTCTACCAAGTACTACCTCCATCACCACACCACCATCACCACCTCCATCACCACACCACCACCACGTCCACTACCACCTCCACCTCCACCACATCCACCACCGCCACCACATCCACCACCACCACCACATCCACCACCACCACCACATCCACCACCACATCCACCACCACCACCACATCCACCACCACATCCACCACATCCACCACATCCACCACCACCACATCCACCACCACCACATCCACCACCACCACCACATCCACCACCACCACCACATCCACCACATCCACCACATCCACCACCACCACATCCACCACCACCACCACATCCACCACCACCACCACATCCACCACCACCACCACATCCACCACCACCACCTCCACCACCACCACCACCTCCACCACCACCTCCACCACCACTACCTCCACCACCACTACCTCCACCACCACTACCTCCACCACCACCACCTCCACCACCACTACCTCCACCACCACTACCTCCACCACCACTACCTCCACCACCACCTCCACATCCACCACCACCTCCACATCCACATCCACCACCATCATATGTATCCATCGCATCCACCACTAACGCCAGCATTCCTATTACCACCGACATCACTTACACCAACACTGTCGGCACCATCAAGGTTACTTCCAACTCCATCGCTACCAACACCACCATCACCACCATTACCTCGACCATTACCCATCACAAATACCACCATCACAAACACCATCATCACCACCATTAGCACTACCATCACCCATCACCATCATCACCTATATCACTACTGCCATCACCACCACCATCACCACCACCATCACCACCACCATCACCACTGCCATTACCGCCATCCCCACCACCACTATCAACACCACCATCAACACCACCATCAACACCACCATCACCACTACCATCACCACCACCAGTAGCACTACCACCACATAACATAACTAACATCACCACCATCATCATCAACACCATCATTATCACCACCATCATCACCATCACCACCACTGCCACCACCCCTATAACCACCAGTACCACCACTACTACCACCACCACAACCACCACCATCACCACTACCACAACCACCACCATCACCACTACCACTATCACATTCACTACCATCACCACTATACCACCACTAACATCACCACTTGTGCCACGTCCAGCATGAAGGCAGGTATTGGGAGTGTTGCTTAGAGAAGAGAGGGAGGGAGGGATGGGGTGGGGGAGGCGTGGGGGAAGAGGGGAGGGGAAAAGAGGGGAGGGGGAGGGAGATCCAAAGTCAATAAAGAAGTGAAAACGAAAACTGGAGAAAAAAAAATCCGATAACGCAGATGAGACCAAGGAAATTGAGACGGAGTGAGAGGGGAAGGTGTGAGGGAGAGGAAAGGAGAGGGGAAGGTAGGAGGGAGGGAGAGGGGAAGGTGGGAGAGAGAAAGGGTATGGATGTGGGGGGAGGGGCCAGTTTCAGACAAAGGAAACTGGAGGAATGAGGAAAGGAAGTAGGGGGGAAAGGGGGAGGAAGAGAAGAGGGTGGGAGGAAGGAAAAGAGAGAGAGAGGGAGGGGGGGAGGGAGGGAGGGAGGGAATGAGAATTTGTTGAAGAGAACTGATTAAATTCGAGAGCAGAAAAGGAAGCAGTGGGAAAGAGGAGGAAGAAAAGGAAAGGGGAGGAGGAGGAAGAGAAGATAGTGAGGAAAAGACGAAAAAGAAAGAGGAGGAGGAGGATAGGGAAGAGAACTGGAAAGAGACGAGGAGGAGAAGAAGAAAGAGGAGGACGGGGAAGAGGAGTGGAAAGAGACAAGGGATGAGGAGGAGGAGGAGGAAGAGGAAAAGGAAGATGTGGATGAGAAATAGAATAAGAGAAAAAAGGAAGAGGGAAGATAAAGAGGAGGAGTAAGAGAAAAATCATGATGAGGAAAAACAAGTAAAGGGGCAAGGGAATGAAGGGTTGATGAGAAAGGGGAGAGGTGTTGAAGAGGAGGAGGAGGAGGAGCAAAAACAAATAGAAGGGTAAGAGAATGAGGGAGGGATGAAGAGGAGGAGGAGGAGGAGGAGGAAGAGGGATGAGAATAGGAAGTCGAAAGGGGAAGGGGAAGGGATGGTAATGTATTTCGCAGCAAATGACCAACGCTTCTAGCCCCAAAATCGATGTTGATAGATAGGAGGAGGTGGTAAAGGCATGGAAGGATTCAAAGAGGACAAGTCACCAACCATAAAGGAGATATGTGTTATTCCGGTCCATAGGGGTGTCACTAGAATCCCTAAAATATTAGCTGCTTGAATTTAAGCAGTCATTACCCTATACGGGGGAGGAAGGCAGGAAAGTGGAAGGTAAGGAGGGGGGAGAGAAAGAGGCGGAAGGTTATGGCGGAAGGGGTAAGGCGGAAGGTTATGGTGGAAGGGGAAGGAGGAGTTACAACAAGAAGTTGGGGAGAAATTAATGTACTCGGGCGTAATTAACCCAGGAGGAGGAGGAGAGGGAGGAGGAGGAGGAGGAAGAGGAGGCCAAGGGATATTGAAGGCTGCTAGCTTTACTTATTAGGATTAGGGTTGGGGGGTAGGGGGCTTGTGTGTTGGGGAGTTTAATTGATGAAGAAAAAATCGCAAGAGAGGGAGTAGAAAGAAGAAAAAAGAAGATTAGAAGGTGGAAGAAGGATGTAAGGAGAATAAAGGGAACGAGTAAGTTTTGAGATGGAAAAATACAGGAAAATTAGGAGTATAAAGAAGACGAATAATACGAGAAAGAGGAAAAAGTAGGACATTTAAGAAGAGCAAGGAGAAAGGGAGGGAGGTGTTTTTGTTCCAATGATTAAAGCCGCTTGGCGACAGACAAAAAAGACGAGCAATGCTCTCTCTCTCTCTCTCTCTCTCTCTCTCTCTCTCTCTCTTTCTCTTTCTCTTTCTCTTTCTCTCTCTTTCTCTCTCTCTCTCTCTTTCTCTCTCTCTCTCTCTCTCTCTTCTCTCTTCTCTCTTCCCTCTCTCTCTCTCCTCTCTCTTCTCCCTCTCCTCTCTCTCTCTCTCTCTCTCTCTCTCTCTCTCTTTCTCTTTCTCTTTCTCTTTCTCTCTCTTTCTCTCTCTCTCTCTCTCTCTCTCTCTCTCTCTCTCTCTCTCTCTTTCTCTTTATCTAGACTGGCCGAGCAGCCCCTTCTACCTGATGAACGTCACGGCTGGAACGGGTTTCCCACAAATCCTTTACAGAGTGTTGTTGGCGTGCGTGATTGTGTACAATGTAATCTTCCATAATGCATTGCATAGTATGAGGTAAAGTGTTACATCCTGGACAGTTATCTGCGATGCGGTGATCCGGTCTCCTCTGGTAGCTTAGAAGTTCTGAATGGTGGCCGCACCGCAGTCCGGCCCGGTGGACTCTGTTCTCTCGGGGGAGAGAGGATTCAGAGGTATGGATATCAGGGGGTCTGGCATACAGCAGTGTATTGTCTCTCAGTTTGTTGATGGAGCAGTGAGTGATAGGATTATGGATATTCTTCTGGAGATTGGTGTCTGGGGGTTGTGGAGGAAGAGGATAAAGAGACAGTGCAGACGTATGACCTCTCCAGTGCTGTCGTCATCAGTCATCAGCTGAATAGAATCGCCTGGAGACAGCAGCCAAGATAAGTGAATAAAACCGCAGTGAGAGGGTTAATCTTGATGAGATAGTCTTTTGTCAACGATAAGAACATAAGAATGGAGGAGACTACAATAGACACTAAGGCCGTACATGTCCCTTATCACCTTCCATCCCTATCCATAAAGTTATCTTATCTTCTCTTAATACAGACAATTGTTTCTGGGCTCACTTCATGGTTACTAAGTCTATTCCATTCGTTAAGCAATCTGTTGGTAAACCAGTTCTTGCCCATTGGGGACATTATCGCTCCGAGGAGAGATTTATTGAATGGATCTGAATGGAGGGACTCTACACCTCTGATTTGTGTACGACCGTTACTTCATATGCACATTGTACATGTGTACATATGTACATCAGGGATGAGCACACGGAGGACGTACACGTGTCATGTACACCCGGAGCGTGATTTAATATATATATATATATATATATATAATATAATATAAATATACATATATATAAATATACATATATATAAATATACATATATATATATAAATATACATATATATATATATATATATATATATATATATATATATCCAATCATCGATCTGCTACGTTGTGACGTCATGATGGAGGCGGAGCTTAATGTAGCAATTGTTATTGTTAAAATGTCACTATTCTCTTCACTATATTGAACCTCCGGGTCTGAATTGAAATATTTTTCCACCCTTTCTCTCGGTTGCCGGACTCGTTCCTCGGAGGCTCGCCCAAGATTCATCGTCTTGTTCTCTTCCTCCTCGTCCTCCTCGTCTTCCTCTTCCTAATCGTCTTCCTCTTCGTCTTCCTCTTCCTCCTCGTCTTCCTCTTCCCCCTCGTTCAACTCCTTGTTCTCCCGCCTCTTCCTCCTCCTAGTTTTCTCCCGCCTCTTCTTTCCCTTCCTCTTCTTTCCCTTCCTCTCCTTTCCCTTCCTCCTCTTTCCCTTCCTCTCCTTTCCCTTCCTCTCCTTTCCTTTCCTCTCCTTTCCCTTCCTCTCCTTTCCTTTCCTCTCCTTTCCCTTCCTCTCCTTTCCCTTCCTCTCCTTTCCCTTCCTCTCCTTTCCCTTCCTCTCCTTTCCCTTCCTCTCCTTTCCCTTCCTCTCCTTTCCCTTCCTCTCCTTTCCCTTCCTCTCCTTTCCCTTCCTCTCCTTTCCCTTCCTCTCCTTTCCCTTTCTCTTCTTTCCCTTCCTCTCCTTGCCTTTCCTCCTTTCCCTTCATCTTCATTTCTTTCTTCTCCTTTCCCTTCCCCTTCTTTCCCTCCCTCTTCTTTACCTTCCTTTTGTTTCCCTTCCTCTTCATTCCCTTCATCTTCATTCCCTTCCTCTCCTTTCCCTTCCTCCTCTTTCCCTTCCTCTTCATTTCTTTCCTCTCCTTTCCCTTCCCCCTCTTTCCCTCTCTCTTCTTTCCGTTCCTCTCCTTTACCTTCCTTTTGTTTCCATTCCTCTTCTTCCCCTTCCTCTTCTTTCCCTTCCTCTTCTTTCCTTTCCTCTTCTTTCCCTTCCGCTTCTTTCTCATCCTCTGCTTTCCCTTCCTCTTCTTTCGCTCTCTCTTCTTTTCCTTCCTCTTCTTTCCCTTTCCCTTCTTACCCTTCCCCTTCTTACCCTTCCCCTTCTTTTCCTTCCTCTTCTTTCCCGTCTTCTTTCCGTTCACCTTCTTTCTTTTTCTCTTCTTTCTTTTCCTCTTCTTTCCCTCTCTCTTCTTTTCCTTCCTCTTCTTTCCCTTTCCCTTCTCTCCCTCCCTCTTCTTTCCCTTCCTCTTCTTTCCCTGCCTCCTCTTTCCCTTCCTCTTCTTTCCCTTCGTTTTCTTTCCCTTCGTCTTCTTCCCCTTCCTCTTCTCTCCCTTCCCCTTCTTTCCCTTCCTCTTCTTTCCCTCTCTCTTCTTTTCCTTCCTCTTCTTTCCCTTTCCCTTCTTTCCCTTCCTCTTCTTTCCCTTCCTCTTCTTTCCCTTCCTCTTCTTTCCCTCCCTCTTCTTTCCCTTCCTCTTCTTTCCTTTCCTCTTCTTTCCTCTCCTCTTTTTCCCTTACTCTTTCCCTTACTCTTCTTTCCCTTCCTCTTCTTTTCCTTCCTCTTCTTTTCCTTCCTCTTCTTTCCCTTCCTCTTTTTTCCCTTCCTCTTTTTTTCACTTCCTCTTTTTTCCCTCTCTTCTTTTCCTTCCTTATTTCTCTTCCTCTTCTTTCCCTTCCCCCTCTTTCTTTTCCTATTCTTCCCCTTCCTCTTCTTTCCCTTCCTCTTCTTTCCCTTCCTCCATCTCGCCTTCCTTCTTCTCTCTCGTTTCCCGTCTCTCTTTATCCAAGTCTCAATTTGTCCACGTCCTCCATTTCCTCTCTCTTTTGTCTATTCTCTCTCGTCTACTTCTTTTCTTCCTTCCTTCTCCCTTTTCTTCTTTTCATTCTTTTCTTTCCTCCTTGCTTTCCATCCTTCCTCCTTTCCTTCCTTTTCCCTTTCTTTCCTTCCTTCCCCTTTCTTTCCTTCCTTCCCCTTTCTTTCCTTCCTTCCCCTTTCTTTCCTTCCTTTCTTCCTTCCTTCCTTCCTTCCTTCCTTCCTCCTTTTCTCCCTCCTTTTCTTCCTTTCTCCTTTTTTCTTTGCTTCCTCCCTTCCTCCTTTTCTTCCTCCTTTTCTTCCTCCTTTTCTTCCTCCTCCTTTTCTTCCTTCTTTTCTTCCTCCTCCTTTTCTTCCTTCTTTTCTTCCTCCTTTTCTTCCTTCCTCTCTCCCTCCTTTTCTTCCTTTCCCCTTTTTTCTTTGCTTCCTCCTTTTCTTCCTCCTTTTCTTCCTCCTTTTCTTCCTCCTTTTCTTCCTCCTTTCTTTCCTTCCTCTCTCCCTTCCTTCCTCCCTTCATCCCTTCCTCCTTTTCTTCCTTTTTCCTTTTCTTCCTTCCTCCTTTTCTTCCTTCCTCCTTTTCTTCCTTCATTCCTTCTCCCTTCCCCCCTCTCCCTTTCCCCTCCTCTCCCGTATCCCTTCCCTCCTCTCCACTTCCCTCCCCTCCTCTCCACTTCCCTCCCCTCTCCCTCTCCACTTCCCTCCCCTCTCCCTCTCCACTTCCCTCCCCTCTCCCTCTCCCTCTCCTTCCTCTCCCTCTCCTTCCTCTCCCTCTCCTTCCTCTCATCTCCATTCTTCCTCTCCTCCCCCTCCCTCCCTTCTCACCTCGCCTCCCTCTCCCCTCCCCTTCCCTCCCCACCCTCTCCCCTCCCTCTCCCCTCCACTTCCCTCCCCCCTCCACTTCCCTCCCCCTCTCTCCTCCCCTCTCCCTCCCTCTCTCCTCGTCTCCCTCTCCTCTTCCCCCTCTCCCCACCCTCTCCTCTTCCCCCTCTCCCCACCCTCTCCTCTTCCCCCTCTCCCCACCCTCTCCTCTTCCCCCTCTCCTCTTCCCCCTCTCCCCTCTACTTTACTCCCTACCCTTTCTCCTTCCTTCTCTCACCTCCCCTCACCTCCCTTCCCCTCCCCTCCCCTTCTCTCTCCTCAATTTCCCCTTTTCCTTCCCTTTAATTCCCGGTTCCGTCCTCCTCTTCCTCCACATGACCCCTCCCCTTCTCCTCCTCCTCTCCCCTCCATTTCCCCTCTTTTTCTTCCTTTTAATTCCCCCTGTTCCGTCCCCTCATGAGCCTTCACCCTCTCCTCTCCCTTAAACTGATTTCGCGCCGCACGTGTCAGGGTCCCCCCCTCCCCCTCCCCCTCCCCCCCAACCCGCATCAGTGGGTACCCGCAGCACCACCCACGCCCGCGGATCGAGTACACACACACACGTACACACACACACACAACACACACACACACACACACACACACACACACACACACACACACACACACACACACACACACACACAATTGGAACTACCAACACTGGAGCAGAGAAGAGAAAGAGGTGATCTACTGACTACATTTAGAATCATGAGAGGAATGGAAATCCTTGATAGGAATGATTTACTAAGAAATGACAAAGGAAAAACAGGAGGTCATGAAAAGAAACTCAAAAAGGATAACTATAGAAGAGATCGGAAAAAGAATAGCTTCCCACACAGAGTGCTGGATATCTGGAATAACTTAGATAAAGAAACAGTGTGTGCAAATACTATTCAAGATTTAAAGAAAAAAATTGATGCTGAAAGATAGAAAGACGGGTCACCACGAGCATAGCTCCTTTCCCATGTAATACAACTAGGTAAATACACACACAAGCACACACACACACACACACACACCACACCACGACTACGACTGCGAAAACCACTATCACCACCATCCCCATCACCACTGCCATTACCACCACCGTCGTCACCATCCCCACCACTACTATCATCACCACCATTACCACCACCACTATCATCACAACTATCACCACCATAATACATTTCGTACATAACACAAGTGTGAAATTATTTTGTAACGTTTAATTATTCTGGTTGCCGCCAGGCGATTATATTCAGACAAGCCCCCCCCCCCTCGTCCCTCTTTCACTGTACAAAATATGTGTCGGTAACGCTGTACAATTGGGAAGGCAAGTACTTCAACCTATCTGAGAACAAAGAACACGGGAGAACATTTGTTATGAAGTGAAAGAACAAATGAGTTGAAGAACATTAATGATTTGTTAACCAAGTTTACCACGAAGATGAATAAAATCATCTGGCGGCAAAGAAGCTAAAGGAAAAGTGATCAGAGTAGACAGCAATTATCCAAAGTTCAGACACTATAGAACAAAACAGAGGCATCAGAGGCATGGTCAGTATTGTGTACCTCTTTAATTCATTTAATTCCTGTGGTTAGAAAGATTTTAGATGGCACTCCGTGGGATGCACTGTCCTAGTTTTCCTTCCTCATCCGTTCCGTAATTTATAAACAGCTTAGAGATTGCATTCTGGTTGTTTGTACTTGGAAAAGCTTCACCAAGCGAAACGTTGGACATTTGGTAAAGGTCCCATCTTCACGTGGTGTTTATTTGTTTTGTTATCATTTGTTTGTTTGTTTATTATTATTTGCTTGATTCACATTTATTATTAGTTATATGTCAATTTATTATTATTTACTATTTACCTGTTTGTTTATTATTTAACTATACCTATGTATTTATTTATTTGTTTTATTTATTATTATATGATAATATTTTTATTTATTCATTTATTCATCATTATCATTTTTTTCGCATCCGACCTAGTTATGGACCAAAAGGTCTCCTGTCGGCACGCTCCGCCTTTGTAATCCTTTGTTCTGACCATTTTGATTCATCCTAAAGGAAAAGTTGGAACCCGTAAGAGGCCGTGGTCGAGGTAGGAAACGAACCCCTCTTCAGCGAATGGGCCATAGTCGAGGGAGGTTACGAACTCCGAAGGGGCCATGGTCGAAGTAAGTTACGAACCCTCCTTCAGCGAATGGGCCGTGGTTGAGGCAATTTACGAACCCTTCTTCAACGAAGGGGCAATGGTCGAAGGAGGTAACGGACCTTTCTTCAACGAAGGGGCCGTGGTTGAGGCAATTTACGAACCCTTCTTCAACGAAGGGGCAATGGTCGAAGGAAGTAACGGACCTTTCTTCAACGAAGGGGCCGTGGTTGAGGCAATTTACGAACCCTTCTTCAACGAAGGGGTCATGGTCGAGACAGTTTACGAACCCTTTTTCAACGAAGGTGGTACAACGGAGAATGAATAAAATCGCCTGAAGGCGGGACGATGAGAAGGGGAACTGGTCCCCGGGACTGAAGCGGTCGGAACCTATTTCAGGGCGGAAAGGGTGCCTACGAACTTGTATGGCCACCTGTACCATCAATCCATCACTCTCTGATCGAACTCCAATGGCACTTCGTATGCGTTCATTTCCTCCGATGTATTGTGTAGATTCCCCCCCTTTCCCCTCTTCCACCCATTCCCCACCTTCCCCCCCTCTTCCCTCCCTTCCCCTTAGTCCACTTCCCATTCGTCTTCCCCGGCTCCGTATACGATTTCACCCACGCACACGTCACACTACACGCTTGTACACACACACACACACACATACACACACACACACACACACACACACACACACACACACACACACACACACACACACACACACACACACACACACACACACACATATGAGCTTTAACCTCTCTTCCGGGAGGGAAATAGCTGCCGATCATGAGTCCAACACGTGATCCAAGACAATGGTAAAACACACACACACACACACACACACACACACACACACACACACACACACACACACACACACACACACACACACACAATAAGTTAGAACTGTACATGAATTTCAGGCTAGATATGATAAATTGGAAAGTAGTAGACGGGAACCAACGAGCGTTGATACTCTCCTGTAAAAGAGAGACTAAAAGCTCTGGGTCTACCAACATTGAAAGATCGAAGAGAGAGAGGATCACTGCTCTGGTCGCTAAAAAAGGGAATAAACTGCATTGGCACAAGGAATACTTTGATTAAAGATAGGAGGGCTTTAAGAGGTCATGAGGACAAATTGAGAAAGACTTAATGTATAAAGATGTTAAGAAACACAGCTTTCCAGTCAGATGCATAAGTATTTGGAATAGCTTAGAAAGCGATATAACCCAAGCCGGAACAATACATAATTTTAAATCTGTTATGTTCATTGGGGAATAAGGAGATATAGCGCAAGTTGAAACAAATGTGAATTTGTAGCCAGGTGTGATTATTTAGGGTAAATAGCCTGTATACTACATAACATAATGGAGAAGACTGCAAGAGACCATAAGGCCTACACTAGGCAGGTCCATATCCCTTTCCACCCATAATCCCTATTCATAAAGTTATCTTGTCTTCTCTTAAAACAACCAATTGTTTCAGCGTTTACAAAGAATATTCCATTCGTTAACCACTCTGTTAGTAAACCAGTTCTTGCGTATCTCCTTCTTAGACTTAAATGTGTCCACTACATAGACGAAATAATGAGAAAAAAAAAGTCATCCGACCTAGACTGGAGTACGCAGCGATGGTGTTGTCGGCGCATATGATGACGAGCCTTTTCCAGGAAGTCTGTGAGAATCTGCGGCAGAAGCCGTCATCTTTTCCCTGTTAAGCGATTTAGGGCCTGTCAGAAGTGAGGGCAGTTGACAGTTACTGCTGGGAATTGGAGGGGAGTGAGGGATTCGAATCCACAACTGAGTAAATTCGAGACCCGCACGCTTCCGACTACGCCACCAACGCATAAAGCTAATGATATAGATAAGGTTGAAAATAGAGTATCAATTTGATTGGTTCTTAGGTTTGCAGGCAAAAC
>NC_134796.1:51078976-51086476 GCF_046742065.1 Oratosquilla oratoria
ATCAACCCATACATATATGGTAGAGATGGGGACTTGGTAGAAAATTGTTTGACAAGATGTTCATGTCCTTTCAACAGTTTTTTTAACACTACGATTAAAATCACTGTTTATGGACTCTAAGGGATTCTTACTAAGTTTTGTATAGGTTTCTTCATCCTCCAGTAATGTTGCCATTTTTTCTATATAATCAACTTTGTTTAAAATGACGTATATGTATATATATATGTATATATATGTATATATATAATATAATATATATATATATATAATATATATATATTATATATATATATATATATATGTATATATATATATATATGCTAGACTTTACGTTGCAAGCCGTTGAAAAATATTGTGTTTTGGGCTGACCACAACTTGCTCCATCGTGCAGCATCAGGAAATGTCTTTTCGGTAAAGATTTTTTTTTTTTTTTTTTTCTGCCACGCCAAGTCTCCAGTGTGTCTCCTGTTGGGTCTGCAAGGCAAAACTCCAAACTTTTACATTTTCTCTGTTCGCCTTTGTGCATTGTTATCCTAACTTCTTTTCTATTTTGCTTTAATTTTATTTATCTATTTATTTATTTATCTGATTTGTTTATTTGTTTGTTTATTTGCTTTTCTATTTATTTGTTTTGTTATTTTTTCCTAGGTTCCGGACTCAGATGCCATTTGAGTCGACATGACGTCATATCGTTTTCAAACGATTTATGTTTTTGGACCCAGATAGGGCAATGTGACGCTCATTTATTGATTTAATTACTGAAATCTTGAATTTATTTATTCATTTGTTTTTTATTTGTTTGCTTTTTCCTTGTATATTTACCTATTATGTTTATTTATCTTTAATATATTCATATATTTATTTGCTTGGTGTTTTCTTTGTATATTTATCTGTTATATCTATCTATTTTTAATTTATTCATATCTATTTATGTGCCTATTTATTTAGTGTATTTTTCTTTAACCTTCATTCACGTCTATTTACTTATAAGTTGTGTAAGTACACTATCTCTTTATAAGTATCCAATAATGGGATGTGAATATAATATCATTTGCATTTCGCCAAGTTGCAGTTCCCTAAATTGTATTTCGCCAAATTGTTTTTCGTCATTTTGTATTTCGCCAAGTTGCATTTCGCCAAAAATGACCTGAATTCCTTTCGCCAAATTGTGTTTGGTCAAATTGTACGTAACCTCTGATGTAATTTAATTTAATGCAACATGAGCTAACCTGACCTAACCTGACCTTTGAATGTTGACAAACCAAAACCTTCCAGGGTCTAGACAAGAACAGGTCAGTTCACTTCAAAAACACTGACATCACGAGTAAGGAAGCGCGCATAGAGCCAGTCAGCGATAGCGCTTCCTATGACGTCATATCTTGTCTTTTATTTTTATTTTTCTAGATTGAAGTGACCTTTTTCTTGTTTAGACCTGCTTTGCATTTTAGATTGCAAGTAATATTAGGTGTTAGATTAAAAATATCGAAAACATGTTCTCTCATTAATAAGAAGAAAATAAAGAATTATGAGTTGATGTTGAAAAGACTCTAATTAATTATAATCTGAGAATGGAGAATCACATTGTCGACAATTAGGAAGATTTTCGCAAAAAATAAATGGATAAATGAATTAAGTAATTAATTAATTAATTAATAAAGGTGAACCAAAGGAAATTATTCAAGATAATCAAGGCAAGCCGAGCCTAGCCTAGAGCAGCCTAGCCTAGGCTAGCATGACCTGACCTAACTTAATATAGCCCAGTTTAATCTAACCCAACCTAACCAACCTTATCCTTCAAACTTTCTCATCTTCATCCTCCTCATCCTCTTCCTCCTCCTCCTCCTCCTCCTCCCCCTCCTCCTCTTCATCCTCTTCCCCCTCCTCCTCTTCCTCCTCCTCCCTCTCCTCTTTCTCCTCCTCATCCTCTTCCTCTCTCCTCCTCATCATCATCTTTCTCTTCTCTCTCTTCCTCCTATTCCTCCTACACCTCATCCATCTCCTCTTCCTCCTCCACCTCTTCTTCCATCTCTTCCTCCTACTTCTCCATCCATCTCCTCCTGGTTCTCCTCCATCTCCTCTTCCTCCTCTCATCCTCCTCCACCTACTTCTCCATCCATCTCCTCCTGCTTCTCCTCCATCTCCTCTTCCTCCTCTCGCCCTCCTCCACCTCCTCTCTTCATCCTCCACCTCCTCTCTTCCTCCTCCACCACCTCCTCTTCGATCCCATCTCCTCCTCCACCACCTAATCTTCCATCCCATCTCCTCCTTCACATCCTTCATCTCCTCTTCCTCCTACTTCTCCATCCATCTCCTCCTGCTCCTCCTCCATCTCCTCCTCCTCCTCTCTTCCTCCTCCTCTCTTCCTCCTCCTCTTCCTCCTCTTTCCCTTTTTCCTCCTCTTCCTCCTCCATCTCCTCCCCCTCCTTCTCCCCCTCCTCTTTCTCCTACTCCTATTTCTCCATCTCCTGTACATCCTCCTGTGCCTCCATCTCCTCTTCTTCCTCCTACTCCTCCTCCTCCTCCTCTTCGCCCATCTCTACCTCCATCTCCTCTTCCTTAGTCTCCTCTTCCTCCTACTCCTCCTCTTCCTATTCTTCCCCCTCTTCGTCCTCTTCCTCGTCCTACTCCTCCATCTCCTTTTCCTCCTGCTCCCCTCCTCCTCCTCCCCTCTGTCCTTCTCCCCCTCTTCCTCCTCCCCCTCTTCCTCCTCCCCCTCTTCCTCCTCTTCCTCGTCCTACTCCTTCATTTCCTCTTCCTCCTCCTCCATTTCCTCTTCTTCCTCCTCCTCCCCTCCTCCTCCTCCTCCTCCTCCTCTTGTTCCCTCTCCTCTTCCTCGTCCTACTCCTCCATTTCCTCTTCCCCCTCCTCCTCCTCTTGTTCCCTCTCTCCTCTTCCTTGTCCACCTCCTTCTCCTCGTACTCTTCTCCCCGATCCTTCCCCGCCCTGGCCTTGACATTTTCGCCAGCGCTACAAGCGGTTGCCGCCCCCCGCCCCGTCCCCCCTCGCCCCCCGTCCCCGTCCTCGCCCCCCTTGCGCAAGGAGATGGACTTCGTGGAGGGCCGCACCACTGCCCATAGATAGGAACATATGCGAGATTCGTGCTCTCATTCGGGAGGGTGTTAGCTGCCGATCACTAGTCTAACGCGGGATCCAAGAAGAGAGAAAAAAAGAGGGGAGAAAGAGAAAGAAAGTTACAGGGGGGAGAGGAAAATAGAGAAAGGAAAAAAAGAGAGAGGGGAGAGAGAGAACAAAAGAGACAGGAGAGAGAGAGAGAGAGAGAGAGAGAGAGAGAGAGAGAGAGAGAGAGAGAGAGAGAGAGAACGAAAGAGACAAGTGGGAGAGAGAGGGAAAGAGAGTAGGGGGATCTTGAAACACGTGTGGTCAGACTCCCGAGCCAACCTATGGATCCATAGATACGGGGAGGGGTAATGTGACCTCCGTTTTACGAGTTCGGGTGCCGTTTGTCTCTCCGTGGATTCCTGTGCCTGTCTGTGCCAGCACCGCCCCCTCCGTCACCCCCTCTTCCCCCCTCCTTTCCCCCCTTCCCCCTCTTCCCCTCTCCCCCTCTCTCCCTCTCCCCCTCTCCCACCGTCACCTCCGCCCCATCGTTTGTTGTTTTGCTGATATATAGGGGTCGGGGTTAGGGTGGGGGTGTGAGGTGGGAGCCCAGGGGAACAACAAAAAGGCTCTCTCTCTCTCTCTCTCTCTCTCTCTCTCTCTCTCTCTCTCTCTCTCTCTCTCTCTCTCTCTCTCTCACTCTCATCCTTTTCCTCTCCTCTCTCTTTCTCCTCTCTCTCCTCTCTCTCCTCTCTCTTCTCACTCTCTCACTCTCTCTCCTTCCTCTCTCTCTCCTCTTCCTCTCCCTCTCCTCTCTCTCTCTCTCTCTGTCTCTCTCTCTCTCTCTCTCTCTCTCTCTCTCTCTCTCTCTCTCTCTCTCTCCCTCTCCCTCCCTCCCTCTCTCCCTCTCTGTCTCTTTCCCCGTGTCTCTCTCTCCCTCTCTCTCCCCCCCTCTCTCTCTCCCTCCATGTCTCTTCCCCCCTGTCTCTCTCCCTCCCTCTCTCCCCCCCTCTCTCTCTCTCTCTCTCTCTCTCTCTCGCTCTCTCTCCTCCCTCTCTCTCTCCTCTCTCTCCTCTCTCTCTCTCTCTCCTCTCTCTCTCTCTCTCTCTCTCTCTATCTCACACACACACACACACTCACACACACACACACACACACACACACACACACACACACACACACACACACACACACATGCACACAAAATCACATGCATACATGCACGGACACAAGCACGCACACGCACTCACGCACGCAAACGACACTCTCCTTCCCCCCCACTCCCCCGTTTCTCCCCAGAGAAATATTCTGCATTTCCCCCCAGGCCTCCACGCACGGCACTGCTACCACGAGCAAAGGAAATAAGTGCCTCCACCTCTTCCTCCTCTTCCTCCACCTCCTCTTCCTCCTCCTCCTCCCCCCTCTTCCTCCTCCTCCTCCTCCTCCTCCTCCTCTTCATCCTAACTCCTCCTCTTCTTTTTCTTCTTACTTCTCATATTTCTCCCTCACCTCACCCTCCTACTCTTCTTCCTGCTCATCTTTCTCTCACACTTTGTCTTCCTCCTCCTCCTTGTCCTCCTCCTTCCATTCTCTTCCTCCTCCCTCTACTCTTCCTTCTCATCTTTATCGTCCACTTCGTTCTCCTACTCCTCCTCCTCCTCCTCCTCCTCCTCCTCCTCCTCCTCCTTCTCTTCCTCCACCTCATCTTCTTATTCATCCTCTTTATTCTGCTTTTTCTCTTCGTCTTTCATCTCCAACTTCTCCTCCTCGTTCTCTTTCTCATCCTCATCCTATTTCTCTTCATCCTCCTCATCCTCCACCTTCTCTAGTTTCTTCTCTTTTTCCATCTACGCCTCTTTTTACCCCTTTTCGTCCTCCTTTTCTCCCTACCCTTTCCTTTTCGCCTCCCCATTCCCCCATCTTCCTCTCGTTCTCCCTCCCCTTTCCTTTCCCTTCCCTTCTCCCCTTCCTTCCCTTCCCATCCCCTCCTCTCCTCTTCCCTCGCCTGCCCTCTTTTTCTCATAACTCGTGGTTTGTTACCCCCATTCAAACGATCTTTACACCTTATGTGTATGCATGAGTAAACTCAAAAGTATATATATATATATATATATATATATATATATATATATATGTGTGTGTGTGTGCAACACTGAATGGGTCCCAGTGATTAGAGATACATTTTAACAACCACAATGCACTTTAATTCTAAGCCATCAACATCGTGAGACCGAATGGAGGCCGACATGCAGAAATTGAAATGCGGTACGCTATCAAGGGTTGTTAAAAAAAATTATATATATATATATATATATATATATATTTGTGTGTGTGTGTGTTTTACCTAGTTGTATTATATGAGAAGGGGAGCTATGCTCGTAGTACCCGTCTTTGTATCTCTCGGCATCTAGTTTGTTCTTGAATTCTTGTATGGTTTTTGCACACACTATTGTTTCGTCCAATTTGTTCCAGAGATCCACCACTCTGTGTGGATTTTTTTTTTTTTTTATTGTTTCGTCCAATTTGTTCCAGAGATCCACCACTCTGTGTGGATTTTTTTTCTTCAGATCTCTTCTATAACTCTATTTTTTTTAGTTTCATTTCATGTCCTTTCGTTTTTCTTTTATCCCACTTTAATAAGTCTTCTCTGTCAAAGGCTTCCGTGCCTTTCATGATTCTGTAAATGGCCAATAGATTTCCTCTTTCTCTTCTTTGTTCCAGGGTTGGTAGTTCCAGTTTAGACAATCTTTGTTCGTATGTCAATTTTGAAAGTGTTGGGGCCATCTTTGTCGTTGCTCTTTGGATTCTTTCTAATTTCTTTATATATTCCATTTTGTGCTGGGTGTTCATAGTGAATAAAATCGCCAGCCGGAGGAGGAGATGGGTGAGGAGGAGGTGGAGGAGGGGGTAGTAGGTGTTGGAGGAGGAAATGGATGTGGTGATGGTGACAGTGATTGTAGAAGAGGAGGAAGGGATCATGGTGATGGTAATGGAGAAAGAGGTGGTGGTGATGGTGGAGGTTGTGGTGGCAGTGATTGTGGTGGAAGAATAACAAGAAGAGGTAGGAGGAGGAACAGGAAGAGGACGAGTAGGAAGAGGAATAGGAAAAGGAGGAGGAAGGAGAAGAAGAAGAGTAAGGGGAGGAGCAAGAAGAGGACGAGGAGGAAGAGGAATAGGAAAAGGAGGAGGAAGGAGAAGAAGAAGAGTAAGGGGAGGAGCAAGAAGAGGACGAGGAGGAAGAGGAATAGGAAAAGGAGGAGGAAGGAGAAGGAGAAGAGTAGGGGAGGAGCAGGAAGAGGAGGAAGATGAAGAAGAAGAAGAGGAGGAAGAAGAAGAGGGCTAGAATGAGGAACAGAAGGAAGAGGAGGAGGAGGAGGAGGAAGAGGAGCAGAAGGAGGAGGAACAGGAGAGGAAGCTCTCTACAGCCACGAAGGTCCCGCTCCTCAGGCGGAAGTGAGGAATCCTGGAGGACGAATTTAGATATATCCTCCCTTTCCCGTGGGAGGTCTTCGAGGAGGAGCAGGCCCCCTTCCTGCCATGCCCCGCGGGGCTGTTGGGGGCTGGCAAGGGGGCTCGAGAGGAGTGAAGGCGGTGGGAGGTGTGTAGGAGTGGAGGTGTGGTCATGGGAGTGGTTGCTTTATGTACAGAGTGTGTGGAGGGAGGTGGAAGGGGAGGGGAGGGGGAGTGGAGGGAGGGAGGGGGGTACAATGTTTACGGAGAGGGTGATGGTGGAAAGTTAATTGGTCGTGTTGGGAAATAGGTTAACTATGTGGAGTGTGTAGGGAGTTAGTTGGGTGGATCATCGGTAAGGGAGTGGAAGTGTGGCGAGGGAAGTGTCCCCCAAAGGAATGAGTTTATCGTCGTGGTGCCCCGTCTGTGTTTGATAGCCTTCGGGATGAGTCTTGTAATCGTGTACTTTTCTCTCTCTTATCGGGAAACAGATATTTACTCTTTATTTTTTCTCCTTTTTTTCCTCCTCTTGTTCCTCTTTCTCTTCTTCCTTTTCCTCGTTCTCTTCTTCCTCCTTTTCTTCTACTACCTCGTCCTCTTCTTCCTCCTGTTTCTCTTCCTTGTATTCCTATTTCTTTTCTACTTCCTCATCCTCTTCTTCCTCTTGCCATTTCTCTTCTTCCTTTTTCTCTTCCTCTTCCTCCTCTTTTGCTTCCTCTTCATCTTTTTTTTTCATCTTTCCCTTCTTCATCCTCGTTCTCTTCTTCCTCTTTCTCTTCTTCCTTGTCCTCCTCTTCCCCTTCCTCGTTTTCTTCCTCTTCTTTTTCCTATTGTTCCTCTTCCTTTCTTCTTGTTCTTCCTCTTTCTTTTCTTCTTCTTCCTCTTTTACTTCTTCCTCTCTTTTCTTTTTCACTTCCTTCCTCTCTTTTCTTTTTCACTTCCTTCCTCTCTTCCTCTTTCTCTTTCTTTCTGTTCTTTCTTTTTCTCTTCTTC
>NC_134796.1:51091476-51106476 GCF_046742065.1 Oratosquilla oratoria
TTCTTCTTCTCCTTCTTCCTTTTCCTCTCCTTTTTCTAATTTTTCTCCTTCTTCCTATTCCTTTCCTTCGTCTTCTTTTTCTTCTTTTTTCTTTTTCTGCTTCTTCTTCTCCTACATCTTTCTAATCTTCTCCTTCTTTTCTTCTTCTTCTTCTTCTTCTTCTTCTTCTTCTTCTTCTTCTTCTTCTTCTTCTTCTTCTTCTTCTTCTTCTTCTTCTTCTTCTTCTTCTTCTTCTTCTTCTTCTTCTTCTTCTTCTTCTTCTTCTTCTTCTTCTTCTTCTTCTTCTTCTTCTTCTTCTTCTTCTTCTTCTTCTTCTTCTTCTTCTTCTTCTTCTTCTTCTTCTTCTTCTTCCTAATCTTCTTCTTCCTAATCTTCTTCTTCCTAATCTTCTTCTTTTTCTGCTTCTTCTTCTTCTTCTCCTACATCTTCCTAATCTTCTCCTTCTTTTTTGCTTCTTTCTCTTTCTCTCCTTCGTTTTCTTCTTTTTGTTCTTCTTTTTCTTTTTGTTCTTCTTTTTCTCCTCCTTCTTCTCCTCCTCCTCCTCCTCCTCCTCCTCCTCCTCCTCCTCCTCCTCCTCCTCCTTCTCCTCCTTCGTCCTTGAACCTTCCCCTCCCCTGTTTCTTTCTTTCTTTTCTCTCTTCTTCTCTCTTGATCCCTCTCTTTCCTCTCCCCTTCTCCCTCCCTCTCACTCTTTTTTTTTCTCACTGTCCGCCCAATGCAGCTCTCACACTTGCAGGCTTCCTTTGCCGTCCCTCACGGCTCCATTCACGGTTTTATTTTTATTTTTATTTCGTTTTACTTTATTCTATTTTATTTTATTTTATTATCAGTATTCCTTTACTCTTCCTCTTCGTGCTACTCCAGTTCCTTCTTCTCTTACTTTTCTTCTTATTCCTCTCTTCTCCTTCTCCTCCTCCTCTCGCCTTCCTCTCTTCCTGTTCTTCGTCCTCCTCCTCCTCCTCCTCTCACCTTCCTCTCCTGTTCCTCGTCTTTCTCCTGCTCCTGTTCCTCGTCTTTCTCCTGCTCCTGTTCCTCGTCTTTCTCCTCCTCCTCCTCCTCCTCCTCCTCTCGTCTTCCTCTCCTCCTGTTCCTCATCCTCCTTCTCTTGCCTTCCTCTCCTGGTCCTCCTCCTCCTCCTCCTCTCGCGTTCCTCTCCTCCTCCTCCTCTTCTTCTTTCTTGAATCGCATTATTAATGTGAGGAATGGTTTACCACACATCGTCGTCGATTGTTTTACTGTTGAGATACTCGAGAAGCGTCTCGACGTTGACTTGACCACAAATCTTCGATTAGAATTATTTGCTCCCGTATAGTTCAAATATATATAATATTAGATTAGATTAGGTACCGAAGCAGCCATGTAAGGACCAATAGGTCTCTTGCTCTTCTTCACTTCATGTAACTCCTCCCACTCTCCCTCCTACTCCTCCTACCCTCCCTCCTACTCCTCCTCCTCGTCCTCCTCCCGTTCCTCCTCGTCCTCCTCCCGCTCCTCCTTCCCTCCTCCTCCTGCTCGAATTTCTCTTGTTCCACCATCTGTTCTTCGTGTCCTTCCTCTCTTCTCCTTTTTCTTCTTCTTCCCCTCCTCCTCTTCCTCTTTCTAACGCCCTCCTCTCCTCCTGTATCTCATGTCCCTCCACTTGTTATTCTTATTCTTCCTCTCATTCTTCTTCCCTCCTCTTTCTCCTTTTCCACCTCCTCCTCTTCCTCCTCTTCCTATCACCCTTCTCCCCTCTTGTTTCTTCTGTTCTTGCTCATGTTCTTCGTATTCAATCTCCTTCTGACTGTCCTCTCCCTCCTCCTCCTTCTCCTCCTCCTCCTCCTCCTCCTCCTCCTCCTCCTCCTATCACCCTCCTCTCCTGTTTCTCCTGTTCCTGCTCCTCTTCCTCTTATTCTTCCTCTTATTCTTCCTCTCCTCCTCCTCCTCCTCCTCCTATCGCCCTCCTCTCCTCCTCCTCCTATCGCCCTCCTCTCCTCCTGTTTCTCCTGTTCCTGCTCCTCTTCCTACTCTTCATCCTACTCCTCTTCTTCGTATTCTTCCTCTCTTCCTCTTCCTTTCTCCCTTCTCTCCTCCTCCTGTTTCTCCTGTTCTTACTTCTGTTACTTGTGTTCTTCCTCTACTTTTCTTCCTTTTCTCCTCCTCCTCCTCTTGTTTCACTTCCTCATCCCTTATCTTCCTATTACTCATGATCCTTTTTCTCCTCTTCCTCCCCTTCCTCTTCTTCCTCTTCTTCCTCTTCCTCTTCTTCCTTCTCGTATCTTTCTCCTCCTGCTCTTCCTCTTCGTTATCCTGTTTTTGCCTTTTCTCCTCCTCATAATCCTCCTCTTCCTCCTCCTCTTCCTCCTCATTCTGATGTTCCTCCGGTTGTCTCTCCTCTCTTCACCTCCTCCCCTTCCTCCTCCCTTCACACACCTCCTCCTCTTCTTCCTTTTCCTTCCCCTCCTACAGACCTCCACTTTTTCCTCTTCTTCGTCTTCCTATTCTTTATTTTCCTCCTCTCCCATCTCTTCCTCCTACTCTTCATTCTCCTCCTCTTCTCCCACCTCTTCCTCCTTCTCTCCCTACTCTTTTCCCTACTCCTCTCCCTCCTCGTCCTCTTCTTCATCCTACACTATATTTTCCTCCTACACCCCTCCCACTTCTCCTCCTCCTCCCCCTTTCCCTCCTGCTCCTCCATCTCTTCTTCCTTCTACTCCCCTTATCTTCTTCCTCCTCCTCCCCTCCTCTTCCTCCCCTCCTCTTCCTCCCCTCCTCCTCCTCCCCTTCCTCTTCCTCCCCTTCCTCTTCCTCCTCCTCCTCCCCCACTCCTCTTCCTCCTCCTCTTATTCCTCCTATTCCTCCTCATCTTCCTCCTTCCCATCTTCCTCCTCGGTACATTGGGAGGCAGAGCGAGGCCCGAAATGTCTGGAGACGAAAGATACAAAGGGGAGAAGGAAGAGGGGGAGGATGGGGGGAGAAAGAGGAGGAGGAGGGGTGATGAGGAAGAAGAGGAGGAGGAGGAGGAAGAGAAGGAGGAAGGATGAGAGAGAAAGTGAGGAGGAGGACAAGGGGAAAGGGAAGGAAAAGGAGGAGAAAGAGTTGGAAGGCGAGAGAGAATGGGAGGAGGAGGAGGAGGAAGCTGAAAATGGCGATGGGGAGGGAAGGAGAGGCGTTATCAAAAAAGAGAAAAAAAGAGAGGATGAGAGCGTCCGAGAACAAGGAAAAGGGGGCGGCGGAAACGAAAGAATGGTAATAATAAAAACATGGAGGCCATATTGAAATAACGGTGGAGTAAAACGAGGAGGAGGGGGAGCAGGAGAAGAAGAGGGAGGAGGAGGGAGAGGAGACTTGGGAAGAGGTAAAATATAAGTTGGGGAAGGTACTGTAGATTAGGAAGAGAATAGGAGGAGGAGGAGATGGAGGAGGAGGGATGTGATAAGAAAAGGAACAGGAAGAGTGAGAGGAGGAGGAGGAAGGTGAAGCGGAGGAAGAGTAGAAAAGGTATCAATTGAAAGAGGAAGAGAAGGAAGGGGAGGAGCAGGAAGAGGAGAAGGGGAGGAGGAGGAGCGTAGGGAGGAGAAGGAGAAGGGGGAAGAAGAGGTGATGAGGAGGAAGAGATGGATGAAGAGGAGGGGAAGAAGATGTATGAGGAGGAGAAAGGGTAGGAGAAGGAGAGGAAGAATGGTGCCAAGGAGAAGTGGGAGTAGGAGGGGGGGGAAGAGGAGAAGGAGGTGGAGGAGGAGGAGGCAGAGGAAGAGGAGGAGGACTCGTGTGACACAAACTCCAAGATATGGGGGACGACCTGAAAGATGGTTCTCCTCCCCTTCGCTGTTTCTCTCTCTCTCTCTCTCTTTCTGTCTGTCTGTATGTCTGTCTGTCTCTCTCTCGCTCTCTCTCTCTCTCTCTCTCTCTCTCTCTCTCTCTCTCTCTCTCTCTCTATCTCTGTCTCTCCTCTCTTTCTGTCTCTCCTCTCTTTCTGTCTCTCCTCTCTTTCTGTCTCTCCTCTCTCCCTGTCTCTCCTCTCTCTCTGTCTCTCCTCTCTCTCTGTCTCTCCTCTCTCTCTGTCTCTCCTCTCTCTCTGTCTCTCCTTTCTCTCTGTCTCTCCTCTCTCTCTATCTCTCCTCTCTCTCTATCTCTCCTCTCTCTCTATCTCTCCTCTCTCTCTATCTCTCCTCTCTCTCTATCTCTCCTCTCTCTCTATCTCTCCTCTCTCTCTATCTCTCCTCTCTCTCTATCTCTCCTCTCTCTCTATCTCTCCTCTCTCTCTATCTCTCCTCTCTGTCTCTCCTCTCTCCCTGTCTCTCCTCTCTCTCTGACTCTCCTCCCTCTCTCTCTCTCTGACTCTCCTCTCTCTCTCTCTCTCTCTCTCTCTCTCTCTCTCTCTCTCTCTCTCTCTCTCTCTCTTTCTCTCTCTCTCTTTCTCTCTCTCAATCCTCATCGTTTACTTCTGTTTCATCGATATTCCGCCCACACTTGCCTTCTCCATCCCTCCTCCTCTTCCTCTTCCTCTTCCTACTTCTCCTCCACCTCCACCTATTCCTCCTCCTGCTTCTACTTCTGCTACTCCTCCTCCTCCTCCTCCTTACTCCTCCTCGTCCTCCTCCTCCTCCTCCTCCTTCTCCTCCTCTTCCTTCTCTTCCTTTCCCTGCTATTACTTCAGGTACTCCTCCTTGCTCCTCCTCCTCCTTCCTTCACCTTAATCTTCCTCCTCCACCTTCAACTTCCTCCTCCTTTTTCCACCTTCATATTTCTCCTCCTTCCTCCTCCCCCTCCTTTCTCTTCTCTTCGTCCTCTCTATCTTCTTGATCTTCATCCTTTGCTTGAGTTTCTTAATCAAACAAGTTTTCAATTTTATCATAAATTATTTTTTTCATCGCCTAACTGCTCTATTACCTCCGCCTCTCTTCCTCTCCTCCTCTCTTCCTCTCCTCCTTTTCTCACCTCTTCCTCTCTTCCTCTCCTTCTCTCCACATCTCCTCCTTCCTTTACTCCTTACATTACTTCTTGTATTCTTTCTTTTCTTCCTCGTCCCCTTCCTTCTTCTCCCTGTCTTGTTCCTTCTCATCCTCTTCGCCCTTCTCCCATCTCCTCCTCGTCTTCTTCCTTCTACCCGTTTTCTTCACCTCCTCTACCTCCTGTTTATCCTCCTCCCTTTCTTTCCTCTTCTTCTCCTCCTACTTTCTCCTCCCTCACCTACCATATCTTCCAGACATCCCCCCTCTCTCCTCTTCCTCCTCCTCCCCCAGGTACTTTCTAGCCTCTTACCCTTTCCTATCCCTCCTCTTCCTCCTCTTCCTCCTCCTCCTCCACCTCCTCCCCTCCTCCTCCTCCCTCATGTACTTTATAGCCTCTTACCCTTTCCTATCCCTCCTCTTCCTCCTCCTCCTCCTCCTCCTCCTCCTCCTCCTCCTCCTCCTCCTCCGCCTCCTATACCTCCTTCTCCCCCATGTACTTTATAGCCTCTTACCCTTTCCTATCCCTCCTCTTCCTCCTTCTCCTCTTCCTCCTCCTCCTCCTCCTCCTATACCTCCTTCTCCCCTACCTTCCTCCCGCTCCACTTTTCTCCCTCTTCCCTCTTCTTCCCTCTCCCCTCGCCTTTTCCCTCTTCTTCCTCCTCCCCTCGCCTCTCCCCTCCTTCCTCTCCCCTCCTAATCCTCCTCCCCTCCCTTCCCTTGTTCCCCTCTCCCTTCCACTTTTACCCTCCCCTTCCTTTTCCCCCCTTCTTTATCCCCGTGCCCCCTTTTCTTCCTTCTTTTCCTTTCCTCCTTTTCCCTCCCCCTCCTTCTCCTCTCCCCCTCCTTTTCCCCTCCCCCTCCTTTTCCCCTCCCCCTCCTTTTCCCCTCCCCTCCTTTTCCCTCTCAACTCCTTCTCCCTTCCTCTCCTTCCCTCCTCTCCTTCTTCCTCCCATCCTACTGTCCTCTTCCCTTTCTCTTTTTCCTCCTCTTCCCCCTCCTCTTCCCCCTCCTCTTCTTCCATATCTTATACATCTTCCTCCTCTTCTCTTCCTAAACCTCCTCCCATCTTCCTCCCCCTCTCCCCCCCCCCCTGACATCCAACATTCCTTGTTCTTTCCGCCCCTGCCCTTTGGTATCGCTCCTCATTGTCAGCTGACCCAATTAAACCTTGGAAACGTTCTGTCGAGTAACCCAGGACAAGACCTCTCTTGCTTCGTTGCTCTCTTCTGCCGCCGGCAGCGCGTGTGACCTGATCTCTTCTGCCTCGCCTGCTTTGTATATGTATGTCATGATTAGTTTGACGAGCGAGACCGAAACGTTGAGGTCCTTTGTCTCATCTTTCCTTGTTTTTTTAATTCCTCTTTTTCTCGTTTTTCCCCAAGTATGGGTTGTATTGGTAATGTGTACCAAATGTTAGTATTTGCTAGGATATACTCGTATGTATAAACATGTATGTATATATATATATATATATATATATATATATATATATATATATTTATATATATATATATATATATATATATATATATATAATATATATATATATATATATAGTATATATATATATATATATATATATATATATATATATATATATATATTTATATATATGCAATGAAAGTTCTAAGAACGTGTGTTCACAAATGCGTGCAAAACCACCAGGAAAATTAAACTAACAAAACGCTTTCGTATAATTACATTTCAGTGCTTATACAAAGACGGAATTATAAAAAAAAGAAACAAGGTACAGAGTATATGACTGTGTATGTATACACACACACACACACTCACACACACACACACACACACACACACACACACTAACACACACACGAACACACACACACACGAACACACACACACACGAACACACACACACGAACACACACGCACGCACACACGCGCGCGCGCGCGCGCACACACACACACACGCGCACACACACACACACACACACACACACACACACACACACACACACACACACACACACACACACACACACACACACACACACACACACACACACACACACAGAGGTATATTCGCGTTTGCTATTCCCCAATGTCTCACTCATTGCTGGTAGGCGGGAGAGGGGAGACTTATTATTATTGTTTTGTTTTTTCTTGTCACAAAATGAAAATGTTCTTCGTTTCGAAACTTCTGTTAAGCAGGCGATTGCTTTAATACCCTTGTTAAATCGAGGGTGTGCCACAGAGATGAATGAAATCGCCTGACGACAGTCTGAATAAAAAGAAAAGTATCATCCCTTACTTTTTTTTGTCGCAATTGCTTCGCGAGGCGATGAAAAATCTTGTGTTTCGGTTTTCATTACTCGCGAATTCAAAAAGCGACATATTGGAAGCCGTTTCTTTTTTCTTTTTCTTTTTTTTCTTTTCTTCCTGGTTTGCCTTCTGCAAGCTCCTGACGTAGGTTCTCCACTCCTGTAGGTTCTTCGCGTAGGCGTCGCATGACCTCTGGGTTCTCGAGGACCACGACGGCCTTCGAGAAGGAGTGTCCTACGTGATCCGGAAGGTCTCAGGAGGAGGAACCATCCGAGAACTTCAGGAGCTCCTGATGGCACTGAAGAACGTCGGCTTAGTACTCGTGAACTACTTCTGTGTCGAGTGGGACATATTTGTTTTATTCAGGTTCTCGTTGGGTGATATTTTATATTATATATATATATATATATATATATATATATATATATATATATATATATATATATATGTTGAGACATTGTGCCACGTTGAAAAAGGTGGAAAAAGAGTCCCGGGTCTTGTTCCAAGTTTATTCCTGACCGGTTTCGCTTGTAGCTTCTGAAGAAGCTTTAAGCGAAACCGGTCAGGAATAAACTCGGAACGAGACCCGTGACTCTCTTTTTCCACCTTTTTCATATATATATATATATATATATATATATATATATATATATATATAATTTTTTTCCGGTTACAAACACCACGTGTCTCTTGAAAATATGTAGAGTCCACATTGGTTTCGATCGTTCTTCGCAAAACGTTGACCCGAGTTCGAATCCAGAAGATACCTATAGCTTGTATTTGCCCTGGAAGTCCGAGCATATAGCACATAGGAAAAGCTTACGATTTCGGTTGGAGTCGAGCGTCTCATTTTTTTTTTTTTTTTTTTTTTTTTTTTTTTTCTTCTTCTTCTTCTTCTTCTTCTTCTTCTTCTTCTTCTTCTTCTTCTTCTTCTTCTTAAGAAAATTTTCAAAAATGAGACGTTTGCGGTCTCGCCGTCGGGAAAAAGCTGATTTGTTTGTGGTCTTCATGGAAGTGTTTCCTTGCCTCACCTTCAGGAGGATGAGGAAGAAGAGGAATAGGAGTAGGAGTAGAGGTAAGAAGTGGAGGAGATCAAAGAGAACTAGTAACATAAGGAAGTGGAACGAGAGGAGGAACAGAAGGACAAGGAAGAAGAGAAAAAGAACCAGGAGCAGTAGTAAGTGGAGGAGGAGGAGGAACAAAAGTTACATGGAGTTATATGGAGTTACATAAACAAACGAACAGGAAGAGACGTATTGGCCCCTACGGTATATAGCTGTTCAGCACCTAACCTAATCTAATACCATACAAAATAATGAAGGTAAAATTATACAGGAGGAGAAAAAAGCATAGATTCTAGAAGCAGGAGGAGGAGGAGGAGGGGGAAGAGCAGGTGGAGGTGGAGGAAGAGAAGAAGGAAGAGGAGGACCGGGAGCAGTAGCAGGTGGGCGAGGAGGAACAGGAGGAGGAGGAAACAGAGGAAGAGAAGGAAGAGGAGGAGGAGGAGGAGGAGGAGGAGGAAAAGAAGGACAGGTATTGGAGTACCGTTCTGTGCACGTGTAATCCAGAAGGGTGTGGCACGACCTTGCGAAGACGTCTGTGACCTGTTCTTCTTTAGGGTGCCGTGCAGCGAGCTCATCGCAACTAAAAGTTCCCGATCTGAAATCGGCCGTTGTTTTGAAGGTTCATGGCGAGTAATTGTCGGAGGTGGAGCGAGGGGATGGAGCAATACTTCACCAGAACTGCAAAATCCCCAGGCAAAAGCGTCGATTAGAAAACTGGTAAAAGACTAAGTTGTTGTTTTACAGCGATAACATGGCATGAGAATGAGAATGGCTGAACCTGTGTATATCTAAGAACATAAGGATTGAGGAGACTGCAAGGCCTACAGTAGACAGTTCTATGTCCCTTACCATCTTTCATCCATATCCATAAAGTTAATTAACTCTTCTCTTAAACCGACCAATGGGAGTAAGCACGCATTACCTCACCAGATGGCAGCACTGTGTGAGGAGTCGTGAAGCTCACTTCCTGCATTACAGTCTTGTTTCCAAACGTGATAAAACTAAGTTTAAAATGCCGCATCATTGCTCTGTCCCACTGTGTTCAGCACATAAGGGTGGACACAAGTTTCCTTCAGATGAGAATATGAATATGAAGTGTAGAATAGTGATAAAACGCCTTGAACCAGGTACAGATAATCCATGGATTCCAAGGAAACACAGTGTTGTCTGTGAGAAACATTTTACAGCAGATGACTACATGCCTGCTGGTCTTTTAGGTAAGTGATATTCAACTTTGTTGTCATCTATATATAAAGAAAAATAACAGGCACTATTCTTTTTTAACAATTCAGCAAGATAACCTGTTCCCCATGCTGTCATCATGTCAAGTGTGTGTAGTAGTAAGAATTTTGTTATGGGGAGCAGCCATTATTTTTTAACCCATGTACCTGTCATTGTATATATTCTCAGGAAGGTAATTATGATTTTAAAGGTTTACTATTTAGATTAGGATATGTCTACAGTTACGTAGGTTTTTAACACACATTCATTGTGATGTCACTTACGTAAAAAATTAATAGAGCTACGTTTTTTTTTTTTCAAAGTTCTTTTGTGACTCCCAAACTCAAACCCTGACCTTACCACTTACCCTAACCTTACTCTATTGCTTCCTAAGATAAGCAAAGAACTAAATTTTTCTTTGCTTTAATTTCAAGTTCTCGTAAGAGGCTGAAACCTGGTGCGGTTCCATCTATTTTTTTTTCTTTTTTTAATACAACACCATCCACGTTCACCTCAACACTAAATGCAGAAAGAGCAGAAAGGGTAGCTAAGAGGAGACGTTTATTTCAAAATGAACCAGATATTCAAGATGTTGGCAACGAAGAGGTAGTGTCAGCTGAAAGGGAAAATGAGATTCTACAAAGTGACGCTGACGGAGAGAAATCGGTTCAGGACCACGGTATCCAGTGTGAGATAATAAATTCTATGAATGCTAGATTCTCTATCTTCCGGTTTAAAAATGACAATAAAGCCATTCAGTATTATACAGGATTTAATGGCTCTGCACATTTTTCCTTAATATTCTCTGTGCTTGGTCCAGCTGTCAATAGTCTTGATGGAATGGACTATGATTTATTATTAGCGGAAGATTAGTTGTTTTTAACTATAATCAAGTTGAGACAGGCCAAAGATGATATTGAATTATCTATTTTGTTCAGAATCAGTCAAACTTATGCGTCAAAAGTTGTGAATGTATGGATTAATTTTATGTTCTTCCAACTCCAAGAAATCAGTTTTTGGCCAGAAAGAAACACAGAGCAGGACTTAATGCCAGTGAACTTCAAAAAACAATTTTCATCAACAAGAGTAATTTTGGATGCCGATTCAAAAATCCAGTAATGTTAATTCACAAAGTGCAACTTTTTCGACTTATAAAAATCGCAACACATTGAAGACAATGATCGGCTGCACTCCAGGTGGACTAATTTCTTATGTGAGTGATAGCTACGGTGGCAGCGCATCTGACAGACAGATATAATCGAAAGATCTTGTTTGATACAGGACAGTATTATGGCAGACCGTGGTATTAGAGTACAAGATTTGTTTGCTTCGTTAGACGTTAAGGTGAACACTCCGACCAATAAAATGGACATTTACACAATAACAAAGGACTATTGTTACTTGAAATCGTGTTGAAAGTAAGTACGATATCTTACCTTTCTATCAAATTCTCTTTCCTCCCTGAGACAAGTGCTCCTCTTGTTGCTGAACTGTCTAATTTTCATAGGACGCCATTGTGTGTTTGCTACGACTGACGGTGCAGTGGAGCCATCTACCGGGATAAATTGCGATGCTTTACTCCCATTGTTTCAGCGCTCGTTACATGGTCAAGTCTACGCCATTCGTTAATCACTCTCTTGGTAAACCAGTTCTTGCCTCTTTCCTTCTTAAGCCTAAAATTGTCCAATTTAAATATATAACTATGCGTCCTGCCCTGCTGTCTTAATATGATGACCTTGCCTGCACCACCCTTGCTGAAGCCCTCAGGCAAGGCATTAACTAGAAAAAATTGTGGAAGATCAAACTGTTATTTTTCACCGAGAACTTGACAAGAGATTAAGAATGGCTGAATCTGTGTAGATCTATCACAAAAGACAATTGTAAACAAAAAACAACTCACCACGATGTGGGAAGTGAGAAACCCCTGGTGGGGCAATTCCAGTTGCGGCGGGCTGCTGTTTTTTTTTTTTTCTCTTTTTTTTCTTAGGCCGATGTTAGGGTCGCTTCCCCGCCTGGCCAGAGCTGTCGGGAACCAACGTACGCAGCAGGTCTCGGGAATCGAACTCACGACCACTTTCCTATAAACAAACAACAAATGCCTGTACTAACTCCTTTGCGAAGAATAACCCCCACAAGCAGCATCCCACGGAGATCCACTAAGAGACACAAATGCACGAAGATGGACTACGCCGTGAGTTACATGTTCAGAAAAAAACATACGTATATGTTACGGTCACTTTGAGGAATTAGTTACTTTGCAAAATGCCCGGTCATTTTGAGAAATGCCCGAAACAGTGGCCAGTTTGCAAAATGACTTATATATTTAAACATTTTGCAAAAGGACCACATTTTTGGTCATTTTGCAAAATTATCAATAATCGCCGTGGCCAATTTGCAGAATATTCAAATAAGTTGATCAATAGATAGATCCCCAGGAAGACGTTCACACTGATGCTGTTACTGTCCTTCTTAGGCAAGGAGATGGGGTTTCTGCAAGATCAAATTATGTCAAGTAAAGGCCAGAAGATGTCTCAAGAAAACAAAGTACTGACTTTGGAAATGTGCTGAGTACTTGCACATACGAAGACTAGAATCGAAAGAAGGACTGAGATCACCTCCAAATTACGAGTACAAAGTGATGTAATTGTAATTAACTTAAGTAAAACATGTATGTATGTATGCATGTTTGCATTTATGTGTGTATATATGCATATATATATGCATATACATAAATATATATTATATATACACACACATATACATATATATATATATATATATATATATATATAATATATATATATATAAATGTAGACACACGAGGTTGAAGGCTGAAAAAGATTCACTTTTGATAACTTTATTGCGTGTAGTTTCAATACAGCGCACGGTATTCTTGTCTTCATTGTTGGTTTTTCTCAAAATTTTCCAACTTGGAGGAATTTTGAGAAATATGAACGATGAAGACAACCTCGTGTGTCTACGAGAAAAAGAATATATATGTGTGTGTGTATATATATATATATATATATATATATATATATATATGTGTGTGTGTGTGTGTGTGTGTGTGATCCCTTCCTTGAATCTTGCAGCGCACGAGGATCAGGAATGCAATAAAGTTTGTCTGGAGGCGCCGCCATTGTTTGATCCTTCTGTTGTCTCGTCGCGACGCAGGGAGGACTGAGAACGGCGAGGGAATAGGCGTGATCTCTCACGGGCGTGATGTGGGCGTCAGAAGTCGAGGAAAGGGTTGATATGGGTTATATGACACGGGCGTAAGTTGGCTGATGTCGGGTATACGAAGCTCTGTTGAAGTGCATGAGGAGACAGTAGCTTAGGTGTAAGCAAGAACTGATTTTCCAGGAGAGTGGTTTAGGGGTGTGCCGATTAATCGGCATCGGCAAGTATCTGCACCTTTTTGGTGAATTGGCATCGGCATCGACGTGAATCTGCTTTTTTTTTATCAGCATCGTCATCGGCAAAACACTGTCGATGCCAATGCCGATTCTCAAAAATGAAATGTATGTTCTCACCGATGCCGATACCGATTCACCAAAAAAGTACCGATTGTTGCCGGTGCCGATGCCGATGCCGATCCCGATGCCGATTAATCGGCACACCCCTAGAGTGGTTAACGAATGTAATAGACTTAGTAACCATGTAGTGAGCGCTGAAACAATTGGTTGTTTTGAGAGAAGATTAGATAACTAAATGAATAAGAATGACAGGCGATAAGGCACATGTAACTCCCTAGTGTAGGCCTTATGATCTCTTGCAATCTCCTCCATTCTTATGTTCTTATGTTCAAGGTACTCGTGGTCTGAAGAGCTATGGTGAAACGGTAAGGGGCTGTGGTGAAGGAACAAGGTGGCTAGGGTAATCATGAAGGCCTCAAAAAAGGGCGTAAGGGGGCTGTTGTTCTAATGGGCTGTATTTCACCAGCGCTTTTATCCAAAATATAATAATAATTATTATAATAATGATGATAGTAATAATATTGATAATGATGATTGTAATAGATTGATCATTGCAATGATTATAATAATAAATGTAATAATGAACAGTTCTTAGTTTATTATCATTATCATCATCATTATCATCATCATTATCATTATCATCATTATCATCATCATCATCATCATAATCAGTCCCGTCGCTCCAATGACTCTTTGGAGACTTCCTGTTGGTTAACGCCAGATTATTTCAATCACATGAGGACAGAAATTGCGCTTCATTTGAATAAAATCACCCGGCGGCAGCTAGAATAACCAATTAAAGACTAGAAATGGATCGAGAGGGTTAAGCTGTCCTGATGATGTACCCTACGTATTTTGGCTGTCGCCAGACGATTTTATTCAGCTAAACGTTGGAGGGGTTGTAACATTTAAGTGTGTTACTACGGACTTAAAGACATAGGGAGAGTGATGCACGGTTTGGCGTGAGCCCTTTATTCTGATTAAGGTACGTGTGCATCGGCCTAATGACTGACGTGGCGTAGTCCCCATGTAGATGACCGACCGCAAAGGCCTGGTTACGCGCTACAAATACAGAGGTCAGACTGACTGACTGAATGTCTGAATCTGAATTGACTATCCTGTCAGCTCGGGGCAGGGAAGTATATATATATAAGGGACCGACCTGACACCAGACTAGACGCGACCTAATTGCGGTGACCCTTTCTTGACCATTGAGTCAGATCAACTACCACACAACTCTACTATGCATAAACTTTCCACTTTACGTACAAGCATGCTTGTGGGGTACATGTACACCACATGGTCACCATTGCTGAACCACGTACCCTGTGTCACTTGTGTCGTATGTGTCACTCGATCACATGTCAGTTTGGCTGTGTCATACAACCTAACGGGTGTCGAGCGAAGTCCGTGTCATAAATGTCGAATGTCGAGCCGGTGTCGTGTGTCGAGTATGTCGGAAGTTTGGCGTGTCAAGTAGCGAGTGGGAGCGAGTGTCAAGCGGATATACTGTACTGTACAACTCTATCTCGATCTCTCCCTCTCCCTCCCTCCCTCACCATTTTCCCCTCTCCCTCTTCCCTTCTCTTTCCTTCTTCCCTTCTTCTGTACCTTGTCCTTCATCTTCAATTGTCCTCCCCTCATCCCCTCTCCATCTCTCCTCCCCTCTTTTCATCCCCCTCCCTCTCCCTTCCTCTTCCTCATCCCCCTCTCCCCATTCTCTTCCTTCCCCTCCCACCTCTCCCTTCCCTTCCCACCTCTCCCTTCCCCTCCCCATCTCTCCTCTCCCTCTCGTCCTCTACCTCATCCCCCTCCCCATCTCTCCTCTCCCTCCCTTCCTCTTCCTCCTCCCCCTCCCCCTCTCCCCTCTATATTCCTGCTCCCCCTCTCTCCTCTCTCTTCCTTCCCCTCCCCATCTCTCCTCCCCTTCTCACCCTTTCCTTCATCTCCCCTCTCTTCCTCTTCCTCACCCTCTCTCCTCTTTTCCCCTTCCTCCCTCTCTTCCTTCTCCTTCACACT
>NC_134796.1:51111476-51118976 GCF_046742065.1 Oratosquilla oratoria
CCACAACTACTTTCAGTATTACTAAACACTACCAATACTACTGTCATTACAATTCTCTGTATCAGTACAACCATTACTACATCCAATATCAATATCACTAATAATATTCCTACAACTATCACTACAACCACTGTCTGTACAACCATTACTACTATCACTACAATTCTCAGTATCAATACAACCATTACTACATCCAATAGCAATATCATTACTACTATTCCTACAACTATCACTACAGCCACTGTCAGTACAACCATTACTACAACTACTATCAGTATCACTTCGACTATAGCCAATCCAACTCAAAACAAACAACTCTCGTTACTTTTATAGGTTGTTAGTGAGTGGGTGAGTGGAGTGGCTAAGTGGCACAGCAAATTGAATGGCCTTTATTTGAAGCCGCAATCATTTGGACATAACGCTCCGCCTATTACGACCAAGAAAACGAGAGCCGCAATTGGCTCAGCTTGCGGCTGCGGTTGTGTTGTGGGTGTCCCCCTCAGCTGAATAAAATCGCCTTGAGGTAGGTCGGTTATTCTTGGTCTAGAGGCAGCTGAAGAGAATCGCTTGGCTTTCGACCAAAAGGTTTTGTGTGACAAACGCGACACAGAGCTTTTGGGAGAGTCGAGACTGTTTTCTCTGATTCACATGAAGTTCTCGCAACGTTAAAAAAACATTCAAACGTGGCATATATGTCACAGAGGGCACATTGTGTTACTATATATATATATATATATATATATATATATATATATATATATATATATAAATGCTAATAATAACATCAACCATAGAGAAGGTTTTATATGCTTGGCAAGAGCTACAAGTTTATTGGTAGTTGAAGAAAAGCGGACAAATGTTCCGAGCACAACGACCTTTCCTAGGCACCCAGTGAGATGACATGACTGTGTATAAAATGTCCAGGTTGTACTTAGTTGTTAAGCTTTGTGATCAAGACCCTAGGTGTCGAAACGTTAAGGCAGTAAAATTCTTCCATTACTCCTCGTATACTTCCTCCGCCTTCAATTACATATATATGTTGGTAAAGGTGGATGAGGAAGACATAAATCAGAATCCAAGTTTTTTTTAGTGACCAGGAGCTCCAGAAAGCTGATTAAAACCCATCAACACCATCGCCATCAACACAACACCATGGACACCAATAGCATATCATACCAACAACCCTGAAACCTCTAAGGAGACCCAGTATCGCTTGATTTGATCCAAACTAACAGAACTTCATAAGGCCAATGGTTTTTCCTCATTTCCAATGTCCCTTCGTCTCATGGCCATACAGAGTATTGACGACCAAAGCCTTAGACAGTCGAGACTTTACCAACTAAGAGTTACGAAGTATTCTTTTGTGTTTGGAAACTAATCTCTACAACTCTACGATAACACCATCAATACCACCACCATTAACACCACCACTACCATCACTACTACCACCATCACCACAACTATGACTACCGCTATCACCACCAACACCATCAATACCACCACCATTAACACCACCACTACCATCACTACTACCACCATCACCACAACTATGACTACCGCTATCACCACCAACACCATCACTACCATCACCACAACTATGACTACCGCTATCACCACCAACACCATCACTACCATCACCACAACTCTGATTACAGCTATCACCACCACCACTAACACCATCACCACAACTATGACTACAGCTATCATCACCACCACTAACACCATCACTACCATCACCACCATCACTACCATCACCACACTACCACCACCACCACAACTACTATTACCACCACAACTACTATCACCACCACAACTACCATCGCCACCACTACCACCATCACCACCACAACTACCATAACCAGCACAACTACCACCACTATCACAACTACCGTCACCACCACTACCACCATAACCACCACTACCACCATAACCACCACTACCACTGTCACCACCACAACTACCATCACCGTCACAACTACCATCACCGTCACAACTACCATCAACGTCACAACTACCATCACCACCACAACTACCATTACCACCACAACTACCATCACCACCACCACCACCATAACCACGACTACCACCATCACTATCACCACCACAACTGCCATCACCATCACAACTGCCATCACTATCACAACTACCATCACCAACACAACTACCATCACCAGTACCACCAATACCACCACCACTACCACTTCCACCACTACCACCACCACCACTACCACCGCCACCACTACCACCACTACCACCACCACCACTACCACTATCACCACAACAACTACCATCACCACCAATACTACCATCACCATCACAACTACCATCACCACAACTACCATCACCACAACTACCATGACCGCCACCACCACAACTACCATGACCGCCACTACCGCCACTAACACTATCACCACCACTACCACCACCACTACCACTATCACCACCACAACTACCATCACCACCAATACTACCATCACCACCAATACTACCATCACCATCATAACTACCATCACCACAACTACCATCACTACCACAACTACTATGACCACCACCACAACTACCATGACCGCCACTACCACCATTACCAATATCACCACCACTACCACTATCACCACCACAACTACCATCACCACCACAACTACCATCACCACCACAACTACCATCACCACCACAACTACCATCACCACCACAACTACCATCACCACCACAACTACCATCACCACCACAACTACCATCACCACCACAACTACCATCACCACAACTACCATCATCACCAATACTACCATCACCACACCTACTATCATCACCAATACTACCATCACCACAACTACCACTACCACCACCACTACCACCACCACAACTACCATGACCACTACCACCGCAACTACCATGACCGCCAGCACCACTATCACCATCACTACCACTAACACTATCACCACAACTACCATCACCACCACAACTACCATCACCACCACAACTACCATCACCACTACTACCATCACCATCACAACTACCATCACCACAACTACCACCACCACTACCACCACCACCACCACTACCACCACCACAACTGCCACCACCACAACTGCCACCACCACAACTACCACCACCACTACCACCACCACAACTACCATGAACCACCACCACAACTACCATGACCGCCACTACCACAACTACCACTGTCACCACTACTACAAATACCTCTATCACCACCACAACTACCATCACCACAACTGCCACCACCACTACTATCACTACAACTACCATGACCACCACTGCCACCAAGGATAGAAGAGCTGGACGTCGACTATGAGATGCAATAGAGTCTTCATGACCAAGTTTATCTTTAAAGTTGAGTCGAATTCGGACGACAAAACAACATTTAACAAAGATCAAGAAATTTAAGGACTTAATCTCTTTTTGATTATGATTAATGGGGGAAAATTCGAAGCACAGTTTGCACACACACATACACATACACCAAAGATTACACCCCTCCTCCTCCCCTCCTCCTTTCCCTTCTCCCTCCCCTCCTCCTTTCCCTTCTCCCTCCCCTCCTCCTTCTCTTTCCCCCTCCCCCTCCTTCCCCTCCCCTTCCCCCTTTATTGTATAGATAAAATCTGTTTTACATAAAAATAATTTTATCAAAACAGACCTACTGTATATAAAACATGAAATATGCATATATATATGAATTGCCCATATGATGGACGTTATTGAGTAGATGCCTCGAGATGGGAAGCGTGGAAGAGGAAGACCAGACAGAAGGTGGAAGGATGAAATGGAGAAGTTTGCAAGAGTGACGTGGCATGGGTTGGTGCAGTCGTGTGAGTAATGGAATGGTGTGAGAGAGGCCTTTGCTCTTCAATGGACTCAAAATGGCCGATTGATTGGTTTATTGATTTATCGATATTTGATACTCCTTATATACCTTGGGTTAGTTCCAGTTGTCTTCTATAGTACCCAAAGACTATATAGGAAAGACGGGAAAGCTCACGGAGAGCCGCATCGTCCACATACATTTTACTGTGCGGCTCTCTCACTAGATGGCGTGTACGCCAATCACCAGTTTTAACAGCATCGTCTGTTTGTTTACATTCAATCATGGAGTGTGGGCGGAACTATCACCATGTGTGGTGTGCAAAAAGAAAAAAATGCCTTTCCCCATCTAATACTTCAAGTTTTTCCTAAAGATAGAGAAAGGTAAGAGATTCAACATACACAACACATGGAAACTTTAACAGAAAATGGAGGAATAAAATAGAACATAGTTAAAATCTTCTTTATCTTTATGTCAGACTCAGTGCAGTGTCACTTAGCTTGGAAATAAAAATTATAGATGAATACCTTACAAATATCTAGAAATATGAATTGATCATGTCAAATTCATACTATATCTTTATGGCAGTCCCAGGCAGGCACAGCAACTTTGATATAGTTATGTCATGTTCTTAGCTTATGTGGTAAAGTTATAAACTTTTACCTTAATTTTGAATAAATGGCCAAATACACAGCAAAAAAAAGTTGAATCGCATGTGTTTCTTCTTTTTTTTTTTTTTTTTAGGTTATGACTGCTTCTTTGGTAGTTTTAAAATTTAACGGTTTTTGTTGAATGATTTCTCTGTGTTATGCTTGTTCTTTTACGGTCTCACTAAACGTCGACCAAAGCCGACCAAACCCAAATAATGACGGCTTTTGCTCAAATGCATAATTTTATATAGAAATTAGCATGTGGTTGCATTATTTGACCAATTTTCTTTTTAAACGTGTGATTTTCATGTAATTTGATCAAAGAGAAGTTACGTTTTTATCGTCTGCAAAATTACCTAAGTCGACCAACGCCGACCAAACCCAAACAATGACGGCTTTTGCTCAAATGCATAATTTTATATAAAAATTAGCATATGGTTACATTATTTGACTTATTTTCTTTAAAATGTGTGATTTTCATTCAATTTGATCAAAGAAAATTTACGCATTTATCCTCTGCAAAATTACCAACCACAGCTACGAATGCCGTCCGACTCACTAATAGCCGACCAACGCCGAACAAGGACGGTTTCTACTCGCATGCACGATTTTGTATATAAGAAAAAAAAACTAGCATATGGTTGCATTATTTGACTTATTTTCTTTAAAATGTGTGATTTCCATGTCATTTGATCAAAGAAATTACGTTTTTATCCTCTGCAAAATTACCAACCGCAGCTACGAATGCCGTCCGACTCATTCATAGGCGACCAAATCTCAAACAAGGACGGTTTTTGCTCAAATGCATAATTTCATATAAAAAACAAGCATATGGTTGCATTATTTTACCTATTTTCTCTAAAATGTGTGATTTCCATGTAATTTGATCAAAGAAGTTATGTTTTTATCCTCTGCAAAATTATTTTATGTATGATTGCAAATCTTGTTTGTTTGATTTTGTGATATTTCTTGCATGTTCATCCTTTTATTTTTGTCTGTTTTTTACAATACAGTACCTGTCTTGCTACATATGTATATATTTTTGTTTGTTTGCTTTTGGGGTTTTTCTTTGTTCTGTTAACATTTTTTGCTTTATTTTTGCTTAATATGCATGTTATGTCTGCTTCTTTGTTTATTTTTGTTTCATATTATTGTTTTTGATTACTGATTTTCCAATGTTTTGTTTGGTATTTAATATCTGATTGCATGTTTTGGTTGCCTGATGTATAGTTCATTTTTGAAGTTGAATAATGTTATTTCTTTTAGTTTGTTTGGTATATGTTCTTTACAAGACAGTATTGCTTTGTTGCAAATAAAAGAATCTCATGTATACCAAACTTTTACTATCCTTGTTTGTATAATTTGTGTACAGATACTTTAATAAGTATACAAAGTTCAAACATAAGCACAAGCACAAACAAGAAAAACATGATATTACAGAAATAATAAGATAAATATAACTAAAATAACCTTTTAAATTTTAACTGTTTACTCAATTTCAAATATTTAGTAATGAATGATGCATTGTGCAGAAGTATTTTACCAACTTTTGATTTTATAAATATGATCGTGTGTAAAGCATATATTAAATAGTCTTGTTTGCATGCAAAAGTCATAAAATTACTACTCATTATTTTATAAAGAGAATGTAAAACTTTTTCGAGATGTTGATTATTTTAGCGAAAGGATCAGTTTTAAAATTTCCATAAACACTATATATAATACAAGTTAAGTATGATTTGAAAACCGCGCTACGCCACTTCCGATTTATAGTTTGCGGCTCTGTCGATAGATGGCGCGCATTCACGCTGGATGGATGACGTTTTCTTATTAGTAAAAGATAGAAGCTTTCCCATCTTTCCTATATAGTCTTTGTATAGTACCAAACCAGTTGAGAGTCTTTGGGTTGAGATCCACTTCAAACGTTGGGTCGCCCCCCCCCCCCGTCCCAGCATCCTCTTAACTGGACAATAAAATAATAGATATCCAACCATAACAAAATGTATAAAGTGTACCACAGTTTCACAAGACCCTCCACTCCAGAATACGCTCTCATTAGGCACTACAACTGCATAGTGTAGGCCTTATGGTCTCTTGCAGTCTCTTTCATTCTTGTGTTCTTATACATACAGGATGGGTTTCCATCGAGTATGGAAGGACTTTTTCATAAACTGAATAAAATTGTCTGGCGGCAGCTTACAAAAGAGAAAAGTGAAATTGGAGTTTTAATCAAAAGTTTGTTGTCCAAAAACTCCGTCTCCATGTGACACAGGAGCGTCAAGGATGATGATGATGATGATCATCATCATCATCATCATCATCATCATCATCAATATCATTCTGTTTTATTGATTAATTTTTCTTTATTTTTGTCACAATGAGGCCCCCGGCTGAATGAAGTCGCCTGGCGACAGATGTCATGAAAGGGGGTTCGGTCGGTCGGGCGAGGTCATAGGTGACGTGGGTCCATCCGGGGGCTTAATTGAATTTCTTTGTCGCATCAGCCGGCAGACAAATGCCTTTCTTTGCAATCCCTCGACCTCAGCAGGACATCGAACCCCATCCTCCTCCTCCCCCAACTCCTCCTCCTCCCCTACTCCTCCTCCTCCCCTACTCCTCCTCCTCCCCTACTCCTCCTCCTCCCCCTACTCCTCCTCCTCCCCTACTCCTCCTCCTCCCCCTACTCCTCCTCCACCCCCTACTCCTCCTCCTCCCCCTACTCCTCCTCCTCCCCCTACACCTCCTCCTCCTCACCCTACTCCTACTCCTCACCCTACTCCTCCTCCTCCCCTATTCCTCCTCCCCCTACTCCTCCTCCCCCCCTACTCCTCCTCCTCCCCTTACTCCTCCTCCCCTATTCCTCCTCCTCCTCCTCCTCCCCCCCTAGTCCTCCTCTTCCTCCCCCTACTCCTCCTCCCCCTCCTCTTTCTCCTCCTCTTTCTCCTCTTTCTCCTTCTTCATTATCTCCTCTTCCTCCTCTTTCTCCCCTTTCTCTAACTCCTCCTCCCCCTAATCTTCCTATGTCTCGTA
>NC_134796.1:51121476-51123976 GCF_046742065.1 Oratosquilla oratoria
TGACCTACTCATTCTGGCACTCCATACACATTGGAAACCATTCCGAGTCCCTACCATCTCACCACCACGTGGAAAATGGGTCATCCCTTGCTCCCGCTGTGTCCCTCGGGTCGAGGGCAATGCAACTAGGCATAGTGTTTCCATGGCATGGGACTGATCGGCAGTGCTGGCTGAAGTGGTAGTCAAGAGACATTATTTCTTGGTTAACGCGAACGCTTGAGAGTCGTTCCAATTTTTTTTTTTTTTTTCGCTTATAAATTGGAAATTCAGGTGGATCTGATACAAGAATTTCCATCTCTCTTCCTTTCTCTTTCTCTCTCTCTCTTTCTCTCTCTGTCTCTGTCTGTCTCTTCTTTATTTCCGTGTCTTTATCCATTGAAAATATCCTCGAGGTCGATATGACGTCACAACGTCTTCATCTCTCGAGACAGAGCGACATGATGTCACTTGTAAGCTCCGCCCACCTCACGTGGTCACTGTTTATGTGTAGAGTTTCACCTTATACAGTACTGTTTCTCAATCCGGGGATCCTAGAATGTAGAGACTGATAACGAAGAGTCACTAGTAGATGCTAGACGATTTTATTCAGTTATCAAAGGATCTCCTGCATTCCTTGGGTGAATTAAATCACCCGACGGCAGCTGGAATAAACGTCCAAAATCGTAAAACGCTGTAAGAGTGTTGACAGACTCTTATGCTGGTGTCACACTATGCGGCGACGTCGGATGAGACCAAATTATGTTTGCAAGTTCAATTAGCTTAATAAAATCACCTGGCGACAGGAGCCAGAAATTTATATAACGACGGCCACCATCTCCCCATAACTATCGAGTCTAAGGAATCATAAAGGAGACTGCTATAGACAACTACAGGCTTCAACGGCGGTGCCGCGCCGTACAGTGTGACACAGACCTCACAGTCGTCTTACATGTAGGCACCTCACTTCTCTCATCTCTCCTCTTCGAAGCCCCTCCTCCCCCTCCTCCTCCTCTTTCCTCCTCCTCCTCCTCCTCCTCCTCCTCTTTCCTCCTCCTCCTCCTCTTTCCTCCTCCTCCTCCTCTTTCCTCCTCCTCCTCCTCTTTCCTCCTCCTCCTCCTCTTTCCTCCTCCTCCTCCTCTTTCCTCCTCCTCTTTCCTCCTCCTCTTTCCTCCTCCTCCTCTTTCCTCCTCTTCTTACCCCTCTCCATTCTCCTCTCTTCATCCTAAATTTTTCTTTTCTTCTTCCCTTGTCCCCCCACCTATCCCTCCTCTTCCTCCTCTTCCTCCCCCTCTCCCAGCTCTTTTTTCTCCTCTTCCTTCATTTCCTGCTCTTCTCTGCCCTTTTCTCGACTCCTTTCTCTTCCTCTCGCTCCTCTCCCCCTCCCCCCTCCCCTCCTCCCATTCCTTCCACCACTCCCCTCCTCTTCCCCTCCTTCCCTTCTCCCTCCTCCCCTCCTCTTCCCCACCTTTCCTTCCCCCCATCCTCCTCTCCTCCTCCCCTCTCCCTCTTCCTCCTCTCCTCCTCCCATCTCCCTCTTCCTCCGCTCCTCCCCCCTCCTCCTCCTCCCACTACTCCTCCTCCCCTCCTCCTCCTCCTCCTCCACCTCGTCGTCGTTCTCGCTCCCCCTTCCCCTCGTTCATTCCTTAGTCGTTCGGACAGCAGACACGGAATGCATTTCCACGTCCACTCCCAGGACAAAGTAAATTGTATTCGGTTCCGTCACTGCAGGCAGGTTAGGCCATATCAGATTGTATATGTGTCCGAAAGAGAGAGGGGAGAGAGAGAGAGAGAGAGAGAGAGAGAGAGAAGGGGAGGTAGAATGTAGTCTTATAAATCCACGGGATCCGCCCGCCCCTTTTCAGTTTACCTCTTGGAACGCTTAAGAGAGGGTACCCCGGAGATAAACCTACGATAACGCGGCGCCAGACAGACAAAGTGCCACCTGGGGTAGAATAAGATAAAGGTGTTGCCATCATGTGTGTGTGTTTGTTTGTATGTATGTGTGTGTATGTGAGCTTGTATGTGTGTGTTTGCATGTGTGTTTGTGTGTGTGTGTGTGTTTGTGTGTGCATATGTGTGTGTGTGTGTGTGCGTGCGTGTGTGTGTGTGTGCGTGCGTGTGTGTGTGTGTGTGTGTGTGTGCGTGTGTGTGTGTGTGTGTGTGTGTGTGTGTTTGCATGTGTATGTACATGTGTGTACGTGTGTTTGTGTGTGTGTGTGTTTGTGTTTAACTAATTGTAGTATACAGGAATGGAGCAATGCTCGTTAGATGCAGTCCCTTACTTTCCAATTTATCGTCCATAGTTTCAAATTCATGTACATTTCTAACTTGGTCAAGATCCTTAATTTCCAAATATCATATTTAGACTTTAATTCACTTATTATTCTAGTTTGGGTTATCCTATTCTAAGCTATTTCAAGTATTACATCAAGCTATTTTAAGGATTACATCTGTATGGAAAAGTATATTTCTTTACATTCTGTAAACATGTAATCTTTCTTCATTTGTTCTCATGACCTCT
>NC_134796.1:51128976-51133976 GCF_046742065.1 Oratosquilla oratoria
CTGCCTCTCACTTAGTCAAACATTAAATAAGTAAATAAATTAATAAAGAATAAAATTAAATAAATAGATAAATAGAAAACATATATATAAAATTAATAGATCTATATATCAATATACATACCGAGAGCTTTTTCCCCCATATAAGGGAGGTAGCCAAATCAGAAGATGTCGGGTCATCCCTGCATCCACCAACTGCCCTGGGTCAAACGCAGTGCAGCAGGACACAGTACATCCACAGCAAGGCCGCTTCACTTAATCACTTAGATAAATAAAATAAGGTAAGATAACATTAGTAAAAGTTCGAGTCTTGTTAACCAACCCCTTACATACCTAATGATACTTTTCCTGGTCTCCTACTAGCTGCTAGAATATTCTCGTCATGTACGTTCCCCCCCCCTCCCACTCCTCTAAAGGGGGGGAGGGGAGTTAATTACTCCCCCTGAGGAGTGAGAGGTTGTTAAGGTCATCGATGAGGGCCACTCAAGCGTCAGGTAACGACCGTTGCATGACCCGGTAAAGGTTTTGGTCTTTGATGTCGCTGCAAGAGATTGGTCTAATCTCCTCTCTTTTTCCCTGCGTTTTCTCTCTTTCTCTTCCTCTTTCTCTTCCTCTTTATTTTTCTTCCTCTTCCTCTCTTTCTATTTCTCTTCCTTTCTTTCTCTTCCTCTCCCTCTTCCTCTTCCTCTCTTCCTCTTCCTCTCCTTCTCTTCCTCTCTTTCTCCTCCTCTTCCTCTCTTTCTCTTCCTCTCTTTCCCTTCCTCTCCCTCTTCCTCTCTTTCACTTCCTCTTCTTCTCTTTATTTTCCTCTTCCTCTCTCTTCCTCTCTCTCTCTCTCTCTCTCTCTCTCTCTCTCTCTCTCTCTCTCTTTCAAATTTCATGTTTATCCTATATTCTCGACTTGGTTCTTTGATGTCGCTGCAAGAGATTGGTTTAATCTCCTCTTTTTCTTACATTTTCTCTCCTTCTCTCCCTCTTTCCTTCTCTGTCTCTTCCTCTTTCTCCTCTCTCTCTCTCTCTCTCTCTCTCTCTCTCTCTCTCTCTCTCTCTCTCTCTCTCTCTTTCAAATTTCCTGTTTATCCTCTTTCCTCTGTTTTATTTCTGCATCTGTTTGTCTGTCTCAGTTCTGTCTACGTCTGTTCCTGTTTGTTTCTCTGTGCTCGTCTGTCTCAGTATCTGTTTGTGTCTGCCTGCCTGCTTGTGTCCCTGTCTACTTCTGTTCCTGTGTGTGTCTGTGCCTGTCTGTCTCTGTCTCGATCTCTTCTCTCTCCATCTCTCTCTTTTTCTCTCTATCGATCTCCCTCTCTGTATCTGTCTTTGTGTATATCTCACTTCCCCTCTCTCCTCTTTTCCCCTCTTTCCTGTCTACTTTTCTCTCTTCCCCTTCCCCATCTCCTGCCAATGTTCTCTTCCCACTCCTCCCACTCCTCCCACCCAGTTTCGTCACACTCCCCCTCCTTCCCTCACTCGCTCTACCTTCCCGACATCTATTCCTATACACTCACTCTAGAATAGCATTTCCCCTTCCCTCCTCCTCCTCCTCCTCCCCCCTCCCCTCCATCCTCTTATCAAAACGTTACCTCTCTCTCTCTCTCTCTCCCTCCCCCTCCAACACACACACACTCTCTCTCTCTCTCTATCTATCTATCTATCTATCTATCTATTTCCCTCCAACTCTCTCTCTCTCCCTCCCTCCAACTCTCTTTCTCCCTCTCCCTCAACTCTCGCTCTCTCTCTTCATCTATCTCCCTACCTCTCTCCCTCCCCCTCCCCCTCTCCCTCCATCTCCCCCTCTTCCTCCCTCCTTCCAACTCTCTCTTTCTCTCTCACAACTGGATTTTTCTCCCCCATACGCATCCCAGTTCTCGCCTGTTCTTCTATAGTTATTGTACAATTGGATAACACAGTTCCCCAATAGCAATTTCCAGCCAAGAGTCCATAAAGGAATATCAACGGGTATATAGGCATTCTGTTTGTTTTTATTCGTTCATTCATTTATCTATCTATTCACTTTGTATCTTTGTTTTACCGGAATGGGGAGAAGTGTAGTCTGGTATAGAACCCGTACTAAATAATCCTTAAAATTTAATGGTTTCGAATGCAAGAAAAAATACAGTGTACGACCGATACCTCCATCATTATTTTAAATGTATGGGAAAGTATGGTTGGAGAAGGAAAGGAAAATTAAAAATAAAAATAAAAAAAGAGGAGAATGGTTGTTGGGGACCACCCTTGCAATAGATAGCACCACGCAATAATATTGGTTTTATTCTTGTAATATTTCAGTTTAATGCTGATTACAAAATATCTCTGCAATATTGGAACACTTTAGCTGTGATGCAGGGGAGGGGGATTGTCGTGTGATTGAAGCGACGTTTACCCCCTCCCATGTATGCCCTAATGTATGCCCCCAGTGCATTCCCCGTATATGCTCCCAGTCCATTCCCCGTGTATGCCCCCAGTGCGTTCCTCATGTATGCCCCCAGTGCATTCCCCGTGTATGCCCCACATGTATGCCCCCAATGCTTTCCCCGTGTATGCCCCACATGTATGCCCCCAATGCTTTCCCCGTGTATGCCCCACATATATGCCCCCAATGCTCTCCCCGTGTATGCCCCACATGTATGCCCCCAATGCTTTCCCCGTGTATGCCTCACATCTCCCCCAATGCATTCCCCGTGTATGCCCCACATGTATTCCCCCAATGCATTCCCCGTGTATGCCCCCAGTGCATTCCCCGTGTATGCCCCTAGTGCAATCTCCGTGTATGCCCCCAGTGCATTCCCCGCGTATACCCCCCATGTATGCCCCCGTGTTTGCCCCCATGAATGCCCATCTATGTTTGCCCCCATGAATGCCCATCTATGTTTGCCCCCCGTGTATGCCCCGTGTATTCCCCCCGTGAATACCCCCTGTGTATGCCCCCGTATATCCCCACATGAATGCCCATCCGTGTTTTCCCCCCGTGTATGCCCCCATGTATGCCCCCGTGTATGCTCCCGTATATACCCCCATGAATGCTCATCCGTGAGTGCCCCCCGTGTATGCCCCGTGTATGCCACCCGTGAATGCCCCCTGTGTATGCTGCCACCAATGTATACCTACTCAATTGATATATTCGCAATCTAGCATCATATAATGCAAATTGTCATGTATATATTTAATAGAATCATCAGTCCTATGCGATGTAGACACATATAATGCAAATTAATGAGCAGGCATATTTGGAGCATAGAGGGCATACCATTCTGATGATCAAGCATTTTTGCAACCTGGGTAGCATATGCTAATTACCAAGCATACTTGAATAGCATATTATGTTTTTTGACAAAAACACTTGTCATATTATAAGCAAATAATACTAATCACCAGCCATACAGCTTAGGGAGCACATCATGCTGATCATCAGACTTTTTTGTAGTATAGGTAGCATATGGGTAGCATATTATGCTGACTGCCAATCATATTCGTAGCATAGGGAACACACATCAATCAGAAAGCCATTAACACGAAGTTGTCCTCATCTACTCCCTTACTCTCCTCCTCTTCCTCCTCCTCTTCCTCCTCTTCCTCCTCCTCCTCCTCCTCCTCTTCCTCCTCTTCTTCCCTCTGTACTTCACTCTCAATCAGTTGATTGAACTCCTGGCCTGCATCAGCCTGCATTAGCCTGCCTGGATTACTATAAGTATCACTGGAACCTGCATTAGTATTAGTATCAGTCGTAATAGTGGTGGTAGTGGTGGTGGTAGTAGTAGTAGTAGTAGTAGTAGTAGCAGTAGCAGTAGTGGTATTAGAAGAAGATGAAGAGAAAGAACAGGAAGAGGAAGAGGAGGTAGAAGTAGTAGAAGAAGAGGAGGAGGAGGAGGAGGAGGAGGAAGTAGATGTAGAAGATAAAGATGAGGGAGAGGAAGAAAAGGAAGAGGAAGTGAAGGAGGAAGTAGTAGTAATAGAAGAAGATGAAGAGGAGGAAAAAGAAGAGGAGGAGGAGGAGGAAGAAAACAAGACCTCCATCACCATAACAGTGAAGTCTAAATTGGGCTACGCAAAAGGGAACGATGAAAGATGATGATGAAGTCATGAAATAGTCGATGTTGCGCGGGACTCGAAGTAACCAAAATTCTAACATGCAATTTAGCAAGATCTCCGAGAGGGAGGTCTTATTATATTCTCATTATAATAGATTACGTGCTGGGCTGTTGATGGGGGATACATTCTCACTGTAATGCATTAGTATACGTGGATGTTATATTTACGTGCTGGTATGTAGGCCCTGAAACATAGGGGGATGTAGGGACGTATGGGTATGAATGAAATCTCCCGGATTTAGCCAAAATAAAATCTTTCAAGTACGGCTGGTGCGAAGACGGACAGTTTTTGGCTCTTCCAGGCCCAAGATGGTGCTGTCTGGAAGTGGGAATGACGTCTGTCCTAAGGAGGAGGAGGGGGAGGGGGAAGAGTGGGTGGAGGAGGAAGAGGAGGAAGGTGGAAGAAGAGGAGGTGGAGGAGGAAAGAGGAGGAGGTAGAGGAGGGGGATTGGGAAGAGGGGTTGGAGGAGGAAGAAGAGGAAGGGGGAAGGTGGAAAAAGAGGAGATGGAAGAGGTGGAGGAGGAAAGAGGAGGAGGTAGAGGAGGGGGATTGGGAAGAGGAGATGGAGCAGGAAGAGGAAGAAGGGGGAATGTAGAGGAAGAGGAGGTGGAAGAGGTGGAGGAGGAAAGGGGAGGATTTAGAGGGAGATTGGGAAGAGGAGGGAGATGAGGTGGAGGAGGGTTAAGAGGAGGAAGAAGAGAGAGGGAGGAGGAGAAGAAAGAAGAACAGGAGAAAGGAGGAGGAGAAGGGAGAGAAAGGAAAGGCGAGAGATCAGAACAAGAGGAGGGAAGACGTCAAGAGAAGTGGAGGAGAAGAGAGTGAAAGAGAGGGAGTGGATGAGGGAGGGAGAGGGATTTGTGAGGAGGAGGAGGAGGGCGGGCAGGTCAGCGAGGAGAAGGAACAGGAAAAAGGGAAAA